>NW_027211979.1:15000-357726 GCF_036971445.1 Narcine bancroftii | reverse complement strand
ACGGGAGTTAAAGAACACAGTCACATGGTAGAGCTTTTAAGACATTTTCCTGCCAACAAATTGGATAACATTTCTTGGAAGGCATTGGTACAGCTTCTGCTTTACATTTTGCACATCCTCTTCCTCAAGACATAGAAAGGATTTGTTGTTGGCAATTTAATCTCATGTGCCCGTTATAATTAAGAACATCCTTCTGGTCTACAAAATTTCAACAGAAATCTGGAAGGGTTGCTCACAGTACACATTGGTAATCATTCTCTGCCTGTCTGATTTCTGGTTTCCAATTTACATATGTAAATGTCTAGTTTCATAGTAATTTTAAATTCTTGAAGTTGACAATGGTGGCTAACAGTTCAAAGCAGAAAATGCCATTCTGGGACTGAGTGGTGCTGAAGGCTTCTTGCAGCCTTTGGATCAGGCCTGATGAGCCTCCTTCAGGTGGCCAGAATACCCCAATGTAAAGTCACATATTCTACCCGAATACGGCTGTATGGAGGCCATGTGAAAGAGCCTGATGCGGCTCGGAGGAGTACTTACCAATCTTCCTTCGGGAGGTATAATCTCCGTGTCTGAGCAATTCCCCTGAGGAACCTGAATGCAGCCGCCTGATGATAATCAGCCAGGGACCCAAATCCCCGCGCCTGACAGCCCCCCTCCTCATGCCCGACAACTCACCGTTCCCGCGTCCGACAGCCCCATTCACCTTACCCGAGAGCCTCCATCACCGCGCCCGACACCACCCATCACTGCTGCCTGACAGCCTCCTCTGCCCCAACATCCTGAGCCAGCCGCACCTGTCCTGATCTCCCGTGCTGACAGGAGCTGGAGTGCGCTCTGAGGCGCCTCTCCTGCAGCTGTCCCTTTCAGGGTGCCACCTGAAAGAACATTCCACAGGGCTGTTTCCGCTTCTGCAGACTGATTCTTGACGTAGAATGCACCTGAAAGTGGCTCCAGCTGTAGTCAATTCGCACTATTGTTTTAGAGATGGGGCAGGCATTAGGATATGAGACTCAGTCGAGGAGTTGAGAATTGATTCCTGTCTGAAATGTCCTTGGTCACTCTCTCTCCTAGCTTCCTGGCAAAATCTGTGTGATGATGTCTTCATCGCAATTATCAGAACAAGATCCAGCTAATATTCTGCACCCTTCATCAAATTGGAAAGTGAATGGGGGGGATTTGTGTGGTCAGGGCTTAATATGACACAGAATGATGCAGGTCTATGTGGATTCAGTTGAAATGAGAGGGCAGATAACCTTTAACTGATCCACCAACAAACCCACGTCTTACCCCCAACCTTCAATACCTGACACTCCCCCAATACTAATCCCCCAAATGGCACAAGGTTGAACTGAGTCCTTTCAGGGTGAGAGGCAGAAGAGTGGCCTTTGTTCTGTACAAGGGCCAACAGATGCCAAGGACCGATCACCTCAAGGAGTGAACGAGGATTTAGAATAGGTTTTCCCCAACACAGAATAAAGTAGGAGCAGGAGGCTGTTTCTCCCTGTGAGCCCATTCTGCCTTTAGGTGAAGGACCACCAGAATGAGGAATAAAGAATGAAGCTGGAGGAACTCAGCAGGTTAGGCAGTGTCCATGGAGAGAGATGGTCAGTTAATGATTCAGGTCCGTATACAGACTGAAGCGAGAAGGGGAGCTGGCACAAAATTGGGAGGGCCCAGTGCCTCGGAAGCCACAGAGCATCACAAGACCACCCGACAGGCTGAACCTGTGATGGACACTATGAACTATGTATGTCATAAAGTACAGTATGTGCTCTGTGTCGCCACATCACCTCGTTGGGTTTTATCTCAAAGTGGTGAAAGGCTTTTATATAGATGTATGGACTGGCCAGTCCATATCTACCTGACCTTCTCCAACCTCTCCCTTAGCTCCACCCTGGATTTCCCGGACTTGCCCCCTCTGAACCTGGCCCAGTCGTGTATCAGTAATGCTCAGGTTTTTGGTCATTGAAGGTGTTTAATCACTCCATCCTATTTGACGTGATTATTGTGTGCACCACAATGCTGATCCCAAAGGCTTTGGGCAATGTGTCCACCTGGTGTAACTGTGCCCAAACTGTCTGGGCTGCACACGTAGATGAGGAATCGAACTCCCACTTTGAGTTGACTCAGAGAATTAATGAAGGACACAGAGTTTCACCAAACCACACCCCAACTCTCTTTAGTTCTTATATGCAAGATTCTTTGCACAAAACAGAGAGAGAGTTACTGATCGTATTTACACCAGCTTGACTTCAAGTCACAAGATAGTCTCGTGAGCCATTTACTTGAATGATGGCTCGCGTGGCAGCACCCACTCCTGGCGACTGTGGGTCACTCTGATTAGGGCGTTCGAGCAATGCCAGCATAAATGTTGCCAATATTTTGGGGAAGTGTTCCCCAATTAAGGAATGGTTGTGGTGTTTTGGAGAATTTGTGTACAATGGTTGTTTTGGGAGAAGTGGAGGTTCTAATAAACAAAAACTGAAGGTTGTGTTTTGAAGGAAAGTATGGAGTGTTTTGCTAAAAAAAGACAAAAGTTGTATTTTTCAAAATATGTCCTGTTTTTGGGTCAAAACCGATATCTTTGCTGTGCAAAAATGTGTGCAATTTACATTCCAAAAGCCAAAACTGTGATTTACAAATTGGGGTTGAAAAAAACATCTGTGCTTTGTAAAATATGAGACAATAAGATACAGGAGCAGAAGTAGGCCGTTTGGCCCATTGTGTCCATTCCATCATGAACTGATCCATTCTCCCACTCACCTTTAATACCTTGACTATTCAGATATGTCACGGAGTTGTGTTAACCTTTAATATTAATTTAATATTTCTCGTATATAAAAATGTCTTAGTAAAGTAAATTACAGAGGTAAAATATTGTACCTGTATACTTGATCAGTTAGCTTGGATATTTCAGGGGCACAAGGACAAAGCATTAGCATTTTAAACACAGATTGTTCTTGGAGATCGCAAACAGAAGGCAGTTGAGACAAACATGCAAGAAGGTGAAAAGGATTTATGATGTTCTTGAGATATTGAAAACAATAGGTGTTTGTTCAGAAGCACCTGTACAAATGCAGGCCATTTTAATTCTGAGGAAAGCAGACTTCTCAGAGGCATAAATGGATTTAAATGCTTTTTAGCACATTCTTGTCAAAAGGTCCTTTAATCCCAAACATAATTAAAAAGGTTGTTAGTTCATAACATATTTTGGGCTTGTCCTTGCGATTTGGAGTTTTGGGATCTGAAATCTTTGGAGTTTTTGTGATTTATTAGTAAACTGATTTCCCAAGCTCATTAAAAGGCTTATTGTGTGTGTGGGGTTCAAGTACAGCGATGGATTTTGGTCCATGTTTGGCAACTCCAATCTGTGTCGATTTGAAAGTGGAAACTTTGTCAGTTTCTGCAGAATGTGAATGTTTTAAACCCCAATATGAAGTGAGATTCTGCACAAAGTACAGATGAGTGTGTTTTGGAAACAAAACTTAAGTGTGGGCCAAGTGAACTTGTCCAAATAGAAATTAAAAATGTGTTTGGAATCACCAAACTTTTCAGATCTGAAAAAGGAGGAGTTGTTGCTTATTGCTAAGGAGATGAAAGTTCAGGAGGTTAAAAGTTGAACAACGGAAGTTGGCAGTTATGTTGAAAACCTTGGTCAGTGAAGAAGATATTGGACAATTGATTTCAAGAAAGCTTGAGAGAGTCAGCAGCTGAAAGAAACAAGCTGTCAGGTACAGAAGCAAACTAATGAAGAGATCAAAGAGTCAAGCTGTGAATCACCAGTCATTTTAAATATTTTCTTCAGTCAGAATTCTGATTCTGATTTTAAATTTGAAAGTTGTGACAGTGAGGGCAGTGATGTCTAAAATGATTTAAAAGTTTGTGACAGTGAGCAGCAGTTGGCAAAAGGATTTTTCAGAATTTCGAGGAAAATTGATAGAAAAACAAAATGGAGATGGATAGAAACCATTCTCTGGTGAAGGAATTAAAAAGGGCCAGTTGGATATTATTTCAAAGGAGGTTTATTGATGAGAAAATATAATGCGATATTGGATAATGAAGAATGGGCAGAGGTTCATTGGGTTATAGATCCTACAGCCTATAGAGATGAGATTTTGAACATGGCTCATAAAACACATTTGGGTGGGCACCTTTGGGAAAAGGAAATGATGAAACAATTCTACTGACCTAATTTGGAAAAGGATGGAAAGAGATTTTGTAAGACTTGTCACACTTGTCAAATTGCACAGAATTTTCTATTCTTTTGATCCCTTTTTTCTCCCATTCTCTAAAGGAAAGGTTATCTATTGTAAAAGGGATTAGCTGATTTTGCGTCAGTATTAGTTTTGGTAGTTGGTAATTTGTTTTATTCCTTTCTACATGAATCTTCTTCCAAATATTGAGCAGATGATGTAATACTGGAGAATTTCTACGTTGTACCAATTTTTCATCCCATTTATATAATATATGTTCGGGTATCTTCTCCCCTATTTTATCTAGTTCTAATCTAGTCCAATCTGGCTTTTCCCTTGTTTGATAAAAATCTGATAGGTATCTTAATTGTGCGGCTCTATAATAATTTTTAAAGTTTGGCAGTTGTAAGCCTCCTTGTTTATACCATTCTGTTAATTTATCTAGTGCTATCCTCGGTTTCCCCCCTTTCCATAAAAATTTTCTTATTATTTTCTTTAACTCCTTGAAGAATTTCTCCGTCAAGTGTATTGGCAATGCCTAAAATAGGTATTGTATCCTTGGGAAAATGTTCATTTTAATACAGTTTATCCTTCCTATTAGTGTTAGTGGTAAGTCTTTCCAATGCTCTAAGTCATCCTGTAATTTTTTCATTAGTGGATAATAATTGAGTTTATATAGATGGCCGAGGTTTTTATTTATTTGTATACCTAGGTATCGTATTGCTTGCATTTGCCATCTGAATGGTGATTCTTTCTTAAATTTTGAGAAATCCGCATTATTCATTGGCATTGCTTCACTTTTATTTGCGTTAATCTTGTATCCCGACACTTCTCCATATTCCTTCAATGTGTTATGTAATTCTTTTATTGCTATTTCTGGTTCTGTTAAGTATACCATAACGTCATCTGCAAATAAACTGATTTCATATTCCTTGTCTTTTATTTTTATCCTTTTTATTTTATTTTCTGTTCTTATCAATTCTGCTAGTGGTTCTATGGCTAACGCGAACAATAAGGGCGATAGTGGGCAACCCTGCCTTGTTGATCTTGTTGCTTTGATATATATCCATTTACTGTCACTTTCGCCAATGGCCCCTTATATAATGCTTTAATCCAATGAATATATTTCTCTGGTAAACTGAATTTTTGTAGTACTTTGAATAAATAATTCCATTCTACTCTGTCAAAGGGCTTCTCTGCGTCTAAAGCAACCGCTACTGATGGAGCTTTATTTCCTTCTACTGCATGAATTAAGTTAATAAATTTACAAATATTGTCTGTTGTTCATCTTTTTTAATAAATCCAGTTTGGTCTAGATTTACTATTTTTGGTACATAGTCGGCTAATCTGTTTGCTAATAGTTTAGCTATTATCTTACAATCTGTGTGAAGTAAAGATATTGGTCTATATGACGCTGGTGCGAGTGGATCTTTCCCTGTCTTTGGTATTACTGTAATTATTGCTGTTTTGCATGAATCTGGTAAGCTTTGTGTTTTATCAATCTGGTTGATTACTTCCAGGAGGGGAGGAATTAATAAATCTTTAAAAGTTTTATAGAATTCTATTGTTCCTTTTTATTATTGTGTCTGGGCCCCTTTTGTGGTCCAGGTATGGCTGACAGACCTTTACCAAAGGGTAATGTTTATGTGATTTTTTTCCGTAGGTAACAGCTGTTCATTTCCACAGCCCAGTGTGTTATAAGTAGAGGGGAGTCGGACATCGTGATCCATTTTTTCGCTAAGGCCAGTGCTATTTTTATAAATGTGATTGGATATTTGGTCACGTTGTCATTTGTTTCCATAAAATTACCATGTAGATATTGCTCGAGGATGCACGTGGAGGCCATTCCTGTGATCGTAGTAATTTCCTGCGCTTTCTTACCAAAATGGCCTCATTTTGACGCACGACCACGTAGAAAAGTTAATGAAGCTCAGCATCCCATTGGCCTTCATGACTATCCTATAACTAACCTGTGTGGCAACAACGTTGAGGGATGTTTGGATTTGAACCCCAAAGTCCCTCTGCTTATCCACACCTTCAAGTAATTGCCTATTGACCCTGTACCCAGCCTTCTCTTCCCCTACCTCATTTTTAACACCTCTGTTTCCACCCCTCCATTTCCCCAACTCTGTTTCTACCCCGCTTTCCGCTTCTCTTTTTCAACCAGACTAATTCCACACCTCTGTTTCTCCACTTTAGATTCTACCCATCTCTTATCACTTCTCTTTTTCCACCGCACTCTTTCCCCACCTCTTTTTCCCCGTCTCTCCTACTCCTCTGTTTCCCTTCCTCGATTTCTCCACCTCTCTTTCGTCCATTCTACTTCCAACCATCTGTTCCAACGCCGCTGTTTCCCTGCCTGTTTCGCCGCCGCCGTTTCCCCGCCTCTGTTTATCCACCTCCGTTTCCCCCCTCTTCCCCACCTCTGATTCCCCGCCTTTGATACTCCTCCTCCGATTCCCTGACTCTGATTCCCTGCCTCCCTTACCCCACCTCTGAGTCCCCGCCTCTGATTCTCTGCCTCTCTTTCCCGCCTCTGATTCCCTGCCTCTCTTTCCCGCCTCTGATTCCCCGACTCCGATTCCCTGCTTCAGAGTTCCTGGCTCTTTCCCCGCCTCTCTTTTCCCCCTTCTGAATCAACGCCTCTGATTCCACGCCTCTCATTCCATGCCTCTGATTCCCCGCCTCTGGTTCCCCGCCTCTGATTCCCCACCTCTGATTACCCGCCTCTCTTTCCTTGCGTTTATTTCCACGCCTCTTTCTCTGCCTCTCTTTCCCCACATCTCTTTTCCGCACTCTGATTCCCCACCTCTGATTCCCCGACTCCGATTCCCTGCTTCAGAGTCCCTGGCTCTTTCCCCGCCTTTCTTTTCCCACATCTCTATTCCCCCCACTGAATCCTTGCCTCTGATTCCACACCCCTGATTCCACGTCTCTGATTCCTCGCCTCAGCTTCCCCACCTCAGATTCCCCGCCTTTGATTCCACGTCTCTGATTCCCCGCCTCTGATTCCCCGCCTCTGATTCCACGCCTCTGATTCCCTGCCTCGGATTGCACACATCTGATACCCCGCCTCTCTTTCTCTGCCTCTCTTTCCCCACATCTCTTTTCCGTCCTCTGATTCCCCGCCTCTGATTGCCCGCTTCTGATTCCCCGCCTCCATTTCTCCGACTCTGATTCCCTTCCTCTGTTTCCCTGCCTCCGATTCCCTGCTTCAGAGTCCCTGGCTCTTTCCCTGCCCTTCTTTCCCCACATCTCTTTTCCCCCCCTCTGATTCACCCCCTTTTAATTTCAGCCTCTGATTCCCCGCCTCTGGTTCCCCGCCTCTGATTCCCCGCCTCTGATTCCCCACCTCTCTTTCCTTGCCACTATTTTCCTGCCTCTTTCTCTGCCTCTCTTTTCCCACATCTCATTTCCGCCCACTGATTCCCCGCCTCTGATTCCCTGCCTCTGATTCCCCGACTCTGACTCCCCGCCTCTGATTCCACGCCTCTGATTCCCCGCCTCTGATTCCACGCCTCTGATTCCCCGCCTCAGATTCCCCACCTCAGATTCCCCACCTCAGATTCCCCGCCTCAGATTCCCCGCCTCTGATTCCCCGCCTCTGATTCCCTGCCTCTATTTCCTTGCCTCTTTCCCTGCCTCTCTTTCCCCACATCTCTTTCCCCGCCTCTGATTCCCCGCCTTGAATTCCCCACATCTGATACCCCGCCTCTCTTTCCCTGCGTCTATTTCCGAGCCTCTTTCCCTGCCTCTCTTTCCCCACATCTCTTTTCCACCCTCTGATTCCCCGCCTCAGATTCCCCACATCAGATTCCCCTCCTCTGATTCCCCTCCTCTGATTCCCCGCCCCTGATTCCCCGCCTCTCTTTCCCTGCCACTATTTTTGTGCCTCCTTCTCTGCCTCTCTTTTCCCACATCTCTGTCCCCGCCTCTGATTCCCCGCCTCTGATTCCCCGCCTCTCTTTCCCTGCCACTATTTTCGTGCCTCTTTCTCTGCCTCTCTTTTCCCACATCTCATTTCCGCCCACTGATTCCCCGCCTCTGATTCCCCGCCTCTGATTCCCCGCCTCTGATTCCCCGCCTCTGATTCCCCGCCTCTGATTCCCCACCTCTGATTCCCCAACTCTGATTCCCCGACTCTGATGATTCCCCGACTCCGATTCCCTTCTTCAGAGTCTCTGACTCTTTCCCCGCCTCCCTTTCGCTGCCTCTCTTTTCCCACATCTCTATTTCCCCCTCTGAGTCCACACCTCTGATTCCCCACCTCAGATTCCCCGCCTCTGATTCCCCGCCTCTGATTCCCCGACTCTGAGTCCACACCTCTGATTCCCCGCCTCTATTTCCTTGCCTCTTTCCCTGCCTCTCTTTCCCCACATCTCTTTCCCCGCCTCTGATTCCCCGCCTTGAATTCCCCACATCTGATACCCCGCCTCTCTTTCCCTGCGTCTATTTCCGCGCCTCTTTCCCTGCCTCTCTTTCCCCACATCTCTTTTCCGCCCTCTGATTCCCCGCCTCTTATTCCCCACCTCTGATTCCTCGCCTCTGATTCCCTGCCTCGGATTGCACACATCTGATACCCCGCCTCTCTTTCCCTGCCTCTCTTTCCCCACATCTCTTTTCCGCCCTCTGATTCCCTGCCTCAGATTCCCCACCTTAGATTCCCCGCCTCTGATTCCCCGCCTCTGATTCCATGCCGCCTTTTCTCCGCCTCTGATTCCCCGCCTCTGATACCCCACCTCTGATTTCCCGCCTCTCTTTCCGTGCCTCTTTCCCGGCCTCTCTTTCCCCACATCTCTTTTCCTGCCTCTGATTCCCCGCCTCGGATACCCCGCATCTGATACCCCTCCTCTCTTTCACTGCGTCTATTTCCACGCCTCTTTCTCTGCCTCTCTTTCCCCACATCTCTTTTCCACCCTCTGATACCCCGCCTCTGATTCTCCGCCTCTGATTCCCCGCCTCTGATTCCCCGCTTCTCATTCCCCGCTTCTCATTCCCCGCCTCTGATTCTCCTCCTCTGATTCCCCGCCTCTGATTCCCCGACTCTGATTCCCCGACTCCGATTCCCTGCTTCAGTCCCTGGCTCTTTCCCCGCCTCTCCATTCCCACATCTCTATTCCCCCCTCTGAATCCCCGCCTCTGATTCCACGCCTCTGATTCCCCGCCTCAGATTCCCCACCTCAGATTCCCCGCCTCTGATTCCACGCCTCTGATTCCACGCCTCTGATTCCCCGCCTCTGATTCCCCGCCTCTGATTCCCCGCCTCTGATTCCCCGCCTCTGATTCCCCGCCTCTGATTCCCCGCCTCTGATTCCCCGCCTCTGATTCCCCGCCTCTGATTCCCCGCCTCTGATTCCCCGCCTCTGATTCCCCGCCTCTGATTCCCCGCCTCTGATTCCCCACATCTGATACCCCGCCTCTCTTTCCCTGCGTCTATTTCCGCGCCTCTTTCGCTGCCTCTCTTTCCCCACATCTCTTTTCCACCCTCTGATTCCCCGCTTCTGATTCCCCGCCTCTGATTCCCCGCCTCTGATTCTCCGCCTCTGATTCCCCGCCTCTGATTCCCCGCCTCTCTTTCCCTGCCACTATTTTTGTGCCTCCTTCTCTGCCTCTCTTTTCCCACATCTCTTTCCCCGCCTCTGATTCCCCTCCTCAGATTCCCCGCCTCTGATACCACGACTCTGATTCCCCGCCTCTGATTCCCCGCCTCTGATTCCCCGCTTCTGATTCCCCGCCTCTGATTCCCCGCCTCTGATTCCCCGCCCCTGATTCCCCGCCTCTCTTTCCCTGCCACTATTTTTGTGCCTCCTTCTCTGCCTCTCTTTCCCCACCTCTTTCCCCGCCTCTGATTCCCCGCCTCTGATTCCCCGCCTCTGATTCCCCGCCTCTGATTCCCCGCCTCTGATTCCCCGCCTCTGATTCCCCGCCTCTGATTCCCCGCCTCTGATTCCCCGCCTCTGATTCCCCGCCTCTGATTCCCCGCCTCTCTTTCCCTGCCACTATTTTTGTGCCTCCTTCTCTGCCTCTCTTTTCCCACATCTCTTTCCCAGCCTATGATTTCCCGCCTCAGATCCCCCACATCTGATACCCTGCCTCTCTTTCCCTGCGTCTATTTCCGCGCCTCTTTCTCTGCCTCTCTTTCCCCACATTTCTTTTCCGCCCTCTGATTCTCCGCTTCTGATTCCCCACCTCCGTTTCTCCGACTCTGATTCCCTGCCTCTGTTTCCCTGCCTCTGATTCCCTGCTTCAGCGTCTCTGGCTCTTTCCCGGCTTCTATTTCCCCACATCTCTTTTCCCCCCTCTGATTCACCCCCTTTGAATCTCAGCCTTTGATTCACCACCTCAGATTCCTTACCTCTAATTCCCTGCCTCTGATTCCCCGCCTATGATTCCCCGCCTCTGCTTCCCCGCCTCTGATTCCCCGCCTCTGATTCCCCACCTCTATTTCCTTGCCTCTTTCCCTGCCTCTCTTTCCCCACATCTCTTTCCCCGCCTCTGATTCCCCGCCTCGGATTCCCCACATCTGATACCCCGCCTCTCTTTCCCTGCGTCTATTTCCGCGCCTATTTCCCTGCTTCTCTTTCCCCACATCTCTTTTCCGCCCTCTGATTCCCCGCTTCTGATTCCCTGCCTCTGATTTCCCGCGTCTGATTCCCAGCCTCTGATTCCCAGCCTCTGATTCCCCGCCTCAGATTCCCTGCCTCTGATACCACGACTCTGATTCCCCGCCTCTGATTCCCCGCCTCTGATTCCCCGCTTCTGATTCCCCGCCTCTGATTCCCCGCCTCTGATTCTCCGCCTCTGATTCCCAGCCCCTGATTCCCCGCCTCTCTTTCCCTGCCACTATTTTTGTGCCTCCTTCTCTGCCTCTCTTTCCCCACCTCTTTCCCCGCCTCTGATTCCCCGCCTCTGATTCCCCGCCTCTGATTCCCCGCCTCTGATTGCCCGCCTCTGATTCCCCGCCTCTGATTCCCCGCCTCTCTTTCCCTGCCACTATTTTTGTGCCTCCTTCTCTGCCTCTCTTTTCCCACATCTCTTTCCCAGCCTATGATTTCCCGCCTCAGATCCCCCACATCTGATACCCTGCCTCTCTTTCCCTGCGTCTATTTCCGCGCCTCTTTCTCTGCCTCTCTTTCCCCACATCTCTTTTCCGCCCTCTGATTCTCCGCTTCTGATTCCCCACCTCCGTTTCTCCGACTCTGATTCCCTGCCTCTGTTTCCCTGCCTCTGATTCCCTGCTTCAGCGTCTCTGGCTCTTTCCCGGCTTCTATTTCCCCACATCTCTTTTCCCCCCTCTGATTCACCCCCTTTGAATCTCAGCCTTTGATTCACCACCTCAGATTCCTTACCTCTAATTCCCTGCCTCTGATTCCCCGCCTATGATTCCCCGCCTCTGCTTCCCCGCCTCTGATTCCCCGCCTCTGATTCCCCGCCTCTGATTCCCCGCCTCTGATTCCCCGCCTCTGAATCCCCGCCTCTGATTCCCCGCCTCTGATTCCCCACCTCTATTTCCTTGCCTCTTTCCCTGCCTCTCTTTCCCCACATCTCTTTCCCCGCCTCTGATTCCCCGCCTCGGATTCCCCACATCTGATACCCCGCCTCTCTTTCCCTGCGTCTATTTCCGCGCCTATTTCCCTGCTTCTCTTTCCCCACATCTCTTTTCCGCCCTCTGATTCCCCGCTTCTGATTCCCTGCCTCTGATTTCCCGCGTCTGATTCCCCGCCTCTGATTCCCAGCCTCTGATTCCCCGCCTCAGATTCCCTGCCTCTGATACCACGACTCTGATTCCTCGCCTGATTCCCCGCCTCTGATTTCCCACCTCTCTTTCCGTGCCTCTTTCCCCGCCTCTCTTTCCTTGCCTCTTTCCCTGCCTCTCTTTCTCCACATCTCTTTCCCCACCTCTGATTCCCCGCCTCAGATCCCCCACATCTGATACTCCGCCTCTCTTTCCCTGCGTCTATTTCCACGTCTCTTTCTCTGCCTCTCCTTCCCCACATCTCTTTTCCGCCCTCTGATTCCCCGCTTCTGATTCCCCACCTCCGTTTCTCCGACTCTTGATTCCCTGCCTCTGTTTCCCCGCCTCCGATTCCCTGCTTCAGAGTCTCTGGCTCTTTCCCGGCTTCTCTTTTCCCACATCTCATTTCCCCCCTCTGATTCACCCCCTTTGAAACTCAGCCTTTGATTCACCACCTCAGATTCCCCACCTCTAATTCCCCGCCTCTGTTTTCCTGCCTCTGATTCCCCGCCTCTGGTTCCCCGCCTCTGGTTCCCCGCCTCTGATTCCCCGCCTCTGATTCCCCGCCTCTGATTCCCCGCCTCTGATTCCCCGCCTCCGATTTCCCGCCTCTCTTTCCGTGCCTCTTTCCCGGCCTCTCTTTCGACACATCTCTTTCCCCACCTCTGATTCCCCGCCTCGGATCCCCCACATCTGATACCCCGCCTCTCTTTCCCTGCGTCTATTTCCACGCCTCTTTCTCTGCCTCTCTTTCCCCACATCTCTTTTCCGCCGTCTGATTCCCCGCCTCTGATTCCCCGCCTCTGATTCCCCGCCTCTGATTCCCCGCCTCTGATTCCCTGCCTCTCTTTCACTGCCACTATTTTCGTGCCTCCTTCTCTGCCTCTCTTTTCCCACATCTCATTTCCGCCCTCTGATTCCCCACCTCTGATTCCACGCCGCCTTTTCTCCGCCTCTGATACACCTCCTCTGAGTCCAAGCCTCTGATTCCCCGCCTCTGATTCCCCGCCTCTGATTCCCCACCTCTGATTTCCCGCCTCTCTTTCCGTGCCTCTTTCCCGGACTCTCTTTCCCCACATCTCTTTTCCTGCCTTGATTCCCCGCCTCGGATTCCCCGCATCTGATACCCCTCCTCTCTTTCACTGCGTCTATTTCCACGCCTCCGTTCCTCTGCCTCTGATACCCCGCCTCTGATACCCCGCCTCTGATTCCCCGCCTCTGATTCCCCGCCTCTGATTCCCCGCCTCTGATTCCCCGCCTCTGATTCCCCGACTCTGATTCCCCTCCTCTGATTCTCATCCTCTGATTCCCCGCCTCTGATTCCCCGCCTCTGATTCCCCGACTCCGATTCCCCACCTTAGATTCCCCGCCTCTGATTCCACTCCTCTGATTCCCCGCCTCTGATTCCCCGCCTCTGATTCCTTGCCTCGGATTGCACACATCTGATAACCCGCCTCTCTTTCTCTGCCTCTCTTTCGCCACATCTCTTTTCCGTCCTCTGATTCCCCGCTTCTGATTCCCCGCTTCTGATTCCCCGCCTCCATTTCTCCGACTCTGATTCCCTTCCTCTGTTTTCCTGCCTCCGATTCCCTGCCTCCGATTCCCTGCTTCAGAGTCCCTGGCTCTTTCCCTGCCCTTCTTTCCCCACATCTCTTTTCCCCCCTCTGATTCACCCCCTTTTAATTTCAGCCTCTGATTCCCCGCCTGTGGTTCCCCGCCTCTCTTTCCCCGCCTCTCTTTCCCTGCCACTATTTTCGTGCCTCTTTCTCTGCCTCTCTTTTCCCACATCTCATTTCCGCCCACTGATTCCCCGCCTCTGATTCCCCGCCTCTGATTCTCTGCCTCTGATTCCCCGCCTCTGATTCCCCGCCTCTGATTCCCCGCCTCTGATTTCCTGCCTCTGATTCCCCGACTCTGATTCCCCGCCTCTGATTCCCCACCTCTGATTCCCCGACTCTGATTCCCTGACACTGATTCCCCGACTCTGATTCCCCGCCTCAGATTCCCCGCCTCAGATTCCCTGCCTCTGGATCTCCGCCTCTGATTCCCTGCCTCTGCTTCCCCACCTCTATTTCCTTGCCTCTTTCCCTGCCTCTCTTTCCCCACATCTCTTTCCCCGCCTCTGATTCCTCGCCTTGAATTCCCCACATCTGATACTCCGCCTCTCTTTCCCTGCGTCTATTTCCGCGCCTCTTTCCCTGCCTCTCTTTCCCCACATCTCTTTTCCACCCTCTGATTCCCCACTTCTGATTCCCCGCCTCCGTTTCTCCGACTCTGTTTCCCTGCCTCCGATTCCCTGCTTCAGAGTCCATGGCTCTTTCCATGCCTCTCTTTACCCACATTTCTTTTCCCCCTTCTGATTCTCCCCCTTTCAATCTCAGCCTCTGATTTCCCACCTCAGAATCCCCACCTCAGATTCCCCGCCTCTGATTCCCCGCCTCTGATTCCCCGCCTCTGCTTCCCCGCCTCTGCTTCCCCGCCTCTGCTTCCCCGCCTCTGCTTCCCCGCCTCTGATTCCACTCATCTGATTCCCCGCCTCTGATTCCCCGCCTCTGATTCCTTGCCTCGGATTGCACACATCTGATACCCCGCCTCTCTTTCTCTGCCTCTCTTTCCCCACATCTCTTTTCCGTCCTCTGATTCCCCGCTTCTGATTCCCCGCTTCTGATTCCCCGCTTCTGATTCTCCGCCTCCATTTCTCCGACTCTGATTCCCTTCCTCTGTTTCCCTGCCTCCGATTCCCTGCCTCCGATTCCCTGCTTCAGAGTCCCTGGCTCTTTCCCTGGCTCTTTCCTTGCCCTTCTTTCCCCACATCTCTTTTCCCCCCTCTGATTCACCCTCTTTTAATTTCAGCCTCTGATTCCCCGCCTCTGGTTCCCCGCCTGTGATTCCCCGCCTCTGATTCCCCGCCTCTCTTTCCCTGCCACTATTTCCGCGCCTCTTTCCCTGCCTCTCTTTCCCCACATCTCTTTTCCGCCCTCTGATTCCCCGCTTCTGATTCCCCGCCTCTGATTCTCCGCCTCTGATTCCCCGCCTCTGATTCCCCTCCTCAGATTCCCCGCCTCTGATACCATGACTCTGATTCCCCGCCTCTGATTCCCCGCCTCTGATTCCCCGCCTCTGATTCCCCACCTCTGATTCCCCGCCCCTGATTCCCCGCCTCTCTTTCCCTGCCACTATTTTTGTGCCTCCTTCTCTGCCTCTCTTTTCCCACATCTCTTTCCCCGCCTCTGATTCCCCGCCTCTGATTCCCCGCCTCTGATTCCCCGCCTCTGATTCCCCACCCCTGATTCCCCGCCTCTCTTGCCCTGCCACTATTTTTGTGCCTCCTTCTCTGCCTCTCTTTTCCCACATTTCTTTCCCAGCCTATGATTCCCTGCCTCAGATTCCCCGCCTCTGATTTCCCACCTCTCTTTCCGTGCCTCTTTCCCCGCCTCTCTTTCCTTGCCTCCTTCCCTGCCTCTCTTTCTCCACTCTTTCCCCACCTCTGATTCCCCGCCTCAGATCCCCCACATCTGATACCCTGCCTCTCTTTCCCTGCGTCTATTTCCGCGCCTCTTTCTCTGCCTCTCTTTCCCCACATCTCTTTTCCGCTCTCTGATTCTCCGCTTCTGATTCCCCACCTCCGTTTCTCCGACTCTGATTCCCTGCCTCTGTTTCCCTGCCTCCGATTCCCTGTTTCAGCGTCCCTGCCTCTTTCCCGTCTTCTATTTCCCCACATCTCTTTTCCCCCCTCTGATTCACCCCCTTTGAATCTCAGCCTTTGATTCACCACCTCAGATTCCTTACCTCTAATTCCCCGCCTCTGATTCCCCGCCTATGATTCCCCGCCTCTGATTCCCCGCCTCTGATTCCCCGCCTCTGATTCCCCCCCTCTGAATCCCCGCCTCTGATTCCCCGCCTCTGATTCCCCACCTCTATTTCCTTGCCTCTTTCCCTGCCTCTCTTTCCCCACATCTCTTTCCCCGCCTCTGATTCCCCGCCTCGGATTCCCCACATCTGATACCCCGCCTCTCTTTCCCTGCGTCTATTTCCGCGCCTCTTTCCCTGCTTCTCTTTCCCCACATCTCTTTTCCGCCCTCTGATTCCCCGCTTCTGATTCCCCGCCCCTGATTCCCCGCCTCTCTTTCTCTGCCACTATTTTTGTGCCTCCTTCTCTGCCTCTCTTTTCCCACATCTCTTTCCCAGCCTCTGATTCCCCGCCTCAGATTCCCTGCCTCTGATACCACGACTCTGATTCCCCGCCTCTGATTCCTTGCCTCTGATTTCCCGCCTCTCTTTCCGTTCCTCTTTCCCGGCCTCTCTTTCCGCACATCTCTTTTCCTGCCTCTGATTCCCCGCCTCGGATTCCACGCCTCTGATTCCCCGCCTCAGATTCTCCACCTCAAATTCCCCGCTTCTGATACCACGACTCTGATTCCCCGCCTCTGATTCCCCGCCTCTGATTTCCCACCTCTCTTTCCGTGCCTCTTTCCCCGCCTCTCTTTCCTTGCCTCTTTCCCTGCCTCTCTTTCTCCACATCTCTTTCCCCACCTCTGATTCCCCGCCTCAGATCCCCCACATCTGATACCCCGCCTCTCTTTCCCTGCGTCTATTTCCACGCCTCTTCCTCTGCCTCTCTTTCCCCACATCTCTTTTCCGCCCTCTGATTCCCCGCTTCTGATTCCCCACCTCCGTTTCTCCGACTCTGATTCCCTGCCTCTGTTTCCCCGCCTCCGATTCCCTGCTTCAGAGTCTCTGGCTCTTTCCCGGCTTCTCGTTTCCCACATCTCATTTCCCCCCTCTGATTCACCCCCTTTGAAACTCAGTCTTTGATTCACCACCTCAGATTCCCCACCTCTAATTCCCCGCCTCTGGTTCCCCGCCTCTGGTTCCCCGCCTCTGGTTCCCCGCCTCTGGTTCCCCGCCTCTGGTTCCCCGCCTCTGGTTCCCCGCCTCTGATTCCCCGCCTCTGATTCCCCGCCTCTGATTCCCCGCCTCTGATTCCCTGCCTCTCTTTCCCTGCCACTATTTTCGTGCCTCCTTCTCTGCCTCTCTTTTCCCACACCTCATTTCCGCCCTCTGATTCCCCACCTCTGATTCCACGCCGCCTTTTCTCCGCCTCTGATACACCTCCTCTGAGTCCAAGCCTCTGATTCCCCGCCTCTGATTCCCCGCCTCTGATTCCCCACCTCTGATTTCCCGCCTCTCTTTCCGTGCCTCTTTCCCGGCCTCTCTTTCCCCACATCTCTTTCCCCACCTCTGATTCCCCGCCTTGAATTCCCCACATCTGATACCCCGCCTCTCTTTCCCTGCGTCTATTTCCGCGCCTCTTTCCCTGCCTCTCTTTCCCCACATCTCTTTTCTGCCCTCTGATTCCCCGCCTCTTATTCCCCACCTCAAATTCCCCGCCTCTGATTTCCTGCCTCTGATACCCCACCTCTGATTTCCCGCCTCTCTTTCCGTGCCTCTTTCCCGGCCTCTCTTTCCCCACATCTCTTTTCCTGCCTCGGATTCCCCGCATCTGATACCCCTCCTCTCTTTCACTGCGTCTATTTCCATGCCTCTTTCTCTGCCTCTCTTTCCCCACATCTCTTTTCCACCCTCTGATTCCCCACCTCAGATTCCCCGCCTCTGATACCCCGCCTCTGATTCCCCGCCTCTGATACCCCTCCTCTGATTCCCCGCCTCTGATTCCCCGCCTCTGATTCCCCGCCTCTGATTCCCCGACTCTGATTCCCCGACTCTGATTCCCCGACTCCGATTCCCTGCTTCAGTCCCAGGCTCTTTCCCCGCCTCTCCATTCCCACATCTCTATTCCCCCCTCTGAATCCCCGCCTCTGAATCCCCACCTGATTCCCCGCCTCAGATTCCCCACCTCAGATTCCCCGTCTCTGATTCCCCGCCTCTGATTCCCCGCCTCTGATTCCCCGCCTCTGATTCCCCGCCTCTGATTCCCCGCCTCTGATTCCCCGCCTCTGATTCCCCGCCTCTGATTCCCCGCCTCGGATTCCCCACATCTGATACCCCGCCTCTCTTTCCCTGCATCTATTTGCGCCCCTCTTTCCCTGCCTCTCTTTCCCCACATCTCTTTTCCACCCTCTGATACCCCGCCTCTGATTCTCCGCCTCTGATTCCCCGCCTCTGATTCCCCGCCTCTGATTCCCCTCCTCTGATTCCTCACCTCTGATTCCCCGCCTCTGATTCCCCGCCTCTGATTCCCCGACTCTGATTCCCCGACTCCGATTCCCTGCTTCAGTCCCTGGCTCTTTCCCCGCCTCTCCATTCCCACATCTCTCTTCCCCCCTCTGAATCCCCGCCTCTGATTCCCCGCCTCTGATTCCCCGCCTCGGATTCCCCGCCTCGGATTCCCCACATCTGATACCCCGCCTCTCTTTCTCTGCGTCTATTTCCGCGCCTCTTTCCCTGCCTCTCTTTCCCCACATCTCTTTTCCGCCCTCTGATTCCCCGCCTCTGATTCTCCGCCTCTGATTCCCCGCCTCTGATTCCCCTCCTCAGATTCCCCGCCTCTGATACCATGACTCTGATTCCCCGCCTCTGATTCCCCGCCTCTGATTCCCCACCTCTGATTCCCCGCCCCTGATTCCCCGCCTCTCTTTCCCTGCCACTATTTTTGTGCCTCCTACTCTGCCTCTCTTTTCCCACATCTCTTTCCCCGCCTCTGATTCCCCGCCTCTGATTCCCCGCCTCTGATTCCCTGCCTCTGATTCCCCGACTCTGATTCCCCACCTCTTATTCCCCGACTCTGATTCCCCGACTCTGATTCCCCGACTCTGATTCCCCGACTCTGATTCCCCGACTCTGATTCCCCGACTCCGATTCCCTGCTTCAGAGTCTCTGACTCTTTCCCCGCCTCCCTTTCGCCGCCTCTCTTTTCCCACATCTCTATTCCCCCCTCTGAGTCCACGCCTCTGATTCCCCGCCTCTGATTCCCCGACTCTAAGTCCCCACCTCTGATTCCCCGCCTCTATTTCCTTGCCTCTTTCTTTCCCCACATCTCTTTCCCCACCTCTGATTCCCCGCCTTGAATTCCCCACATCTGATACCCCGCCTCTCTTTCCCTGCGTCTATTTCCACGCCTCTTTCCCTGCCTCTCTTTCCCCACATCTCTTTTCCGCCCTCTGATTCCCCGCCTCTTATTCCCCACCTCAAATTCCCCGCCTCTGATTCGCCGCCTCTGATTCCACGCCGCCTTTTCTCCGCCTCTGATACACCTCCTCTGAGTCCAAGCCTCTGATTCCTCGCCTCTGATTCCTCGCCTCTGATACCCCACCTCTGATTTCCCGCCTCTCTTTCCGTGCCTCTTTCCCGGCCTCTCTTTCCCCACATCTCTTTTCCTGCCTCTGATTCCCCGCCTCGGATTCCCCGCATCTGATACCCCTCCTTTCTTTCACTGCGTCTATTTCCACGCTTCTTTCTCTGCCTCTCTTTCCCTACATCTCTTTTCCACCCTCTGATTCCCCACCTCAGATTCCCCGCCTCTGATTCCCCGCCTCTGATTCCCCGCCTCTGATTCCCCGCCTCTGATTCCCCGCCTCTGATTCCCCTCCTCTGATTCCTCACCTCTGATTCCCCGCCTCTGATTCCCCGCCTCTGATTCCCCGACTCTGATTCCCCGACTCCGATTCCCTGCTTCAGTCCCTGGCTCTTTCCCCGCCTCTCCATTCCCACATCTCTCTTCCCCCCTCTGAATCCCCGCCTCTGATTCCCCGCCTCTGATTCCCCGCCTCGGATTCCCCGCCTCGGATTCCCCACATCTGATACCCCGCCTCTCTTTCTCTGCGTCTATTTCCGCGCCTCTTTCCCTGCCTCTCTTTCCCCACATCTCTTTTCCGCCCTCTGATTCCCCGCCTCTGATTCTCCGCCTCTGATTCCCCGCCTCTGATTCCCCTCCTCAGATTCCCCGCCTCTGATACCATGACTCTGATTCCCCGCCTCTGATTCCCCGCCTCTGATTCCCCACCTCTGATTCCCCGCCCCTGATTCCCCGCCTCTCTTTCCCTGCCACTATTTTTGTGCCTCCTACTCTGCCTCTCTTTTCCCACATCTCTTTCCCCGCCTCTGATTCCCCGCCTCTGATTCCCCGCCTCTGATTCCCCACCCCTGATTCCCCGCCTCTCTTGCCCTGCCACTATTTTTGTGCCTCCTTCTCTGCCTCTCTTTTCCAACATCTCTTTCCCAGCCTATGATTCCCCGCCTCAGATTCCCTGCCTCTGATTCTCCGCCTCTGATTCCCTGCCTCTGATTCCCCACCTCTATTTCCTTGCCTCTTTCCCTGCCTCTCTTTACCCACATCTCTTTCCCCGCCTCTGATTCCCCGCCTTGAATTCCCCACATCTGATACTCCGCCTCTCTTTCCCTGCGTCTATTTCCGCGCCTCTTTCCCTGCCTCTCTTTCCCCACATCTCTTTTCCACCCTCTGATTCCCCGCTTCTGATTCCCCGCCTCCGTTTCTCCGACTCTGTTTCCCTGCCTCCGATTCCCTGCTTCAGAGTCCCTGGCTCTTTCCATGCCTCTCTTTCCCCACATTTCTTTTCCCCCTTCTGATTCTCCCCCTTTCAATTTCAGCCTCTGATTTCCCACCTCAGAATCCCCACCTCAAATTCCCCGCCTCTGATTCCCTGCCTCTGATTCCCCGCCTCTGCTTCCCCGCCTCTGCTTCCCCGCCTCTGCTTCCCCGCCTCTGCTTCCCCGCCTCTGCTTTCCCGCCTCTGCTTCCCCGCCTCTGATTCCCCGCCTCTGATTCCCCGCCTCTGATTCCCCGCCTCTGATTCCCCGCCTCTGATTCCCCTCCTCTGATTCCCCTCCTCTGATTCCCCGCCTCTGATTCCCCGCCTCTGATTCCCCGCCTCTGATTCCCCGCCTCTGATTCCCCGCCTCTCTTTCCCTGCCACTATTTTCGTGCCTCCTTCTCTGCCTCTCTTTCCCCGCCTCTGATTCCCCGCCTCTGATTCCCTGCCTCAGATTCCCCGCCTCAGATAATACGACTCTGATTCCCCGCCTCTGATTCCCCGCCTGTGATTCACCGCCTCTGATTTCCTGCCTCTCTTTCCGTGCCTCTTTCCCGGCCTCTCTTTCCCCACATCTCTTTTCCTGCCTCTGATGCCCCGCCTCGGATTCCACGCCTCTGATTCCCCGCCTCAGATTTTCCACCTCAGATTCCCCACATCTGATACCCCGCCTCTCTTTCCCTGCGTCTATTTCCGCGCCTGTTTCCCTGCCTCTCTTTCCCCACATCTCTTTCCCCGCCTCTGATTCCCCGCCTCGGATTCCCCTCATCTGATACCCCGCCTCTCTTTCCCTGCGTCTATTTCCGCGCCTATGTCCCTGCTTCTCTTTCCCCACATCTCTTTTCCGCCCTCTGATTCCCCGCCTCTGATTCCCCGCCTCTGATTCCACGCCTCTGATTCCCCGCCTCTGATTCCCCGCCCCTGATTCCCCGCCTCTCTTTCCCTGCCACTATTTTTGTGCCTCCTTCTCTGCCTCTCTTTTCCCACATGTCTTTCCCAGCCTCTGATTCCCCGCCTCAGATTCCCCGCCTCTGAAACCACGACTCTGATTCCCCGCCTCTGATTCCTCACCTCTGATTTCCCGCCTCTCTTTCCGTGCTTCTTTCCCGGCCTCTCTTTCCCCACATCTCTTTTCCTGCCTCTGATTCCCCGCCTCGGATTCCACGCCTCTGATTCCCCGCCTCAGATTCTCCACCTCAAATTCCCCGCTTCTGATACCACGACTCTGATTCCCCGCCTCTGCTTCCCCGCCTCTCATTTCCCACCTCTCTTTCCGTGCCTCTTTCCCCGCCTCTCTTTCCTTGCCTCTTTCCCTGCCTCTCTTTCGACACATCTCTTTCCCCACCTCTGATTCCCCGCCTCGGATCCCCCACATCTGATACCCCGCCTCTCTTTCCCTGCGTCTATTTCCACGCCTCTTTCTCTGCCTCTCTTTCCCCACATCTCTTTTCCGCCGTCTGATTCCCCGCCTCTGATTCCCCGCCTCTGATTCCCCGCCTCTGATTCCCCGCCTCTGATTCCCCGCCTCTGATTCCCCGCCTCTGATTCCCTGCCTCTCTTTCACTGCCACTATTTTCGTGCCTCCTTCTCTGCCTCTCTTTTCCCACATCTCATTTCCGCCCTCTGATTCCCCACCTCTGATTCCACGCCGCCTTTTCTCCGCCTCTGATACACCTCCTCTGAGTCCAAGCCTCTGATTCCCCGCCTCTGATTCCCCGCCTCTGATTCCCCACCTCTGATTTCCCGCCTCTCTTTCCGTGCCTCTTTCCCGGACTCTCTTTCCCCACATCTCTTTTCCTGCCTTGATTCCCCGCCTCGGATTCCCCGCATCTGATACCCCTCCTCTCTTTCACTGCGTCTATTTCCACGCCTCCGTTCCTCTGCCTCTGATACCCCGCCTCTGATACCCCGCCTCTGATTCCCCGCCTCTGATTCCCCGCCTCTGATTCCCCGCCTCTGATTCCCCGCCTCTGATTCCCCGCCTCTGATTCCCCGCCTCTGATTCCCCGCCTCTGATTCCCCGCCTCTGATTCCCCGCCTCTGATTCCCCGACTCTGATTCCCCTCCTCTGATTCTCATCCTCTGATTCCCCGCCTCTGATTCCACGACTCTCATTCCCCGACTCCGATTCCCCACCTTAGATTCCCCGCCTCTGATTCCACTCCTCTGATTCCCCGCCTCTGATTCCCCGCCTCTGATTCCTTGCCTCGGATTGCACACATCTGATAACCCGCCTCTCTTTCTCTGCCTCTCTTTCGCCACATCTCTTTTCCGTCCTCTGATTCCCCGCTTCTGATTCCCCGCTTCTGATTCCCCGCCTCCATTTCTCCGACTCTGATTCCCTTCCTCTGTTTTCCTGCCTCCGATTCCCTGCCTCCGATTCCCTGCTTCAGAGTCCCTGGCTCTTTCCCTGGCTCTTTCCCTGCCCTTCTTTCCCCACATCTCTTTTCCCCCCTCTGATTCACCCCCTTTTAATTTCAGCCTCTGATTCCCCGCCTGTGGTTCCCCGCCACTCTTTCCCCGCCTCTCTTTCCCTGCCACTATTTTCGTGCCTCTTTCTCTGCCTCTCTTTTCCCACATCTCATTTCCGCCCACTGATTCCCCGCCTCTGATTCCCCGCCTCTGATTCTCCGCCTCTGATTCCCCGCCTCTGATTCCCCGCCTCTGATTCCCCGCCTCTGATTCCCCGCCTCTGATTCCCTGCCTCTGATTCCCCGACTCTGATTCCCCGCCTCTGATTCCCCACCTCTGATTCCCCGACTCTGATTCCCTGACACTGATTCCCCGACTCTGATTACCCGACTCCGATTCCCTGTTTCAGAGTCTCTGACTCTTTCCCCGCCTCCCTTTCGCCACCTCTCTTTTCCCACATCTCTATTCCCCCCTTTGATTCCACGCCTCTGATTCCACGCCTCTGATTCCCCGCCTCAGATTCCCCGCCTCAGATTCCCTGCCTCTGGATCTCCGCCTCTGATTCCCTGCCTCTGCTTCCCCACCTCTATTTCCTTGCCTCTTTCCCTGCCTCTCTTTCCCCACATCTCTTTCCCCGCCTCTGATTCCTCGCCTTGAATTCCCCACATCTGATACTCCGCCTCTCTTTCCCTGCGTCTATTTCCGCGCCTCTTTCCCTGCCTCTCTTTCCCCACATCTCTTTTCCACCCTCTGATTCCCCGCTTCTGATTCCCCGCCTCCGTTTCTCCGACTCTGTTTCCCTGCCTCCGATTCCCTGCTTCAGAGTCCATGGCTCTTTCCATGCCTCTCTTTCCCCACATCTCTTTTCCGCCCTCTGATTCCCCGCCTCTGATTCCCCGCCTCTGATTCCCCGCCTCTGATTCCCCGCCTCTGATTCCCCGCATCTGATTCCCTGCCTCCGATTCCCCGCCTCAGATAATACGACTCTGATTCCCCGCCTCTGATTCCCCGCCTGTGATTCACCGCCTCTGATTTCCTGCCTCTCTTTCCGTGCCTCTTTCCCGGCCTCTCTTTCCCCACATCTCTTTTCCTGCCTCTGATGCCCCGCCTCGGATTCCACGCCTCTGATTCCCCGCCTCAGATTTTCCACCTCAGATTCCCCACATCTGATACCCCGCCTCTCTTTCCCTGCGTCTATTTCCGCGCCTCTTTCCCTGCCTCTCTTTTCCCACATCTCTTTCCCCGCCTCTGATTCCCCGCCTCGGATTCCCCACATCTGATACCCCGCCTCTCTTTCCCTGCGTCTATTTCCGCGCCTCTTTCCCTGCCTCTCTTTTCCCACATCTCTTTCCCCGCCTCTGATTTCCCGCCTCTCTTTCCGTGCCTCTTTCCCGGCCTCTCTTTCCCCACATCTCTTTTCCTGCCTCTGATTCCCCGCCTCGGATTCCACGCCTCTGATTCCCCGCCTCAGATTCTCAACCTCAAATTCCCCGCTTCTGATACCACGACTCTGATTCCCCGCCTCTGATTCCCCGCCTCTCATTTCCCAGCCTCTCTTTCCGTGCCTCTTTCCCCGCCTCTCTTTCCTTGCCTCTTTCCCTGCCTCTCTTTCTCCACATCTCTTTCCCCACCTCTGATTCCCCGCCTCGGATCCCCCACATCTGATACCCCGCCTCTCTTTCCCTGCGTCTATTTCCACGCCTCTTTCTCTGCCTCTCTTTCCCCACATCTCTTTTCCGCCGTCTGATTCCCCGCCTCTGATTCCCCGCCTCTGATTCCCCGCCTCTGATTCCCCGCCTCTGATTCCCCGCCTCTGATTCCCCACCTCTGATTCCCCGCCTCTGATTCCCCACCTCTGATTTCCCGCCTCTCTTTCCGTGCCTCTTTCCCGGACTCTCTTTCCCCACATCTCTTTTCCTGCCTTGATTCCCCGCCTCGGATTCCCCGCATCTGATACCCCTCCTCTCTTTCACTGCGTCTATTTCCACGCCTCCGTTCCTCTGCCTCTGATACCCCGCCTCTGATACCCCGCCTCTGATTCCCCGCCTCTGATTCCCCGCCTCTGATTCCCCGCCTCTGATTCCCCGCCTCTGATTCCCCGCCTCTGATTCCCCGCCTCTGATTCCCCGACTCTGATTCCCCTCCTCTGATTCCCCTCCTCTGATTCTCATCTTCTGATTCCCCGCCTCTGATTCCACTCCTCTGATTCCCCGCCTCTGATTCCCCGCCTCTGATTCCTTGCCTCGGATTGCACACATCTGATAACCCGCCTCTCTTTCTCTGCCTCTCTTTCGCCACATCTCTTTTCCGTCCTCTGATTCCCCGCTTCTGATTCCCCGCTTCTGATTCCCCGCCTCCATTTCTCCGACTCTGATTCCCTTCCTCTGTTTTCCTGCCTCCGATTCCCTGCCTCCGATTCCCTGCTTCAGAGTCCCTGGCTCTTTCCCTGGCTCTTTCCCTGCCCTTCTTTCCCCACATCTCTTTTCCCCCCTCTGATTCACCCCCTTTTAATTTCAGCCTCTGATTCCCCGCCTGTGGTTCCCCGCCTCTCTTTCCACGCCTCTCTTTCCCTGCCACTATTTTCGTGCCTCTTTCTCTGCCTCTCTTTCCCCACATCTCTTTTCCGCCCTCTGATTCTCCGCTTCTGATTCCCCACCTCCGTTTCTCCGACTCTGATTCCCTGCCTCTGTTTCCCTGCCTCTGATTCCCTGCTTCAGCGTCTCTGGCTCTTTCCCGGCTTCTATTTCCCCACATCTCTTTTCCCCCCTCTGATTCACCCCCTTTGAATCTCAGCCTTTGATTCACCACCTCAGATTCCTTACCTCTAATTCCCCGCCTCTGATTCCCCGCCTATGATTCCCCGCCTCTGCTTCCCCGCCTCTGATTCCCCGCCTCTGATTCCCCGCCTCTGATTCCCCGCCTCTGATTCCCCGCCTCTGATTCCCCCCCTCTGAATCCCCGCCTCTGATTCCCCGCCTCTGATTCCCCACCTCTATTTCCTTGCCTCTTTCCCTGCCTCTCTTTCCCCACATCTCTTTCCCCGCCTCTGATTCCCCGCCTCGGATTCCCCACATCTGATACCCCGCCTCTCTTTCCCTGCGTCTATTTCCGCGCCTATTTCCCTGCTTCTCTTTCCCCACATCTCTTTTCCGCCCTCTGATTCCCCGCTTCTGATTCCCTGCCTCTGATTTCCCGCGTCTGATTCCCCGCCTCTGATTCCCAGCCTCTGATTCCCCGCCTCAGATTCCCTGCCTCTGATACCACGACTCTGATTCCTCGCCTGATTCCCCGCCTCTGATTTCCCACCTCTCTTTCCGTGCCTCTTTCCCCGCCTCTCTTTCCTTGCCTCTTTCCCTGCCTCTCTTTCTCCACATCTCTTTCCCCACCTCTGATTCCCCGCCTCAGATCCCCCACATCTGATACTCCGCCTCTCTTTCCCTGCGTCTATTTCCACGTCTCTTTCTCTGCCTCTCCTTCCCCACATCTCTTTTCCGCCCTCTGATTCCCCGCTTCTGATTCCCCACCTCCGTTTCTCCGACTCTGATTCCCTGCCTCTCTTTCCCCGCCTCCGATTCCCTGCTTCAGAGTCTCTGGCTCTTTCCCGGCTTCTCTTTTCCCACATCTCATTTCCCCCCTCTGATTCACCCCCTTTGAAACTCAGCCTTTGATTCACCACCTCAGATTCCCCACCTCTAATTCCCCGCCTCTGATTCCCCGCCTCTGTTTTCCTGCCTCTGATTCCCCGCCTCTGATTCCCCGCCTCTGATTCCCCGCCTCTGATTCCCCGCCTCTGATTCCCCGCCTCTGATTCCCCGCCTCTGATTCCCCACCTCTAATTCCCCGCCTCTGATTCCCCGCCTCTGTTTTCCTGCCTCTGATTCCCCGCCTCTGATTCCCCGCCTCTGATTCCCCGCCTCTGATTCCCCGCCTCTGATTCCCCGCCTCTGATTCCCCGCCTCTGATTCCCCGCCTATGATTCCCCGCCTCTGATTCCCCGCCTCTGATTCCCCTCCTCTGATTCCCCGCCTCTGATTTCCCGCCTCTCTTTCCATGCCTCTTTCCCGGCCTCTCTTTCCCCACACCTCTTTTCCTGCCTCTGATACCCCGCCTCGTATTCCCCGCATCTGATACCCCGACTCTCTTTCACTGCGTCTATTTCCGCGCCTCTTTCCCTGCCTCTCTTTCCCCACATCTCTTTTCCGCCCTCTGATTCCCCGCCTCTGATTCTCCGCCTCTGATTCTCCGCCTCTGATTCCCCGCCTCTGATTCCCCTCCTCAGATTCCCCGCCTCTGATACCATGACTCTGATTCCCCGCCTCTGATTCCCCGCCTCTGATTCCCCACCTCTGATTCCCCGCCCCTGATTCCCCGCCTCTCTTTCCCTGCCACTATTTTTGTGCCTCCTTCTCTGCCTCTCTTTTCCCACATCTCTTTCCCCGCCTCTGATTCCCCGCCTCTGATTCCCCGCCTCTGATTCCCCGCCTCTGATTCCCCGCCTCTGATTCCCCACCCCTGATTCCCCGCCTCTCTTGCCCTGCCACTATTTTTGTGCCTCCTTCTCTGCCTCTCTTTTCCCACATTTCTTTCCTAGCCTATGATTCCCTGCCTCAGATTCCCCGCCTCTGATTTCCCACCTCTCTTTCCGTGCCTCTTTCCCCGCCTCTCTTTCCTTGCCTCCTTCCCTGCCTCTCTTTCTCCACTCTTTCCCCACCTCTGATTCCCCGCCTCAGATCCCCCACATCTGATACCCTGCCTCTCTTTCCCTGCGTCTATTTCCGCGCCTCTTTCTCTGCCTCTCTTTCCCCACATCTCTTTTCCGCCCTCTGATTCTCCGCTTCTGATTCCCCACCTCCGTTTCTCCGACTCTGATACCCTGCCTCTGTTTCCCTACCTCCGATTCCCTGTTTCATCGTCTCTGCCTCTTTCCCGGCTTCTATTTCCCCACATCTCTTTTCCCCCCTCTGATTCACCCCCTTTGAATCTCAGCCTTTGATTCACCACCTCAGATTCCTTACCTCTAATTCCCCGCCTCTGATTCCCCGCCTATGATTCCCCGCTTCTGATTCCCCGCCTCTGATTCCCCGCCTCTGATTCCCCACCTCTATTTACTTGCCTCTTTCCCTGCCTCTCTTTCCCCACATATCTTTCCCCGCCTCTGATTCCCCGCCTCGGATTCCCCACATCTGATACCCCGCCTCTCTTTCCCTGCGTCTATTTCCGCGCCTCTTTCCCTGCTTCTCTTTCCCCACATCTCTTTTCCGCCCTCTGATTCCCCGCCTCTGATTCCCCGCCTCTGATTCCCTGCCTCTGATTCCCCGACTCTGATTCCCCGACTCTGATTCCCCGACTCCGATTCCCTGCTTCAGAGTCTCTGACTCTTTCCCCGCCTCCCTTTCGCCGCCTCTCTTTTCCCACATCTCTATTCCCCCATCTGATTCCCCGCCTCTGATTCCCCGCCTCTGATTCCCCGCCTCTGATTCCCCGCCTCTGATTCCCCGCCTCTGATTCCCCGCCTCTGATTCCCCGACTCTGATTCCCCGACTCTGATTCCCCGACTCTGATTCCCCGACTCTGATTCCCCGACTCTGATTCCCCGACTCTGATTCCGCGACTCCGATTCCCTGCTTCAGAGTCTCTGACTCTGATTCCCTGCCTCTGATTCCCCGCTTCTGATTCCCTGCCTCTCTTTCCCTGCCACTATTTTCGTGCCTCCTTCTCTGCCTCTCTTTTCCCACATCTCATTTCCGCCCTCTGATTCCCCACCTCTGATTCCACGCCGCCTTTTCTCCGCCTCTGATACACCTCCTCTGAGTCCAAGCCTCTGATTCCCCACCTCTGATTTCCTGCCTCACTTTCCGTGCCTCTTTCCCGGCCTCTCTTTCCCCACATCTCTTTCCCCACCTCTGATTCCCCGCCTTGAATTCCCCGCATCTTATAACCCGCCTCTCTTTCCCTGCGTCTATTTCCACGCCTCTTTCTCTGCCTCTCTTTCCCCACATCTCTTTTCTGCCCTCTGATTCCCCACCTCTGATTCCACGTCTCCGTTCCTCTGCCTCTGATACCCCGCCTCTGATACCCCGCCTCTGATACCCCGCCTCTGATTCCCCGCCTCTGATTCCCCGCTTCTGATTCCCCGCCTCTGATTCCCCGCCTCTGATTCCCCGCCTCTGATTCCCCTCCTCTGATTCCCCGACTCTGATTCCCCGCCTCTGATTCTCCTCCTCTGATTCTCCTCCTCTGATTCCCCGCCTCTGATTCCACGACTCTGATTCCCCGACTCCGATTCCCAACCTTAGATACCCCGCATCTGATTCCACGCCTCTGATTCCCCGCCTCTGATTCCCCGCCTCTGATTCCCCGCCTCTGATTCCTTGCCTCGGATTGCACACATCTGATACCCCGCCTCTCTTTCTCTGCCTCTCTTTCCCCACATCTCTTTTCCGTCCTCTGATTCCCCGCTTCTGATTCCCCGTTTCTGATTCCCCGCCTCCCTTTCTCCGACTCTGATTCCCTTCCTCTGTTTCCCTGCCACCGATTCCCTGCCTCCGATTCCCTGCTTCAGAGTCCCTGGCACTTTCCCTGGCTCTTTCCCTGCCCTTCTTTCCCCACATCTCTTTTCCCCCCTCTGATTCACACTCTTTTAATTTCAGCCTCTGATTCCCCGCCTCTGGTTCCCCGCCTCTGATTCCCCGCCTCTCTTTCCCTGCCACTATTTTCGTGCCTCTTTCTCTGCCTCTCTTTTCCCACATCTCATTTCCCCCCACTGATTCCCCGCCTCTGATTCCCCGCCTCTGATTCCCCGCCTCTGATTCCCCGCCTCTGATTCCCCGCCTCTGATTCCCCGCCTCTGATTCCCCGCCTCTGATTCCCCGCCTCTGATTCCCTGCCTCTCTTTCCCTGCCACTATTTTCGTGCCTCATTCTCTGCCTCTCTTTTCCCACATCTCTTTCCCCGCCTCTGATTCCCCGCCTCAGATTCCCCACCTCAGATAATACGACTCTGATTCCCCGCCTCTCATTTCCCACCTCTCTTTCCTTGCCTCTTTCCCTGCCTCTCTTTCTCCACATCTCTTTCCCCACCTCTGATTCCCCGCCTCGGATCCCCCACATCTGATACCCCGCCTCTCTTTCTCTGCCTCTCTTTCCCCACATCTCTTTTCCGCCCTCTGATTCCCCGCCTCTGATTCCCCGCCTCTGCTTCCCCGCCTCTGATTCCCCGCCTCTGATTCCCCGCCTCTGATTCCCCGCCTCTGATTCCCCGCCTCTGATTCCCCGCCTCTGATTCCCCGCCTCTGATTCCCCGCCTCTGATTCCCCGCCTCTGATTCCCCGCCTCTGATTCCCTGCCTCTCTTTCCCTGCCACTATTTTCGTGCCTCATTCTCTGCCTCTCTTTTCCCACATCTCTTTCCCCGCCTCTGATTCCCCGCCTCAGATTCCCCACCTCAGATAATACGACTCTGATTCCCCGCCTCTCATTTCCCACCTCTCTTTCCTTGCCTCTTTCCCTGCCTCTCTTTCTCCACATCTCTTTCCCCACCTCTGATTCCCCGCCTCGGATCCCCCACATCTGATACCCCGCCTCTCTTTCTCTGCCTCTCTTTCCCCACATCTCTTTTCCGCCCTCTGATTCCCCGCCTCTGATTTCCCGCCTCTGATTCCCCGCCTCTGATTCCCTGCCTCTCTTTCCCTGCCACTATTTTCGTGCCTCATTCTCTGCCTCTCTTTTCCCACATCTCTTTCCCCGCCTCTGATTCCCCGCCTCAGATTCCCCACCTCAGATAATACGACTCTGATTCCCCGCCTCTCATTTCCCACCTCTCTTTCCGTGCCTCTTTCCCCGCCTCTCTTACCTTGCCTCTTTCCCTGCCTCTCTTTCTCCACATCTCTTTCCCCACCTCTGATTCCCCGCCTCGGATCCCCCACATCTGATACCCCGCCTCTCTTTCTCTGCCTCTCTTTCCCCACATCTCTTTTCCGCCCTCTGATTCCCCGCCTCTGATTTCCCGCCTCTGATTCCCCGCCTCTGATTCCCTGCCTCTCTTTCCCTGCCACTATTTTCGTGCCTCATTCTCTGCCTCTCTTTTCCCACATCTCTTTCCCCGCCTCTGATTCCCCGCCTCAGATTCCCCACCTCAGATAATACGACTCTGATTCCCCGCCTCTCATTTCCCACCTCTCTTTCCGTGCCTCTTTCCCCGCCTCTCTTACCTTGCCTCTTTCCCTGCCCTTCTTTCCCCACATCTCATTTCCGCCCACTGATTCCCCGCCTCTGATTCCCCGCCTCTTATTCCCCGCCTCTGATTCCCTGCCTCTCTTTCCCTGCCACTATTTTCGTGCCTCATTCTCTGCCTCTCTTTTCCCACATCTCTTTCCCCGCCTCTGATTCCCCGCCTCAGATTCCCCACCTCAGATAATACGACTCTGATTCCCCGCCTCTCATTTCCCACCTCTCTTTCCGTGCCTCTTTCCCCGCCTCTCTTACCTTGCCTCTTTCCCTGCCTCTCTTTCTCCACATCTCTTTCCCCACCTCTGATTCCCCGCCTCGGATCCCCCACATCTGATACCCCGCCTCTCTTTCCCTGCGTCTATTTCCACGCCTCTTTCTCTGCCTCTCTTTCCCCACATCTCTTTTCCCCCCTCTGATTCACCCCCTTTTAATTTCAGCCTCTGATTCCCCGCCTCTGATTCCCCGCCTCTGATTCCCCGCCTCTCTTTCCCTGCCACTATTTTCGTGCCTCTTTCTCTGCCTCTCTTTTCCCACATCTCATTTCCGCCCACTGATTCCCCGCCTCTGATTCCCCGCCTCTGATTCCCCGCCTCTGATTCCCCGCCTCTGATTCCCCGCCTCTGATTCCCCGCCTCTGATTCTCCGCCTCTGATTCCCTGCCTCTGATTCCCTGCCTCTGATTCCCCGCCTCTGATTCCCCGCCTCCATTTCTCCGACTCCGATTCCCTGCTTCAGAGTCTCTAACTCTTTCCCCGCCTCCCTTTCGCCGCCTCTCTTTTCCCACATCTCTATTCCCCCCTCTGATTCCCCGCGTCTGATTCCCCGCCTCTGCTTCCCCGCCTCTGATTCCCCGCCTCTGATTCCCCGCCTCTGATTCCCCGCCTCTGATTCCCCGCCTCTGATTCCCCGCCTCTGATTCCCCGCCTCTGATTCCCCGCCTCTGATTCCCCGCCTCTGATTCCCCGCCTCTGATTCCCCGCCTCTGATTCCCTGCCTCTCTTTCCCTGCCACTATTTTCGTGCCTCATTCTCTGCCTCTCTTTTCCCACATCTCTTTCCCCGCCTCTGATTCCCCGCCTCAGATTCCCCACCTCAGATAATACGACTCTGATTCCCCGCCTCTCATTTCCCACCTCTCTTTCCTTGCCTCTTTCCCTGCCTCTCTTTCTCCACATCTCTTTCCCCACCTCTGATTCCCCGCCTCGGATCCCCCACATCTGATATCCCGCCTCTCTTTCTCTGCCTCTCTTTCCCCACATCTCTTTTCCGCCCTCTGATTCCCCGCCTCTGATTCCCCGCCTCTGCTTCCCCGCCTCTGATTCCCCGCCTCTGATTCCCCGCCTCTGATTCCCCGCCTCTGATTCCCCGCCTCTGATTCCCCGCCTCTGATTCCCCGCCTCTGATTCCCCGCCTCTGATTCCCCGCCTCTGATTCCCCGCCTCTGATTCCCTGCCTCTCTTTCCCTGCCACTATTTTCGTGCCTCATTCTCTGCCTCTCTTTTCCCACATCTCTTTCCCCGCCTCTGATTCCCCGCCTCAGATTCCCCACCTCAGATAATACGACTCTGATTCCCCGCCTCTCATTTCCCACCTCTCTTTCCTTGCCTCTTTCCCTGCCTCTCTTTCTCCACATCTCTTTCCCCACCTCTGATTCCCCGCCTCGGATCCCCCACATCTGATACCCCGCCTCTCTTTCTCTGCCTCTCTTTCCCCACATCTCTTTTCCGCCCTCTGATTCCCCGCCTCTGATTTCCCGCCTCTGATTCCCCGCCTCTGATTCCCTGCCTCTCTTTCCCTGCCACTATTTTCGTGCCTCATTCTCTGCCTCTCTTTTCCCACATCTCTTTCCCCGCCTCTGATTCCCCGCCTCAGATTCCCCACCTCAGATAATACGACTCTGATTCCCCGCCTCTCATTTCCCACCTCTCTTTCCGTGCCTCTTTCCCCGCCTCTCTTACCTTGCCTCTTTCCCTGCCTCTCTTTCTCCACATCTCTTTCCCCACCTCTGATTCCCCGCCTCGGATCCCCCACATCTGATACCCCGCCTCTCTTTCTCTGCCTCTCTTTCCCCACATCTCTTTTCCGCCCTCTGATTCCCCGCCTCTGATTTCCCGCCTCTGATTCCCCGCCTCTGATTCCCTGCCTCTCTTTCCCTGCCACTATTTTCGTGCCTCATTCTCTGCCTCTCTTTTCCCACATCTCTTTCCCCGCCTCTGATTCCCCGCCTCAGATTCCCCACCTCAGATAATACGACTCTGATTCCCCGCCTCTCATTTCCCACCTCTCTTTCCGTGCCTCTTTCCCCGCCTCTCTTACCTTGCCTCTTTCCCTGCCCTTCTTTCCCCACATCTCATTTCCGCCCACTGATTCCCCGCCTCTGATTCCCCGCCTCTTATTCCCCGCCTCTGATTCCCTGCCTCTCTTTCCCTGCCACTATTTTCGTGCCTCATTCTCTGCCTCTCTTTTCCCACATCTCTTTCCCCGCCTCTGATTCCCCGCCTCAGATTCCCCACCTCAGATAATACGACTCTGATTCCCCGCCTCTCATTTCCCACCTCTCTTTCCGTGCCTCTTTCCCCGCCTCTCTTACCTTGCCTCTTTCCCTGCCTCTCTTTCTCCACATCTCTTTCCCCACCTCTGATTCCCCGCCTCGGATCCCCCACATCTGATACCCCGCCTCTCTTTCCCTGCGTCTATTTCCACGCCTCTTTCTCTGCCTCTCTTTCCCCACATCTCTTTTCCCCCCTCTGATTCACCCCCTTTTAATTTCAGCCTCTGATTCCCCGCCTCTGATTCCCCGCCTCTGATTCCCCGCCTCTCTTTCCCTGCCACTATTTTCGTGCCTCTTTCTCTGCCTCTCTTTTCCCACATCTCATTTCCGCCCACTGATTCCCCGCCTCTGATTCCCCGCCTCTGATTCTCTGCCTCTGATTCCCCGCCTCTGATTCCCCGCCTCTGATTCCCCGCCTCTGATTCCCCGCCTCTGATTCCCCGCCTCTGATTCCCCACCTCTGATTCCCCGACTCCGATTCCCTGCTTCAGAGTCTCTGACTCTTTCCCCGCCTCCCTTTCGCCGCCTCTCTTTTCCCACATCTCTATTCCCCCCTCTGATTCCACGCCTCTGATTCCCCGACTCAGATTCCCCACCTCAGATTCCCTGCCTCAGATTCCCTGCCTCTGATTCCCCCCCTCTGATTCCCTGCCTCTGAATCCCCACCTCTGATTCCCCGCCTCTATTTCCTTGCCTCTTTCCCTGCCTCTCTTTCCCCACATCTCTTTCCCCGCCTTAAATTCACCACATCTGATACCCCGCCTCTCTTTCCCTGCGTCTATTTCCGCGCCTCTTCCCTGCCTCTCTTTCCCCACATCTATTTTCCGCCCTCTGATTCCCCGCTTCTGATTCCCCGCCTCCGTTCTCCGACGCTGTTTACCTGCCTCCGATTACCTGCTTCAGAGTCCCTGGCTCCTTCCATGCCTCTCTTTCCCTACATATCTTTTCCCCCTTCTGATTCTCCCCCTTTGAATCTCAGCCTCGGTTTCCCCACCTCAGATTCCCCACCTCAGATTCCCTGCCTCAGAATCCCCACCTCAGATTCCCCGCCTCTGATTCCCCGCCTCTGATTCCCCGCCTCTGATTCCCCGCCTTTGCTTCCCCGCCTCTGATTCCCCGCTTCTGATTCCCCGCCTATATTTCTCCGACTCTGATTCCCTTCCTCTGTTTCCCTGCCTCCGATTCCCTGTTTCAGAGTCTCTGACTCTTTCCCCGCCTCCCTTTCGCCGCCTCTCTTTTCCCACATCTCTATTCCCCCCTCTGATTCCACGCCTCTGATTCCCCGCCTCAGATTCCCCGCCTCAGATTCCCTGCCTCTGGATCTCCGCCTCTGATTCCCTGCCTCTGATTCCCCACCTCTATTTCCTTGCCTCTTTCCCTGCCTCTCTTTCCCCACATCTCTTTCCCTGACTCTCTTTCCCCACATCTCTTTTCCACCCTCTGATTCCCCGCTTCTGATTCCCCGCCTCCGTTTCTCCGACTCTGTTTCCCTGCCTCCGATTCCCTGCTTCAGAGTCCCTGGCTCTTTCCATGCCTCTCTTTCCCCACATTTCTTTTCCCCCTTCTGATTCTCCCCCTTTCAATGTCAGCCTCTGATTTCCCACCTCAGAATCCCCACCTCAAATTCCCCGCCTCTGATTCCCCGACTCTGATTCCCCGCCTCTGCTTCCCCGCCTCTGCTTCCCCGCCTCTGCTTCCCCGCCTCTGATTGCCCGCCTCTGATTGCCCGCCTCTGATTCCCCGCCTCTGATTCCCCGCCTCTGATTCCCCGCCTCTGATTCCCCGCCTCTGATTCCCCGCCTCTGATTCCCCGCCTCTGATTCCCCGCCTGTGATTCACCGCCTCTGATTTCCTGCCTCTCTTTCCGTGCCTCTTTCCCGGCCTCTCTTTCCCCACATCTCTTTTCCTGCCTCTGATGCCCCGCCTCGGATTCCCCACATCTGATACCCCGCCTCTCTTTCCCTGCGTCTATTTCCGCGCCTCTTTCCCTGCCTCTCTTTCCCCACATCTCTTTCCCCGCCTCTGATTCCCCGCCTCGGATTCCCCACATCTGATACCCCGCCTCTCTTTCCCTGCGTCTATTTCCGCGCCTCTTTCCCTGCCTCTCTTTTCCCACATCTCTTTCCCCGCCTCTGATTCCCCGCCTCAGATTCCCCGCCTCTGATACCATGACTCTGATTCCCCGCCTCTGATTCCCCGCCTCTGATTCCACGCATCTGATTCCCCGCCTCTCATTCCCCGCCCCTGATTCCCCGCCTCTCTTTCCCTGCCACTATTTTTGTGCCTCTTTCCCTGCCTCTCTTTTCCCACATCTCTTTCCCCGCCTCTGATTCCCCGCCTCTGAAACCATGACTCTGATTCCCCGCCTCTGATTCCCCGCCTCTGATTCCCCGCCTCTGATTCCCTGCCTCTGATTCCCTTCCTCTGATTCCCCCACTCTGATTCCCCGCCTCTGATTCCCCACCTCTGATTCCCCGACTCTGATTCCCTGACACTGATTCCCCGACTCTGATTCCCCGACTCTAATTACCCGACTCAGATTCCCTGTTTCAGAGTCTCTGACTCTTTCCCCGCCTCCCTTTCGCCGCCTCTCTTTTCCCACATCTCTATTCCCCCCTCTGATTCCACGCCTCTGATTCCCCGCCTCAGATTCGCCGCCTCAGATTCCCTGCCTCTGGATCTCCGCCTCTGATTCCCTGCCTCTGATTCCCCACCTCTATTTCCTTGCCTCTTTCCCTGCCTCTCTTTCCCCACATCTCTTTCCCCGCCTCTGATTCCCCGCCTTGAATTCCCCACATCTGATACTCCGCCTCTCTTTCCCTGCGTCTATTTCCGCGCCTCTTTCCCTGCCTCTCTTTCCCCACATCTCTTTTCCACCCTCTGATTCCCCGCTTCTGATTCCCCGCCTGCGTTTCTCCGACTCTGTTTCCCTGCCTCCGATTCCCTGCTTCAGAGTCCCTGGCTCTTTCCATGCCTCTCTTTCCCCACATTTCTTTTCCCCCTTCTGATTCTCCCCCTTTCAATCTCAGCCTCTGATTTCCCACCTCAGAATCCCCACCTCAAATTCCCCGCCTCTTATTCCCCGCCTCTGCTTCCCCGCCTCTGCTTCCCCGCGTCTGCTTCCCCGCCTCTGCTTCCCCGCCTCTGCTTCCCCGCCTCTGATTCCCCGCCTCTGATTCCCCGCCTCTGATTTCCCGCCTCTGATTCCCCGCCTCTGATTCCCCGCCTCTGATTCCCCGCCTCTGATTCTCCGCCTCTGATTCCCCGCCTCTGATTCCCCGCCTCTGATTCCCTGCCTCTCTTTCCCTGCCACTATTTTCGTGCCTCCTTCTCTGCCTCTCTTTTCCCACATCTCTTTCCCCGCCTCTGATTCCCCGCCTCTGATTCCCCGCCTGTGATTCACCGCCTCTGATTTCCTGCCTCTCTTTCCGTGCCTCTTTCCCGGCCTCTCTTTCCCCACATCTCTTTTCCTGCCTCTGATGCCCCGCCTCGGATTCCACGCCTCTGATTCCCCGCCTCAGATTTTCAACCTCAGATTCCCCACATCTGATACCCCGCCTCTCTTTCCCTGCGTCTATTTCCGCGCCTCTTTCCCTGCCTCTCTTTCCCCACATCTCTTTCCCCGCCTCTGATTCCCCGCCTCGGATTCCCCACATCTGATACCCCGCCTCTCTTTCCCTGCGTCTATTTCCGCGCCTCTTTCCCCGCCTCTCTTTTCCCACATCTCTTTCCCCGCCTCTGATTCCCTGCCTCTGATTCCCCGCCTCTGAAACCACGACTCTGATTCCCCGCCTCTGATTCCTCGCCTCTGATTTCCCGCCTCTCTTTCCGTGCCTCTTTCCCGGCCTCTCTTTCCCCACATCTCTTTTCCTGCCTCTGATTCCCCGCCTCGGATTCCACGCCTCTCATTTCCCACCTCTCTTTCCGTGCCTCTTTCCCCGCCTCTCTTTCCTTGCCTCTTTCCCTGCCTCTCTTTCTCCACATCTCTTTCCCCACCTCTGATTCCCCGCCTCGGATCCCCCACATCTGATACCCTGCCTCTCTTTCCCTGCGTCTATTTCCACGCCTCTTTCTCTGCCTCTCTTTCCCCACATCTCTTTTCCGCCCTCTGATTCCCCGCCTCTGATTCCCCGCCTCTGATTCCCTGCCTCTGATTCCCCGCCTCTGATTCCCCACCTCTGATTTCCCGCCTCTCTTTCCGTGCCTCTTTCCCGGCCTCTCTTTCCCCACATCTCTTTTCCTGCCTCTGATTCCCCGCCTCGGATTCCTTGCATCTGATACCCCTCCTCGCTTTCACTGCGTCTATTTCCACGCCTCTTTCTCTGCCTCTCTTTTCCCACATCTCATTTCCGCCCACTGATTCCCCGCCTCTGATTCCCCGCCTCTGATTCCCCGCCTCTGATTCCCCGCCTCTGATTCCCCGCCTCTGATTCTCCGCCTCTGATTCCCTGCCTCTGATTCCCCGCCTCTGATTCCCCGCCTCCATTTCTCCGACTCCGATTCCCTGCTTCAGAGTCTCTGACTCTTTCCCCGCCTCCCTTTCGCCGCCTCTCTTTTCCCACATCTCTATTCCCCCCTCTGATTCCCTGCCTCTGATTCCCCGCCTCTGCTTCCCCGCCTCTGATTCCCCGCCTCTGATTCCCCGCCTCTGATTCCCCGCCTCTGATTCCCCGCCTCTGATTCCCCGCCTCTGATTCCCCGCCTCTGATTCCCCGCCTCTGATTCCCCGCCTCTCTTTCCCTGCCACTATTTTCGTGCCTCATTCTCTGCCTCTCTTTTCCCACATCTCTTTCCCCGCCTCTGATTCCCCGCCTCTGATTCCCCGCCTCAGATTCCCCACCTCAGATAATACGACTCTGATTCCCCGCCTCTCATTTCCCACCTCTCTTTCCGTGCCTCTTTCCCCGCCTCTCTTTCCTTGCCTCTTTCCCTGCCTCTCTTTCTCCACATCTCTTTCCCCACCTCTGATTCCCCGCCTCGGATCCCCCACATCTGATACCCCGCCTCTCTTTCCCTGCGTCTATTTCCACGCCTCTTTCTCTGCCTCTCTTTCCCCACATCTCTTTTCCGCCCTCTGATTCCCCGCCTCTGATTTCCCGCCTCTGATTCCCCGCCTCTGATTCCCTGCCTCTCTTTCCCTGCCACTATTTTCGTGCCTCCTTCTCTGCCACTCTTTTCCCACATCTCATTTCCGCCCTCTGATTCCCCACCTCTGATTCCACGCCGCCTTTTCTCCGCCTCTGATTCCCCACCTCTGATTTCCCACCTCTCTTTCCGTGCCTCTTTCCCTGCCTCTCTTTCCCCACATCTCTTTTCCTGCCTCTGATTCCCCGCCTCGGATTCCCCGCATCTGATTCCCCTCCTCTCTTTCACTGCGTCTATTTCCACGCCTCTTTCTCTGCCTCTCTTTCCCCACATCTCTTTTCTGCCCTCTGATTCCCCACCTCTGATTCCCCGCCTCTGATTCCCCTCCTCTGATTCCCCGACTCTGATTCCCCGCCTCTGATTCCCCGCCTCTGATTCCCCACATCTGATACCCCGCCTCTCTTTCCCTGCGTCTATTTCCGCGCCTCTTTCGCTGCCTCTCTTTCCCCACATCTCTTTTCCACCCTCTGATTCCCCGCTTCTGATTCCCCGCCTCTGATTCCCCGCCTCTGATTCTCCGCCTCTGATTCCCCGCCTCTGATTCCCCGCCTCTCTTTCCCTGCCACTATTTTTGTGCCTCCTTCTCTGCCTCTCTTTTCCCACATCTCTTTCCCCGCCTCTGATTCCCCTCCTCAGATTCCCCGCCTCTGATACCACGACTCTGATTCCCCGCCTCTGATTCCCCGCCTCTGATTCCCCGCTTCTGATTCCCCGCCTCTGATTCCCCGCCTCTGATTCTCCGCCTCTGATTCCCCGCCCCTGATTCCCCGCCTCTCTTTCCCTGCCACTATTTTTGTGCCTCCTTCTCTGCCTCTCTTTCCCCACCTCTTTCCCCGCCTCTGATTCCCCGCCTCTGATTCCCCGCCTCAGATTCCCCGCCTCTGATTGCCCGCCTCTGATTCCCCGCCTCTGATTCCCCGCCTCTCTTTCCCAGCCACTATTTTTGTGCCTCCTTCTCTGCCTCTCTTTTCCCACATCTCTTTCCCAGCCTATGATTTCCCGCCTCAGATCCCCCACATCTGATACCCTGCCTCTCTTTCCCTGCGTCTATTTCCGCGCCTCTTTCTCTGCCTCTCTTTCCCCACATCTCTTTTCCGCCCTCTGATTCTCCGCTTCTGATTCCCCACCTCCGTTTCTCCGACTCTGATTCCCTGCCTCTGTTTCCCTGCCTCTGATTCCCTGCTTCAGCGTCTCTGGCTCTTTCCCGGCTTCTATTTCCCCACATCTCTTTTCCCCCCTCTGATTCACCCCCTTTGAATCTCAGCCTTTGATTCACCACCTCAGATTCCTTACCTCTAATTCCCTGCCTCTGATTCCCCGCCTATGATTCCCCGCCTCTGCTTCCCCGCCTCTGATTCCCCGCCTCTGATTCCCCGCCTCTGATTCCCCGCCTCTGATTCCCCGCCTCTGAATCCCCGCCTCTGATTCCCCGCCTCTGATTCCCCACCTCTATTTCCTTGCCTCTTTCCCTGCCTCTCTTTCCCCACATCTCTTTCCCCGCCTCTGATTCCCCGCCTCGGATTCCACACATCTGATACCCCGCCTCTCTTTCCCTGCGTCTATTTCCGCGCCTATTTCCCTGCTTCTCTTTCCCCACATCTCTTTTCCGCCCTCTGATTCCCCGCTTCTGATTCCCTGCCTCTGATTTCCCGCGTCTGATTCCCCGCCTCTGATTCCCAGCCTCTGATTCACCGCCTCAGATTCCCTGCCTCTGATACCACGACTCTGATTCCTCGCCTGATTCCCCGCCTCTGATTTCCCACCTCTCTTTCCGTGCCTCTTTCCCCGCCTCTCTTTCCTTGCCTCTTTCCCTGCCTCTCTTTCTCCACATCTCTTTCCCCACCTCTGATTCCCCGCCTCAGATCCCCCACATCTGATACTCCGCCTCTCTTTCCCTGCGTCTATTTCCACGTCTCTTTCTCTGCCTCTCCTTCCCCACATCTCTTTTCCGCCCTCTGATTCCCCGCTTCTGATTCCCCACCTCCGTTTCTCCGACTCTTGATTCCCTGCCTCTGTTTCCCCGCCTCCGATTCCCTGCTTCAGAGTCTCTGGCTCTTTCCCGGCTTCTCTTTTCCCACATCTCATTTCCCCCCTCTGATTCACCCCCTTTGAAACTCAGCCTTTGATTCACCACCTCAGATTCCCCACCTCTAATTCCCCGCCTCTGTTTTCCTGCCTCTGATTCCCTGCCTCTGGTTCCCCGCCTCTGGTTCCCCGCCTCTGATTCCCCGCCTCTGATTCCCCGCCTCTGATTCCCCGCCTCCGATTTCCCGCCTCTCTTTCCGTGCCTCTTTCCCGGCCTCTCTTTCCCCACACTTCTTTTCCTGCCTCTGATACCCCGCCTCGTATTCCCCGCATCTGATACCCCTCCTCTCTTTCACTGCGTCTATTTCCACGCTTCTTTCTGTGCCTCTCTTTCCCTACATCTCTTTTCCGCCCTCTGATTCCCCTCCTCTGATTCCACGCCTCCGTTCCTCTGCCTCTGATACCCCGCCTCTGATACCCCGCCTCTGATACCCCGCCTCTGATTCCCCGCCTCTGATTCCCCGCCTCTGATTCCCCGCCTCTGATTTCCCGCCTCTCTTTCCGTGCCTCTTTCCCGGCCTCTCTTTCCCCACACCTCTTTTCCTGCCTCTGATACCCCGCCTCGTATTCCCCGCATCTGATACCCCTCCTCTCTTTCACTGCGTCTATTTCCACGCTTCTTTCTCTGCCTCTCTTTCCCTACATCTCTTTTCCGCCCTCTGATACCCCGCCTCTGATACCCCGCCTCTGATTCCCCGCCTCTGATTCCCCGCCTCTGATTCCCCTCCTCTGATTCCCCGACTCTGATTCCCCGACTCCGATTCCCTGCTTCAGTCCCTTGCTCTTTCCCCGCCTCTCCATTCCCACATCTCTCTTCCCACCTCTGAATCCCCGCCTGATTCCCCGCCTCAGATTCCCCGCCTCAGATTCCCCACCTCAGATTCCCCGTCTCTGATTCCACGCCTCTGATTCCACGCCTCTGATTCCCCGCCTCTGATTCCCCGCCTCGGATTCCCCGCCTCGGATTCCCCGCCTCGGATTCCCCACATCTGATACCCCGCCTCTCTTTCCCTGCGTCTATTTCCGCGTCTCTTTCCCTGCCTCTCTTTCCCCACATCTCTTTTCCGCCCTCTGATTCCCCGCTTCTGATTCCCCGCCTCTGATTCCCCTCCTCAGATTCCCCGCCTCTGATACCATGACTCTGATTCCCCGCCTCTGATTCCCCGCCTCTGATTCCCCACCTCTGATTCCCCGCCCCTGATTCCCCGCCTCTCTTTCCCTGCCACTATTTTTTTGCCTCCTTCTCTGCCTCTCTTTTCCCACATCTCTTTCCCCGCCTCTGATTCCCCGCCTCTGATTCCCCGCCTCTGATTCCCCGCCTCTGATTCCCCACCCCTGATTCCCCGCCTCTCTTGCCCTGCCACTATTTTTGTGCCTCCTTCTCTGCCTCTCTTTTCCCACCTCTCTTTCCTTGCCTCCTTCCCTGCCTCTCTTTCTCCACTCTTTCCCCACCTCTGATTCCCCGCCTCAGATCCCCCACATCTGATACCCTGCCTCTCTTTCCCTGCGTCTATTTCCGCGCCTCTTTCTCTGCCTCTCTTTCCCCACATCTCTTTTCCGCCCTCTGATTCTCCGCTTCTGATTCCCCACCTCCGTTTCTCCGACTCTGATTCCCTGCCTCTGTTTCCCTACCTCCGATTCCCTGTTTCAGCGTCTCTGCCTCTTTCCCGGCTTCTATTTCCCCACATCTCTTTTCCCCCCTCTGATTCACCCCCTTTGAATCTCAGCCTTTGATTCACCACCTCAGATTCCTTACCTCTAATTCCCCGCCTCTGATTCCCCGCCTATGATTCCCCGCCTCTGATTCCCCGCCTCTGATTCCCCGCCTCTGATTCCCCGCCTCTGAATCCCCGCCTCTGATTCCCCCCCTCTGAATCCCCGCCTCTGATTCCCCGCCTCTGATTTCCCGCCTCTCTTTCCGTGCCTCTTTCCCGGCCTCTCTTTCCCCACATCTCTTTCCCCGCCTCTGATTCCCCGCCTCGGATTCCCCACATCTGATACCCCGCCTCTCTTTCCCTGCGTCTATTTCCGCGCCTCTTTCCCTGCTTCTCTTTCCCCACATCTCTTTTCCGCCCTCTGATTCCCCGCTTCTGATTCCCCGCCCCTGATTCCCCGCCTCTCTTTCTCTGCCACTATTTTTGTGCCTCCTTCTCTGCCTCTCTTTTCCCACATCTCTTTCCCAGCCTCTGATTCCCCGCCTCAGATTCCCTGCCTCTGATACCACGACTCTGATTCCCCGCCTCTGATTCCTCGCCTCTGATTTCCCGCCTCTCTTTCCGTGCCTCTTTCCCCGCCTCTCTTTCCGCACATCTCTTTTCCTGCCTCTGATTCCCCGCCTCAGATTCTCCACCTCAAATTCCCCGCTTCTGATACCACGACTCTGATTCCCCGCCTCTGATTCCCCGCCTCTGATTTCCCACCTCTCTTTCCGTGCCTCTTTCCCCGCCTCTCTTTCTCCACATCTCTTTCCCCACCTCTGATTCCCCGCCTCAGATCCCCCACATCTGATACCCCGCCTCTCTTTCGCTGCGTCTATTTCCGCGCCTCTTTCCCTGCCTCTCTTTCCCCACATCTCTTTTCCGCCCTCTGATTCCCCGCCTCTGATTCCCCGCCTCTGATTCCCCGCCTCTGATTCCCCGCCTCTGATTCCCCGCCTCTGATTCCCCGACTCTGATTCCCCGACTCTGATTCCCCGCCTCTGATTCCCCGACTCTGATTCCCCGACTCTGATTCCCCGACTCTGATTCCCCGACTCCGATTCCCTGCTTCAGAGTCTCTGACTCTTTCCCCGCCTCCCTTTCGCCGCCTCTCTTTTCCCACATCTCTATTCCCCCATCTGATTCCCCGCTTCTGATTCCCCGCCTCTGATTCCCCGCCTCTGATTCCCCGCCTCTGATTCCCCGCCTCTGATTCCCCGCCTCTGATTCCCCGCCTCTGATTCCCCGCCTCTGATTCCCCGACTCTGATTCCCCGACTCTGATTCCCCGACTCTGATTCCCCGACTCTGATTCCCCGACTCTGATTCCCCGACTCTGATTCCCCGCCTCTGATTCCCCGCCTCAGATACCACGACTCTGATTCCTCGCCTGATTCCCCGCCTCTGATTTCCCACCTCTCTTTCCGTGCCTCTTTCCCCGCCTCTCTTTCCTTGCCTCTTTCCCTGCCTCTCTTTCTCCACATCTCTTTCCCCACCTCTGATTCCCCGCCTCAGATCCCCCACATCTGATACTCCGCCTCTCTTTCCCTGCGTCTATTTCCACGTCTATTTCTCTGCCTCTCCTTCCCCACATCTCTTTTCCGCCCTCTGATTCCCCGCTTCTGATTCCCCACCTCCGTTTCTCCGACTCTGATTCCCTGCCTCTGTTTCCCCGCCTCCGATTCCCTGCTTCAGTCCCTTGCTCTTTCCCCGCCTCTCCATTCCCACATCTCTATTCCCCCCTCTGAATCCCCGCCTCTGATTCCCCGCCTCTGAATCCCCGCCTCTGATTCCCCGCCTCTGATTCCCCGCCTCTGATTCCCCGCCTCTGATTCCCCGCCTCTGATTCCCCGCCTCTGATTCCCCGCCTCTGATTCCCCGCCTCTGATTCCCCGCCTCTGATTCCCCGCCTCTGATTCCCCGCCTCTGATTCCCCGCCTCTGATTCCCCGCCTCTGATTCCCCGACTCTGATTCCCCGACTCTGATTCCCCGACTCTGATTCCCCGACTCTGATTCCCCGACTCTGATTCCCCGACTCTGATTCCCCGACTCCGATTCCCTGCTTCAGTCCCTGGCTCTTTCCCCGCCTCTCCATTCCCACATCTCTCTTCCCACCTCTGAATCCCCGCCTCTGAATCCCCGCCTGATTCCCCGCCTCAGATTCCCCACCTCAGATTCCCCGTCTCTGATTCCACGCCTCTGATTCCCCGCCTCTGATTCCCCGCCTCGGATTCCCCGCCTCTGATTCCCCGCCTCTGATTCCCCGCTTCTGATTCCCCGCCTCTGATTCTCCGCCTCTGATTCTCCGCCTCTGATTCCCCTCCTCAGATTCCCCGCCTCTGATACCATGACTCTGATTCCCCGCCTCTGATTCCCCGCCTCTGATTCCCCACCTCTGATTCCCCGCCCCTGATTCCCCGCCTCTCTTTCCCTGCCACTATTTTTGTGCCTCCTTCTCTGCCTCTCTTTTCCCACATCTCTTTCCCCGCCTCTGATTCCCCGCCTCTGATTCCCCACCCCTGATTCCCCGCCTCTCTTGCCCTGCCACTATTTTTGTGCCTCCTTCTCTGCCTCTCTTTTCCCACATTTCTTTCCCAGCCTATGATTCCCTGCCTCAGATTCCCCGCCTCTGATTTCCCACCTCTCTTTCCGTGCCTCTTTCCCCGCCTCTCTTTCCTTGCCTCCTTCCCTGCCTCTCTTTCTCCACTCTTTCCCCACCTCTGATTCCCCGCCTCAGATCCCCCACATCTGATACCCTGCCTCTCTTTCCCTGCGTCTATTTCCGCGCCTCTTTCTCTGCCTCTCTTTCCCCACATCTCTTTTCCGCCCTCTGATTCTCCGCTTCTGATTCCCCACCTCCGTTTCTCCGACTCTGATACCCTGCCTCTGTTTCCCTACCTCCGATTCCCTGTTTCATCGTCTCTGCCTCTTTCCCGGCTTCTATTTCCCCACATCTCTTTTCCCCCCTCTGATTCACCCCCTTTGAATCTCAGCCTTTGATTCACCACCTCAGATTCCTTACCTCTAATTCCCCGCCTCTGATTCCCCGCCTATGATTCCCCGCTTCTGATTCCCCGCCTCTGATTCCCCGCCTCTGATTCCCCACCTCTATTTCCTTGCCTCTTTCCCTGCCTCTCTTTCCCCACATCTCTTTCCCCGCCTCTGATTCCCCGCCTCGGATTCCCCACATCTGATACCCCGCCTCTCTTTCCCTGCGTCTATTTCCGCGCCTCTTTCCCTGCTTCTCTTTCCCCACATCTCTTTTCCGCCCTCTGATTCCCCGCCCCTGATTCCCCGCCTCTCTTTCTCTGCCACTATTTTTGTGCCTCCTTCTCTGCCTCTCTTTTCCCACATCTCTTTCCCAGCCTCTGATTCCCCGCCTCAGATTCCCTGCCTCTGATACCACGACTCTGATTCCCCGCCTCTGATTCCTCGCCTCTGATTTCCCGCCTCTCTTTCCGTGCCTCTTTCCCCGCCTCTCTTTCCTTGCCTCTTTCCCTGCCTCTCTTTCTCCACATCTCTTTCCCCACCTCTGATTCCCCGCCTCAGATCCCCCACATCTGATACCCCGCCTCTCTTTCCCTGCGTCTATTTCCGCGCCTGTTTCCCTGCCTCTCTTTCCCCACATCTCTTTTCCGCCCTCTGATTCCCCGCCTCTGATTCCCCGCCTCTGATTCCCCGCCTCTGATTCCCCGCCTCTGATTCCCCGCCTCTGATTCCCCGCCTCTGATTCCCCGACTCTGATTCCCCGACTCTGATTCCCCGACTCCGATTCCCTGCTTCAGAGTCTCTGACTCTTTCCCCGCCTCCCTTTCGCCGCCTCTCTTTTCCCACATCTCTATTCCCCCATCTGATTCCCCGCTTCTGATTCCCCGCCTCTGATTACCCGCCTCTCTTTCCTTGCGTTTATTTCCACGCCTCTTTCTCTGCCTCTCTTTCCCCACATCTCTTTTCCGCACTCTGATTCCCCACCTCTGATTCCCCGACTCCGATTCCCTGCTTCAGAGTCCCTGGCTCTTTCCCCGCCTTTCTTTTCCCACATCTCTATTCCCCCCACTGAATCCTTACCTCTGATTCCACACCCCTGATTCCACGTCTCTGATTCCTCGCCTCAGCTTCCCCACCTCAGATTCCCCGCCTTTGATTCCACGTCTCTGATTCCCCGCCTCTGATTCCCCGCCTCTGATTCCATGCCTCTGATTCCCTGCCTCGGATTGCACACATCTGATACCCCGCCTCTCTTTCTCTGCCTCTCTTTCCCCACATCTCTTTTCCGTCCTCTGATTCCCCGCCTCCATTTCTCCGACTCTGATTCCCTTCCTCTGTTTCCCTGCCTCCGATTCCCTGCTTCAGAGTCCCTGTCTCTTTCCCTGGCTCTTTCCCTGCCCTTCTTTCCCCACATCTCTTTTCCCCCCTCTGATTCACCCCCTTTTAATTTCAGCCTCTGATTCCCCGCCTCTGGTTCCCCGCCTCTGATTCCCCGCCTCTGATTCCCCACCTCTCTTTCCTTGCCACTATTTTCCTGCCTCTTTCTCTGCCTCTCTTTTCCCACATCTCATTTCCGCCCACTGATTCCCCGCCTCTGATTCCCTGCCTCTGATTCCCCGCCTCTGATTCCCCGACTCTGATTCCCCGCCTCTGACTCCCCGCCTCTGACTCCCCGCCTCTGACTCCCCGCCTCTGATTCCCCGACTCTGACTCCCCGCCTCAGATTCCCCGCCTCTGATTCCCCACCTCTCTTTCCTTGCCACTATTTTCCTGCCTCTTTCTCTGCCTCTCTTTTCCCACATCTCATTTCCGCCCACTGATTCCCCGCCTCTGATTCCCCGCCTCTGATTCCCTGCCTCTGATTCCCTGCCTCTGATTCCCCACCTCTGATTCCCCGCCTCTATTTCCTTGCCTCTTTCCCTGCCTCTCTTTCCCCACATCTCTTTCCCCGCCTCTGATTCCCCACCTTGAATTCCCCACATCTGATACCCCGCCTCTCTTTCCCTGCGTCTATTTCCGAGCCTCTTTCCCTGCCTCTCTTTCCCCACATCTCTTTTCCACCCTCTAATTCCCCGCCTCAGATTCCCCACATCAGATTCCCCGCCTCTGATTCCCCGCCTCTGATTCCCCGCCTTTGATTCCCCGCCTCTGATTCCCCGCCCCTGATTCCCCGCCTCTCTTTCCCTGCCACTATTTTTGTGCCTCCTTCTCTGCCTCTCTTTTCCCACATCTCTGTCCCCGCCTCTGATTCCCCGCCTCTGATTCCCCGCCTCTGATTCCCCGCCTCTCTTTCCCTGCCACTATTTTCGTGCCTCTTTCTCTGCCTCTCTTTTCCCACATCTCATTTCCGCCCACTGATTCCCCGCCTCTGATTCCCCGCCTCTGATTCCCCGCCTCTGATTCCCCGCCTCTGATTCCCCGCCTCTGATTCCCCGCCTCTGATTCCCCGCCTCTGATTCCCCGCCTCTGATTCCCCGCCTCTATTTCCTTGCCTCTTTCCCTGCCTCTCTTTCCCCACATCTCTTTCCCCGCCTCTGATTCCCCGCCTCTTATTCCCCACCTCTGATTCCTCGCCTCTGATTCCCTGCCTCGGATTGCACACATCTGATACCCCGCCTCTCTTTCCCTGCCTCTCTTTCCCCACATCTCTTTTCCGCCCTCTGATTCCCTGCCTCAGATTCCCCACCTTAGATTCCCCGCCTCTGATTCCCCGCCTCTGATTCCCCGCCTCTGATTCCCCGCCTCTGATTCCCCGCCTCTGATTCCCCGCCTCTGATACCCCACCTCTGATTTCCCGCCTCTCTTTCCGTGCCTCTTTCCCGGCCTCTCTTTCCCCACATCTCTTTTCCTGCCTCTGATTCCCCGCCTCGGATTCCCCGCATCTGATACCCCTCCTCTCTTTCACTGCGTCTATTTCCACGCCTCTTTCTCTGCCTCTCTTTCCCCACATCTCTTTTCCACCCTCTGATTCCCCACCTCTGATTCCACGCCTCCGTTCCTCTGCCTCTGATACCCCGCCTCTGATTCTCCGCCTCTGATTCCCCGCCTCTGATTCCCCGACTCTGATTCCCCGACTCCGATTCCCTGCTTCAGTCCCTGGCTCTTTCCCCGCCTCTCCATTCCCACATCTCTATTCCCCCCTCTGAATCCCCGCCTCTGATTCCACGCCTCTGATTCCCCGCCTCAGATTCCCCACCTCAGATTCCCCGCCTCTGATTCCACGCCTCTGATTCCACGCCTCTGATTCCCCGCCTCTGATTCCCCGCCTCTGATTCCCCGCCTCTGATTCCCCGCCTCTGATTCCCCGCCTCTGATTCCCCGCCTCTGATTCCCCGCCTCTGATTCCCCGCCTCTGATTCCCCGCCTCTGATTCCCCGCCTCTGATTCCCCGCCTCTGATTCCCCACATCTGATACCCCGCCTCTCTTTCCCTGCGTCTATTTCCGCGCCTCTTTCGCTGCCTCTCTTTCCCCACATCTCTTTTCCACCCTCTGATTCCCAGCTTCTGATTCCCCGCCTCTGATTCCCCACATCTGATACCCCGCCTCTCTTTCCCTGCCACTATTTTTGTGCCTCCTTCTCTGCCTCTCTTTTCCCACATCTCTTTCCCCGCCTCTGATTCCCCTCCTCAGATTCCCCGCCTCTGATACCACGACTCTGATTCCCCGCTTCTGATTCCCCGCCTCTGATTCCCCGCTTCTGATTCCCCGCCTCTGATTCCCCGCCTCTGATTCTCCGCCTCTGATTCTCCGCCTCTGATTCCCCGCCTCTGATTCCTTGCCTCTGATTCCCCGCCTCTGATTGCCCGCCTCTGATTCCCCGCCTCTGATTCCCCGCCTCTCTTTCCCTGCCACTATTTTTGTGCCTCCTTCTCTGCCTCTCTTTTCCCACATCTCTTTCCCCGCCTCTGATTCCCCTCCTCAGATTCCCCGCCTCTGATACCACGACTCTGATTCCCCGCTTCTGATTCCCCGCCTCTGATTCCCCGCTTCTGATTCCCCGCCTCTGATTCCCCACCTCTGATTCTCCGCCTCTGATTCCCCGCCTCTGATTCCCCGCCTCTGATTCCCCGCCTCTGATTGCCCGCCTCTGATTCCCCGCCTCTGATTCCCCGCCTCTCTTTCCCTGCCACTATTTTTGTGCCTCCTTCTCTGCCTCTCTTTTCCCACATCTCTTTCCCAGCCTATGATTTCCCGCCTCAGATCCCCCACATCTGATACCCTGCCTCTCTTTCCCTGCGTCTATTTCCGCGCCTCTTTCTCTGCCTCTCTTTCCCCACATCTCTTTTCCGCCCTCTGATTCTCCGCTTCTGATTCCCCACCTCCGTTTCTCCGACTCTGATTCCCTGCCTCTGTTTCCCTGCCTCTGATTCCCTGCTTCAGCGTCTCTGGCTCTTTCCCGGCTTCTATTTCCCCACATCTCTTTTCCCCCCTCTGATTCACCCCCTTTGAATCTCAGCCTTTGATTCACCACCTCAGATTCCTTACCTCTAATTCCCTGCCTCTGATTCCCCGCCTATGATTCCCCGCCTCTGCTTCCCCGCCTCTGATTCCCCGCCTCTGATTCCCCGCCTCTGATTCCCCGCCTCTGATTCCCCGCCTCTGAATCCCCGCCTCTGATTCCCCGCCTCTGATTCCCCACCTCTATTTCCTTGCCTCTTTCCCTGCCTCTCTTTCCCCACATCTCTTTCCCCGCCTCTGATTCCCCGCCTCGGATTCCACACATCTGATACCCCGCCTCTCTTTCCCTGCGTCTCTTTCCGCGCCTATTTCCCTGCTTCTCTTTCCCCACATCTCTTTTCCGCCCTCTGATTCCCCGCTTCTGATTCCCTGCCTCTGATTTCCCGCGTCTGATTCCCCGCCTCTGATTCCCAGCCTCTGATTCCCCGCCTCAGATTCCCTGCCTCTGATACCACGACTCTGATTCCTCGCCTGATTCCCCGCCTCTGATTTCCCACCTCTCTTTCCGTGCCTCTTTCCCCGCCTCTCTTTCCTTGCCTCTTTCCCTGCCTCTCTTTCTCCACATCTCTTTCCCCACCTCTGATTCCCCGCCTCAGATCCCCCACATCTGATACTCCGCCTCTCTTTCCCTGCGTCTATTTCCACGTCTCTTTCTCTGCCTCTCCTTCCCCACATCTCTTTTCCGCCCTCTGATTCCCCGCTTCTGATTCCCCACCTCCGTTTCTCCGACTCTTGATTCCCTGCCTCTGTTTCCCCGCCTCCGATTCCCTGCTTCAGAGTCTCTGGCTCTTTCCCGGCTTCTCTTTTCCCACATCTCATTTCCCCCCTCTGATTCACCCCCTTTGAAACTCAGCCTTTGATTCACCACCTCAGATTCCCCACCTCTAATTCCCCGCCTCTGTTTTCCTGCCTCTGATTCCCTGCCTCTGGTTCCCCGCCTCTGGTTCCCCGCCTCTGATTCCCCGCCTCTGATTCCCCGCCTCTGATTCCCCGCCTCCGATTTCCCGCCTCTCTTTCCGTGCCTCTTTCCCGGCCTCTCTTTCCCCACACTTCTTTTCCTGCCTCTGATACCCCGCCTCGTATTCCCCGCATCTGATACCCCTCCTCTCTTTCACTGCGTCTATTTCCACGCTTCTTTCTGTGCCTCTCTTTCCCTACATCTCTTTTCCGCCCTCTGATTCCCCACCTCTGATTCCACGCCTCCGTTCCTCTGCCTCTGATACCCCGCCTCTGATACCCCGCCTCTGATACCCCGCCTCTGATTCCCCGCCTCTGATTCCCCGCCTCTGATTCCCCGCCTCTGATTCCCCGCCTCTGATTCCCCGCCTCTGATTCCCCGCCTCTGATTTCCCGCCTCTCTTTCCGTGCCTCTTTCCCGGCCTCTCTTTCCCCACACCTCTTTTCCTGCCTCTGATACCCCGCCTCGTATTCCCCGCATCTGATACCCCTCCTCTCTTTCACTGCGTCTATTTCCACGCTTCTTTCTCTGCCTCTCTTTCCCTACATCTCTTTTCCGCCCTCTGATACCCCGCCTCTGATACCCCGCCTCTGATTCCCCGCCTCTGATTCCCCGCCTCTGATTCCCCTCCTCTGATTCCCCTCCTCTGATTCCCCGCCTCTGATTCCCCGCTTCTCATTCCCCGCCTCTGATTCTCCTCCTCTGATTCTCCGCCTCTGATTCCCCGACTCTGATTCCCCGACTCCGATTCCCTGCTTCAGTCCCTTGCTCTTTCCCCGCCTCTCCATTCCCACATCTCTCTTCCCACCTCTGAATCCCCGCCTGATTCCCCGCCTCAGATTCCCCGCCTCAGATTCCCCACCTCAGATTCCCCGTCTCTGATTCCACGCCTCTGATTCCACGCCTCTGATTCCCCGCCTCTGATTCCCCGCCTCGGATTCCCCGCCTCGGATTCCCCGCCTCGGATTCCCCACATCTGATACCCCGCCTCTCTTTCCCTGCGTCTATTTCCGCGTCTCTTTCCCTGCCTCTCTTTCCCCACATCTCTTTTCCGCCCTCTGATTCCCCGCTTCTGATTCCCCGCCTCTGATTCTCCGCCTCTGATTCTCCGCCTCTGATTCCCCGCCTCTGATTCCCCTCCTCAGATTCCCCGCCTCTGATACCATGACTCTGATTCCCCGCCTCTGATTCCCCGCCTCTGATTCCCCACCTCTGATTCCCCGCCCCTGATTCCCCGCCTCTCTTTCCCTGCCACTATTTTTTTGCCTCCTTCTCTGCCTCTCTTTTCCCACATCTCTTTCCCCGCCTCTGATTCCCCGCCTCTGATTCCCCGCCTCTGATTCCCCACCCCTGATTCCCCGCCTCTCTTGCCCTGCCACTATTTTTGTGCCTCCTTCTCTGCCTCTCTTTTCCCACCTCTCTTTCCTTGCCTCCTTCCCTGCCTCTCTTTCTCCACTCTTTCCCCACCTCTGATTCCCCGCCTCAGATCCCCCACATCTGATACCCTGCCTCTCTTTCCCTGCGTCTATTTCCGCGCCTCTTTCTCTGCCTCTCTTTCCCCACATCTCTTTTCCGCCCTCTGATTCTCCGCTTCTGATTCCCCACCTCCGTTTCTCCGACTCTGATTCCCTGCCTCTGTTTCCCTACCTCCGATTCCCTGTTTCAGCGTCTCTGCCTCTTTCCCGGCTTCTATTTCCCCACATCTCTTTTCCCCCCTCTGATTCACCCCCTTTGAATCTCAGCCTTTGATTCACCACCTCAGATTCCTTACCTCTAATTCCCCGCCTCTGATTCCCCGCCTATGATTCCCCGCCTCTGATTCCCCGCCTCTGATTCCCCGCCTCTGATTCCCCGCCTCTGATTCCCCGCCTCTGATTCCCCCCCTCTGAATCCCCGCCTCTGATTCCCCGCCTCTGATTTCCCGCCTCTCTTTCCGTGCCTCTTTCCCGGCCTCTCTTTCCCCACATCTCTTTCCCCGCCTCTGATTCCCCGCCTCGGATTCCCCACATCTGATACCCCGCCTCTCTTTCCCTGCGTCTATTTCCGCGCCTCTTTCCCTGCTTCTCTTTCCCCACATCTCTTTTCCGCCCTCTGATTCCCCGCTTCTGATTCCCAGCCTCTGATTCCCCGCCTCAGATTCCCTGCCTCTGATACCACGACTCTGAATCCCCGCCTCTGATTCCTCGCCTCTGATTTCCCGCCTCTCTTTCCGTGCCTCTTTCCCCGCCTCTCTTTCTCCACATCTCTTTCCCCACCTCTGATTCCCCGCCTCAGATCCCCCACATCTGATACCCCGCCTCTCTTTCCCTGCGTCTATTTCCGCGCCTCTTTCCCTGCCTCTCTTTCCCCACATCTCTTTTCCGCCCTCTGATTCCCCGCCTCTGATTCCCTGCCTCTGATTCCCCGCCTCTGATTCCCCGCCTCTGATTCCCCGCCTCTGATTCCCCGACTCTGATTCCCCGACTCTGATTCCCCGACTCTGATTCCCCGACTCTGATTCCCCGACTCTGATTCCCCGACTCTGATTCCCCGACTCTGATTCCCCGACTCTGATTCCCCGACTCCGATTCCCTGCTTCAGAGTCTCTGACTCTTTCCCCGCCTCCCTTTCGCCGCCTCTCTTTTCCCACATCTCTATTCCCCCATCTGATTCCCCGCTTCTGATTCCCCGCCTCTGATTCCCCGCCTCTGATTCCCCGCCTCTGATTCCCCGCCTCTGATTCCCCGCCTCTGATTCCCCGCCTCTGATTCCCCGCCTCTGATTCCCCGCCTCTTATTCCCCGCCTCTGATTCCCCGCCTCTGATTCCCCGCCTCTGATTCCCCGCCTCTGATTCCCCGCCTCTGATTCCCCGCCTCTGATTCCCCGCCTCTGATTCCCCGCCTCTGATTCCCCGCCTCTGATTCCCCGCCTCTGATTCCCCGCCTCTGATTCCCCGCCTCTGATTCCCCGCCTCTGATTCCCCGCCTCTGATTCCCCGACTCTGATTCCCCGACTCTGATTCCCCGACTCTGATTCCCCGACTCTGATTCCCCGACTCCGATTCCCTGCTTCAGAGTCTCTGACTCTTTCCCCGCCTCCCTTTCGCCGCCTCTCTTTTCCCACATCTCTATTCCCCCATCTGATTCCCCGCTTCTGATTCCCCGCCTCTGATTCCCCGCCTCTGATTCCCCGCCTCTGATTCCCCGCCTCTGATTCCCCGCCTCTGATTCCCCGCCTCTGATTCCCCGCCTCTGATTCCCCGCCTCTGATTCCCCGACTCTGATTCCCCGACTCTGATTCCCCGACTCTGATTCCCCGCCTCTGATTCCCCGCCTCTGATTCCCCGCCTCTGATTCCCCGCCTCTGATTCCCCGACTCTGATTCCCCGACTCTGATTCCCCGACTCTGATTCCCCGACTCTGATTCCCCGACTCTGATTCCCCGCCTCTGATTCCCCGCCTCAGATACCACGACTCTGATTCCTCGCCTGATTCCCCGCCTCTGATTTCCCACCTCTCTTTCCGTGCCTCTTTTCCCGCCTCTCTTTCCTTGCCTCTTTCCCTGCCTCTCTTTCTCCACATCTCTTTCCCCACCTCTGATTCCCCGCCTCAGATCCCCCACATCTGATACTCCGCCTCTCTTTCCCTGCGTCTATTTCCACGTCTATTTCTCTGCCTCTCCTTCCCCACATCTCTTTTCCGCCCTCTGATTCCCCGCTTCTGATTCCCCACCTCCGTTTCTCCGACTCTGATTCCCTGCCTCTGTTTCCCCGCCTCCGATTCCCTGCTTCAGAGTCTCTGGCTCTTTCCCGGCTTCTCTTTTCCCACATCTCATTTCCCCCCTCTGATTCACCCCCTTTGAAACTCAGCCTTTGATTCACCACCTCAGATTCCCCACCTCTAATTCCCCGCCTCTCATTCCCCGCCTCTGTTTTCCTGCCTCTGTTTTCCTGCCTCTGATTCCCCGCCTCTGATTCCCCGCCTCTGATTTCCCGCCTCTCTTTCCGTGCCTCTTTCCCGGCCTCTCTTTCCCCACACCTCTTTTCCTGCCTCTGATACCCCGCCTCGTATTCCCCGCATCTGATACCCCTCCTCTCTTTCACTGCGTCTATTTCCACGCTTCTTTCTCTGCCTCTCTTTCCCTACATCTCTTTTCCGCCCTCTGATTCCCCACCTCTGATTCCACGCCTCCGTTCCTCTGCCTCTGATACCCCGCCTCTGATACCCCGCCTCTGATACCCCGCCTCTGATTCCCCGCCTCTGATTCCCCGCCTCTGATTCCCCGCCTCTGATACCCCGCCTCTGATTCCCCGCCTCTGATTCCCCGCCTCTGATTCCCCGCCTCTGATTCCCCGCCTCTGATTCCCCGCCTCTGATTCCCCGCCTCTGATTCCCCGCCTCTGATTCCCCGCCTCTGATTCCCCGCCTCTGATTCCCCGCCTCTGATTTCCCGCCTCTCTTTCCGTGCCTCTTTCCCGGCCTCTCTTTCCCCACACCTCTTTTCCTGCCTCTGATACCCCGCCTCGTATTCCCCGCATCTGATACCCCTCCTCTCTTTCACTGCGTCTATTTCCACGCTTCTTTCTCTGCCTCTCTTTCCCTACATCTCTTTTCCGCCCTCTGATACCCCGCCTCTGATACCCCGCCTCTGATTCCCCGCCTCTGATTCCCCTCCTCTGATTCCCCTCCTCTGATTCCCCTCCTCTGATTCTCCTCCTCTGATTCCCCGCCTCTGATTCCCCGACTCTGATTCCCCGACTCCGATTCCCTGCTTCAGTCCCTTGCTCTTTCCCCGCCTCTCCATTCCCACATCTCTATTCCCCCCTCTGAATCCCCGCCTCTGATTCCCCGCCTCTGAATCCCCGCCTCTGATTCCCCGCCTCTGATTCCCCGCCTCTGATTCCCCGCCTCTGATTCCCCGCCTCTGATTCCCCGCCTCTGATTCCCCGCCTCTGATTCCCCGCCTCTGATTCCCCGCCTCTGATTCCCCGCCTCTGATTCCCCGCCTCTGATTCCCCGCCTCTGATTCCCCGCCTCTGATTCCCCGCCTCTGATTCCCCGCCTCTGATTCCCCGACTCTGATTCCCCGACTCTGATTCCCCGACTCTGATTCCCCGACTCTGATTCCCCGACTCTGATTCCCCGACTCTGATTCCCCGACTCCGATTCCCTGCTTCAGTCCCTGGCTCTTTCCCCGCCTCTCCATTCCCACATCTCTCTTCCCACCTCTGAATCCCCGCCTCTGAATCCCCGCCTCAGATTCCCCACCTCAGATTCCCCGTCTCTGATTCCACGCCTCTGATTCCCCGCCTCTGATTCCCCGCCTCGGATTCCCCGCCTCTGATTCCCCGCCTCTGATTCCCCGCTTCTGATTCCCCGCCTCTGATTCTCCGCCTCTGATTCTCCGCCTCTGATTCCCCGCCTCTGATTCCCCTCCTCAGATTCCCCGCCTCTGATACCATGACTCTGATTCCCCGCCTCTGATTCCCCGCCTCTGATTCCCCACCTCTGATTCCCCGCCCCTGATTCCCCGCCTCTCTTTCCCTGCCACTATTTTTGTGCCTCCTTCTCTGCCTCTCTTTTCCCACATCTCTTTCCCCGCCTCTGATTCCCCGCCTCTGATTCCCCACCCCTGATTCCCCGCCTCTCTTGCCCTGCCACTATTTTTGTGCCTCCTTCTCTGCCTCTCTTTTCCCACATTTCTTTCCCAGCCTATGATTCCCTGCCTCAGATTCCCCGCCTCTGATTTCCCACCTCTCTTTCCGTGCCTCTTTCCCCGCCTCTCTTTCCTTGCCTCCTTCCCTGCCTCTCTTTCTCCACTCTTTCCCCACCTCTGATTCCCCGCCTCAGATCCCCCACATCTGATACCCTGCCTCTCTTTCCCTGCGTCTATTTCCGCGCCTCTTTCTCTGCCTCTCTTTCCCCACATCTCTTTTCCGCCCTCTGATTCTCCGCTTCTGATTCCCCACCTCCGTTTCTCCGACTCTGATACCCTGCCTCTGTTTCCCTACCTCCGATTCCCTGTTTCATCGTCTCTGCCTCTTTCCCGGCTTCTATTTCCCCACATCTCTTTTCCCCCCTCTGATTCACCCCCTTTGAATCTCAGCCTTTGATTCACCACCTCAGATTCCTTACCTCTAATTCCCCGCCTCTGATTCCCCGCCTATGATTCCCCGCTTCTGATTCCCCGCCTCTGATTCCCCGCCTCTGATTCCCCACCTCTATTTCCTTGCCTCTTTCCCTGCCTCTCTTTCCCCACATCTCTTTCCCCGCCTCTGATTCCCCGCCTCGGATTCCCCACATCTGATACCCCGCCTCTCTTTCCCTGCGTCTATTTCCGCGCCTCTTTCCCTGCTTCTCTTTCCCCACATCTCTTTTCCGCCCTCTGATTCCCCGCTTCTGATTCCCCGCCCCTGATTCCCCGCCTCTCTTTCTCTGCCACTATTTTTGTGCCTCCTTCTCTGCCTCTCTTTTCCCACATCTCTTTCCCAGCCTCTGATTCCCCGCCTCAGATTCCCTGCCTCTGATACCACGACTCCGATTCCCCGCCTCTGATTCCTCGCCTCTGATTTCCCGCCTCTCTTTCCTTGCCTCTTTCCCTGCCTCTCTTTCTCCACATCTCTTTCCCCACCTCTGATTCCCCGCCTCAGATCCCCCACATCTGATACCCCGCCTCTCTTTCCCTGCGTCTATTTCCGCGCCTGTTTCCCTGCCTCTCTTTCCCCACATCTCTTTTCCGCCCTCTGATTCCCCGCCTCTGATTCCCCGCCTCTGATTCCCCGCCTCTGATTCCCCGACTCCGATTCCCTGCTTCAGAGTCTCTGACTCTTTCCCCGCCTCCCTTTCGCCGCCTCTCTTTTCCCACATCTCTATTCCCCCATCTGATTCCCCGCTTCTGATTCCCCGCCTCTGATTCCCCGCCTCTGATTCCCCGCCTCTGATTCCCCGCCTCTGATTCCCCGCCTCTGATTCCCCGACTCTGATTCCCCGACTCTGATTCCGCGACTCCGATTCCCTGCTTCAGAGTCTCTGACTCTTTCCCCGCCTCCCTTTCGCCGCCTCTCTTTTCCCACATCTCTATTCCCCCATCTGATTCCCCGCTTCTGATTCCCCGCCTCTGATTCTCCGCCTCTGATTCCCCGCCTCTGATTCCCCGCCTCTGATTCCCCGCCTCTGATTCCCCGCCTCTGATTCCCCGCCTCTGATTCCCCGCCTCTGATTCCCCGCCTCTGATTCCCCGCCTCTGATTCCCCGCCTCTGATTCCCCGCCTCTGATTCCCCGACTCTGATTCCCCGACTCTGATTCCCCGACTCCGATTCCCTGCTTCAGAGTCTCTGACTCTTTCCCCGCCTCCCTTTCGCCGCCTCTCTTTTCCCACATCTCTATTCCCCCATCTGATTCCATGCCTCTGATTCCCCGCCTCAAATTCCCCGACTCTGATTCCCCGCCTATGATTCCCTGCTTCTGATTCCCTGCCTCTGATTCCCTGCCTCTGATTCCCCACCTCTGATTCCCCGCCTCTATTTCCTTGCCTCTTTCCCTGCCTCTCTTTCCCCACATCTCTTTCCCCGCCTCTGATTCCCTGCCTCTGATTCCCCGCCTCTGTTTCTCCGACTCTGTTTCCCTGCCTCCGATTCCCTGCTTCAGAGTCCCTGGCTCTTTCCATGCCTCTCTTTCCCTACATTTCTTTTCCCCCTTCTGATTCTCCCCCTTTGAATCTCAGCCTCTGATTCCCCACCTCAGAATCCCCACCTCAGATTCCCCGCCTCTGATTCCCCGCCTCTGATTCCCCGTCTCTGATTCCCCGCCTCTGATTCCCCGCCTCTGAATCCCCGCCTCTGATTCCCCGCCTCTGATTCCCCACCTCTATTTCCTTGCCTCTTTCCCTGCCTCTCTTTCCCCACATCTCTTTCCCCGCCTCTGATTCCCCGCCTCGGATTCCCCACATCTGATACCCCGCCTCTCTTTCCCTGCGTCTATTTCCGCGCCTATTTCCCTGCTTCTCTTTCCCCACATCTCTTTTCCGCCCTCTGATTCCCCGCTTCTGATTCCCTGCCTCTGATTTCCCGCGTCTGATTCCCCGCCTCTGATTCCCAGCCTCTGATTCCCCGCCTCAGATTCCCTGCCTCTGATACCACGACTCTGATTCCTCGCCTGATTCCCCGCCTCTGATTTCCCACCTCTCTTTCCGTGCCTCTTTCCCCGCCTCTCTTCCCTTGCCTCTTTCCCTGCCTCTCTTTCTCCACATCTCTTTCCCCACCTCTGATTCCCCGCCTCAGATCCCCCACATCTGATACTCCGCCTCTCTTTCCCTGCGTCTATTTCCACGTCTCTTTCTCTGCCTCTCCTTCCCCACATCTCTTTTCCGCCCTCTGATTCCCCCCTTCTGATTCCCCACCTCCGTTTCTCCGACTCTTGATTCCCTGCCTCTGTTTCCCCGCCTCCGATTCCCTGCTTCAGAGTCTCTGGCTCTTTCCCGGCTTCTCTTTTCCCACATCTCATTTCCCCCCTCTGATTCACCCCCTTTGAAACTCAGCCTTTGATTCACCACCTCAGATTCCCCACCTCTAATTCCCCGCCTCTGTTTTCCTGCCTCTGATTCCCCGCCTCTGGTTCCCCGCCTCTGGTTCCCCGCCTCTGATTCCCCGCCTCTGATTCCCCGCCTCTGATTCCCCGCCTCCGATTTCCCGCCTCCGATTTCCCGCCTCTCTTTCCGTGCCTCTTTCCCGGCCTCTCTTTCCCCACACTTCTTTTCCTGCCTCTGATACCCCGCCTCGTATTCCCCGCATCTGATACCCCTCCTCTCTTTCACTGCGTCTATTTCCACGCTTCTTTCTGTGCCTCTCTTTCCCTACATCTCTTTTCCGCCCTCTGATTCCCCACCTCTGATTCCACGCCTCCGTTCCTCTGCCTCTGATACCCCGCCTCTGATACCCCGCCTCTGATACCCCGCCTCTGATTCCCCGCCTCTGATTCCCCGCCTCTGATTCCCCGCCTCTGATTCCCCGCCTCTGATTCCCCGCCTCTGATTCCCCGCCTCTGATTCCCCGCCTCTGATTTCCCGCCTCTCTTTCCGTGCCTCTTTCCTGGCCTCTCTTTCCCCACACCTCTTTTCCTGCCTCTGATACCCCGCCTCGTATTCCCCGCATCTGATACCCCTCCTCTCTTTCACTGCGTCTATTTCCACGCTTCTTTCTCTGCCTCTCTTTCCCTACATCTCTTTTCCGCCCTCTGATACCCCGCCTCTGATTCCCCGCCTCTGATTCCCCGCCTCTGATTCCCCGCCTCTGATTCCCCGCCTCTGATTCCCCGCCTCTGATTCCCCGCCTCTGATTCCCCGCCTCTGATTCCCCGCCTCTGATTCCCCGCCTCTGATTCCCCGCCTCTGATTCCCCGCCTCTGATTCCCCGACTCTGATTCCCCGACTCTGATTCCCCGACTCCGATTCCCTGCTTCAGTCCCTGGCTCTTTCCCCGCCTCTCCATTCCCACATCTCTCTTCCCACCTCTGAATCCCCGCCTGATTCCCCGCCTCAGATTCCCCGCCTCAGATTCCCCACCTCAGATTCCCCGTCTCTGATTCCACGCCTCTGATTCCACGCCTCTGATTCCCCGCCTCTGATTCCCCGCCTCGGATTCCCCGCCTCGGATTCCCCGCCTCGGATTCCCCACATCTGATACCCCGCATCTCTTTCCCTGCGTCTATTTCCGCGTCTCTTTCCCTGCCTCTCTTTCCCCACATCTCTTTTCCGCCCTCTGATTCCCCGCTTCTGATTCCCCGCCTCTGATTCTCCGCCTCTGATTCCCCTCCTCAGATTCCCCGCCTCTGATACCATGACTCTGATTCCCCGCCTCTGATTCCCCGCCTCTGATTCCCCACCTCTGATTCCCCGCCCCTGATTCCCCGCCTCTCTTTCCCTGCCACTATTTTTTTGCCTCCTTCTCTGCCTCTCTTTTCCCACATCTCTTTCCCCGCCTCTGATTCCCCGCCTCTGATTCCCCGCCTCTGATTCCCCACCCCTGATTCCCCGCCTCTCTTGCCCTGCCACTATTTTTGTGCCTCCTTCTCTGCCTCTCTTTTCCCACCTCTCTTTCCGTGCCTCTTTCCCCGCCTCTCTTTCCTTGCCTCCTTCCCTGCCTCTCTTTCTCCACTCTTTCCCCACCTCTGATTCCCCGCCTCAGATCCCCCACATCTGATACCCTGCCTCTCTTTCCCTGCGTCTATTTCCGCGCCTCTTTCTCTGCCTCTCTTTCCCCACATCTCTTTTCCGCCCTCTGATTCTCCGCTTCTGATTCCCCACCTCCGTTTCTCCGACTCTGATTCCCTGCCTCTGTTTCCCTACCTCCGATTCCCTGTTTCAGCGTCTCTGCCTCTTTCCCGGCTTCTATTTCCCCACATCTCTTTTCTCCCCTCTGATTCACCCCCTTTGAATCTCAGCCTTTGATTCACCACCTCAGATTCCTTACCTCTAATTCCCCGCCTCTGATTCCCCGCCTATGATTCCCCGCCTCTGATTCCCCGCCTCTGATTCCCCGCCTCTGATTCCCCGCCTCTGATTCCCCCCCTCTGAATCCCCGCCTCTGATTCCCCGCCTCTGATTTCCCGCCTCTCTTTCCGTGCCTCTTTCCCGGCCTCTCTTTCCCCACATCTCTTTCCCCGCCTCTGATTCCCCGCCTCGGATTCCCCACATCTGATACCCCGCCTCTCTTTCCCTGCGTCTATTTCCGCGCCTCTTTCCCTGCCTCTCTTTCCCCACATCTCTTTTCCGCCCTCTGATTCCCCGCCTCTGATTCCCCGCCTCTGATTCCCCGCCTCTGATTCCCCGCCTCTGATTCCCCGACTCTGATTCCCCGACTCTGATTCCCCGACTCTGATTCCCCGACTCTGATTCCCCGACTCTGATTCCCCGACTCTGATTCCCCGACTCTGATTCCCCGACTCCGATTCCCTGCTTCAGAGTCTCTGACTCTTTCCCCGCCTCCCTTTCGCCGCCTCTCTTTTCCCACATCTCTATTCCCCCATCTGATTCCCCGCTTCTGATTCCCCGCCTCTGATTCCCCGCCTCTGATTCCCCGCCTCTGATTCCCCGCCTCTGATTCCCCGCCTCTGATTCCCCGCCTCTGATTCCCCGCCTCTGATTCCCCGCCTCTGATTCCCTGCCTCTGATTCCCCGCCTCTGATTCCCCGCCTCTGATTCCCCACCTCTGATTCCCCGCCTCTGATTCCCCGCCTCTGATTCCCCGCCTCTGATTCCCCGCCTCTGATTCCCCGCCTCTGATTCCCCGCCTCTGATTCCCCGCCTCTGATTCCCCGACTCTGATTCCCCGACTCTGATTCCCCGACTCTGATTCCCCGACTCTGATTCCCCGACTCTGATTCCCCGACTCTGATTCCCCGCCTCAGATACCACGACTCTGATTCCTCGCCTGATTCCCCGCCTCTGATTTCCCACCTCTCTTTCCGTGCCTCTTTCCCCGCCTCTCTTTCCTTGCCTCTTTCCCTGCCTCTCTTTCTCCACATCTCTTTCCCCACCTCTGATTCCCCGCCTCAGATCCCCCACATCTGATACTCCGCCTCTCTTTCCCTGCGTCTATTTCCACGTCTATTTCTCTGCCTCTCCTTCCCCACATCTCTTTTCCGCCCTCTGATTCCCCGCTTCTGATTCCCCACCTCCGTTTCTCCGACTCTGATTCCCTGCCTCTGTTTCCCCGCCTCCGATTCCCTGCTTCAGAGTCTCTGGCTCTTTCCCGGCTTCTCTTTTCCCACATCTCATTTCCCCCCTCTGATTCACCCCCTTTGAAACTCAGCCTTTGATTCACCACCTCAGATTCCCCACCTCTAATTCCCCGCCTCTCATTCCCCGCCTCTGTTTTCCTGCCTCTGTTTTCCTGCCTCTGATTCCCCGCCTCTGATTCCCCACCTCTGATTCCCCGCCTCTGATTTCCCGCCTCTCTTTCCGTGCCTCTTTCCCGGCCTCTCTTTCCCCACACCTCTTTTCCTGCCTCTGATACCCCGCCTCGTATTCCCCGCATCTGATACCCCTCCTCTCTTTCACTGCGTCTATTTCCACGCTTCTTTCTCTGCCTCTCTTTCCCTACATCTCTTTTCCGCCCTCTGATACCCCGCCTCTGATACCCCGCCTCTGATTCCCCGCCTCTGATTCCCCTCCTCTGATTCCCCTCCTCTGATTCCCCTCCTCTGATTCCCCGCCTCTGATTCCCCGCTTCTCATTCCCCGCCTCTGATTCTCCTCCTCTGATTCTCCTCCTCTGATTCCCCGCCTCTGATTCCCCGCCTCTGATTCCCCGACTCTGATTCCCCGACTCCGATTCCCTGCTTCAGTCCCTTGCTCTTTCCCCGCCTCTCCATTCCCACATCTCTATTCCCCCCTCTGAATCCCCGCCTCTGATTCCCCGCCTCTGAATCCCCGCCTCTGATTCCCCGCCTCTGATTCCCCGCCTCTGATTCCCCGCCTCTGATTCCCCGCCTCTGATTCCCCGCCTCTGATTCCCCGCCTCTGATTCCCCGCCTCTGATTCCCCGCCTCTGATTCCCCGCCTCTGATTCCCCGCCTCTGATTCCCCGCCTCTGAATCCCCGCCTCTGATTCCCCGCCTCTGATTCCCCGCCTCTGATTCCCCGACTCTGATTCCCCGACTCTGATTCCCCGACTCTGATTCCCCGACTCTGATTCCCCGACTCTGATTCCCCGACTCCGATTCCCTGCTTCAGTCCCTGGCTCTTTCCCCGCCTCTCCATTCCCACATCTCTCTTCCCACCTCTGAATCCCCGCCTCTGAATCCCCGCCTGATTCCCCGCCTCAGATTCCCCACCTCAGATTCCCCGTCTCTGATTCCACGCCTCTGATTCCCCGCCTCTGATTCCCCGCCTCGGATTCCCCGCCTCTGATTCTCCGCCTCTGATTCTCCGCCTCTGATTCCCCGCCTCTGATTCCCCTCCTCAGATTCCCCGCCTCTGATACCATGACTCTGATTCCCCGCCTCTGATTCCCCGCCTCTGATTCCCCACCTCTGATTCCCCGCCCCTGATTCCCCGCCTCTCTTTCCCTGCCACTATTTTTGTGCCTCCTTCTCTGCCTCTCTTTTCCCACATCTCTTTCCCCGCCTCTGATTCCCCGCCTCTGATTCCCCACCCCTGATTCCCCGCCTCTCTTGCCCTGCCACTATTTTTGTGCCTCCTTCTCTGCCTCTCTTTTCCCACATTTCTTTCCCAGCCTATGATTCCCTGCCTCAGATTCCCCGCCTTTGATTTCCCACCTCTCTTTCCGTGCCTCTTTCCCCGCCTCTCTTTCCTTGCCTCCTTCCCTGCCTCTCTTTCTCCACTCTTTCCCCACCTCTGATTCCCCGCCTCAGATCCCCCACATCTGATACCCTGCCTCTCTTTCCCTGCGTCTATTTCCGCGCCTCTTTCTCTGCCTCTCTTTCCCCACATCTCTTTTCCGCCCTCTGATTCTCCGCTTCTGATTCCCCACCTCCGTTTCTCCGACTCTGATACCCTGCCTCTGTTTCCCTACCTCCGATTCCCTGTTTCATCGTCTCTGCCTCTTTCCCGGCTTCTATTTCCCCACATCTCTTTTCCCCCCTCTGATTCACCCCCTTTGAATCTCAGCCTTTGATTCACCACCTCAGATTCCTTACCTCTAATTCCCCGCCTCTGATTCCCCGCCTATGATTCCCCGCTTCTGATTCCCCGCCTCTGATTCCCCGCCTCTGATTCCCCACCTCTATTTCCTTGCCTCTTTCCCTGCCTCTCTTTCCCCACATCTCTTTCCCCGCCTCTGATTCCCCGCCTCGGATTCCCCACATCTGATACCCCGCCTCTCTTTCCCTGCGTCTATTTCCGCGCCTCTTTCCCTGCTTCTCTTTCCCCACATCTCTTTTCCGCCCTCTGATTCCCCGCTTCTGATTCCCCGCCCCTGATTCCCCGCCTCTCTTTCTCTGCCACTATTTTTGTGCCTCCTTCTCTGCCTCTCTTTTCCCACATCTCTTTCCCAGCCTCTGATTCCCCGCCTCAGATTCCCTGCCTCTGATACCACGACTCTGATTCCCCGCCTCTGATTCCTCGCCTCTGATTTCCCGCTTCTCTTTCCGTGCCTCTTTCCCCGCCTCTCTTTCCTTGCCTCTTTCCCTGCCTCTCTTTCTCCACCTCTGATTCCCCGCCTCAGATCCCCCACATCTGATACCCCGCCTCTCTTTCCCTGCGTCTATTTCCGCGCCTGTTTCCCTGCCTCTCTTTCCCCACATCTCTTTTCCGCCCTCTGATTCCCCGCCTCTGATTCCCCGCCTCTGATTCCCCGCCTCTGATTCCCCGCCTCTGATTCCCCGCCTCTGATTCCCCGCCTCTGATTCCCCGACTCTGATTCCCCGACTCTGATTCCCCGACTCCGATTCCCTGCTTCAGAGTCTCTGACTCTTTCCCCGCCTCCCTTTCGCCGCCTCTCTTTTCCCACATCTCTATTCCCCCATCTGATTCCCCGCTTCTGATTCCCCGCCTCTGATTCCCCGCCTCTGATTCCCCGCCTCTGATTCCCCGCCTCTGATTCCCCGCCTCTGATTCCCCGCCTCTGATTCCCCGCCTCTGATTCCCCGCCTCTGATTCCCCGCCTCTGATTCCCCGCCTCTGATTCCCCGACTCTGATTCCCCGACTCTGATTCCCCGACTCCGATTCCCTGCTTCAGAGTCTCTGACTCTTTCCCCGCCTCCCTTTCGCCGCCTCTCTTTTCCCACATCTCTATTCCCCCATCTGATTCCCCGCTTCTGATTCCCCGCTTCTGATTCCCCGCCTCTGATTCTCCGCCTCTGATTCCCTGCCTCTGATTCCCCACCTCTGATTCCCCGCCTCTATTTCCTTGCCTCTTTCCCTGCCTCTCTTTCCCCACATCTCTTTCCCCGCCTCTGATTCCCTGCCTCTGATTCCCCGCCTCTGATTCCCCACCTCTGATTCCCCGCCTCTATTTCCTTGCCTCTTTCCCTGCCTCTCTTTCCCCACATCTCTTTTCCGCCCTCTGATTCCCCGCCTCTGTTTCTCCGACTCAGTTTCCCTGCCTCCGATTCCCTGCTTCAGAGTCCCTGGCTCTTTCCATGCCTCTCTTTCCCTACATTTCTTTTCCCCCTTCTGATTCTCCCCCTTTGAATCTCAGCCTCTGATTCCCCACCTCAGAATCCCCACCTCAGATTCCCCGCCTCTGATACCCCGCCTCTGATTCCCCGTCTCTGCTTCCCCGCCTCTGCTTCCCCGCCTCTGCTTCCCCGCCTCTGATTCCCCGCCTCTGATTCCCCGCCTCTGATTCCCCGCCTCTGATTCCCCGCCTCTGATTCCCCGCCTCTGATTCCCCGCCTCTGATTCCCCGCCTCTGATTCCCCGCCTCTGATTCCCCGCCTCTGATTCCCCGCCTCTGATTCCCCGCTTCTGATTCCCCGCCACCATTTCTCCGACTCTGATTCCCTTCCTCTGTTTCCCTGCCTCCGATTCCCTGCCTCCGATTCCCTGCTTCAGAGTCCCTGGCTCTTTCCCTGGCTCTTTCCCTGCCCTTCTTTCCCCACATCTCATTTCCGCCCACTGATTCCCCGCCTCTGATTCCCCGCCTCTGATTCCCGCCTCTGATTCCCTCCTCTGATTCCCCGCCTCTGATTCCCGCCTCTGATTCCCACCTCTGATTCCCCACCTCTGATTCCCCGACTCTGATTCCCCGACTCCGATTCCCTGCTTCAGAGTCTCTGACTCTTTCCCCGCCTCCCTTTCGCCGCCTCTCTTTTCCCACATCTCTATTCCCCCCTCTGATTCCACGCCTCTGATTCCCCGCCTCAGATTCCCCGCCTCAGATTCCCTGCCTCTGATTCCCCGCCTCTGATTCCCCACCTCTGATTCCCCGCCTCTATTTCCTTGCCTCTTTCCCTGCCTCTCTTTCCCCACATCTCTTTTCTGCCCTCTGATTCCCCGCCTCTGTTTCTCCGACTCTGTTTCCCTGCCTCCGATTCCCTGCTTCAGAGTCCCTGGCTCTTTCCATGCCTCTCTTTCCCTACATTTCTTTTCCCCCTTCTGATTCTCCCCCTTTGAATCTCAGCCTCTGATTCCCCACCTCAGAATCCCCACCTCAGATTCCCCGTCTCTGCTTCCCCGCCTCTGCTTCCCCGCCTCTGCTTCCCCGCCTCTGATTCCCCGCCTCTGATTCCCCGCCTCTGATTCCCCGCCTCTGATTCCCCGCCTCTGATTCCACGCCTCTGATTCCCCGCCTCTGATTCCCCGCCTCTGATTCCCCGCCTCTGATTCCCCGCCTCTGATTCCCCGCCTCTGATTCCCCGCCTCTCTTTCACTGCCACTATTTTCGTGCCTCCTTCTCTGCCTCTCTTTTCCCACATCTCTTTCCCCGCCTCTGATTCCCCGCCTCTGATTCCCCGCTTCTGATTCCCCGCCACCATTTCTCCGACTCTGATTCCCTTCCTCTGTTTCCCTGCCTCCGATTCCCTGCCTCCGATTCCCTGCTTCAGAGTCCCTGGCTCTTTCCATGCCTCTCTTTCTCGACATTTCTTTTCCCCCTTCTGATTCTCCCCCTTTGAATCTCAGCCTCTGATTCCCCACCTCAGAATCCCCACCTCAGATTCCCCGCCTCTGATTCCCCGCCTCTGATTCCCCGCCTCTGATTCCCCGCCTCTGCTTCCCCGCCTCTGATTCCCCGCCTCTGATTCCCAGCCTCTGATTCCCCGCCTCAGATTCCCTGCCTCTGATACCACGACTCTGATTCCTCGCCTGATTCCCCGCCTCTGATTTCCCACCTCTCTTTCCGTGCCTCTTTCCCCGCCTCTCTTTCCTTGCCTCTTTCCCTGCCTCTCTTTCTCCACATCTCTTTCCCCACCTATGATTCCCCGCCTCAGATCCCCCACATCTGATACTCCGCCTCTCTTTCCCTGCGTCTATTTCCACGTCTCTTTCTCTGCCTCTCCTTCCCCACATCTCTTTTCCGCCCTCTGATTCCCCGCTTCTGATTCCCCACCTCCGTTTCTCCGACTCTGATTCCCTGCCTCTGTTTCCCCGCCTCCGATTCCCTGCTTCAGAGTCTCTGGCTCTTTCCCGGCTTCTCTTTTCCCACATCTCATTTCCCCCCTCTGATTCACCCCCTTTGAAACTCAGCCTTTGATTCACCACCTCTGATTCCCCACCTCTAATTCCCCGCCTCTGTTTTCCTGCCTCTGATTCCCCGCCTCTGGTTCCCCGCCTCTGGTTCCCCGCCTCTGGTTCCCCGCCTCTGATTCCCCGCCTCTGATTCCCCGCCTCTGATTCCCCGCCTCTGATTCCCCGCCTCCGATTTCCCGCCTCTCTTTCCGTGCCTCTTTCCCGGCCTCTCTTTCCCCACACTTCTTTTCCTGCCTCTGATACCCCGCCTCGTATTCCCCGCATCTGATACCCCTCCTCTGATTCCCCGCCTCTGATTCCCCGCCTCTGATTCCCCGCCTCTGATTCCCCGCCTCTGATTTCCCGCCTCTCTTTCCGTGCCTCTTTCCCGGCCTCTCTTTCCCCACACCTCTTTTCCTGCCTCTGATACCCCGCCTCGTATTCCCCGCATCTGATACCCCTCCTCTCTTTCACTGCGTCTATTTCCACGCTTCTTTCTCTGCCTCTCTTTCCCTACATCTCTTTTCCGCCCTCTGAATCCCCGCCTCTGATTCCCCGCCTCTGATTCCCCGCCTCTGATTCCCCGCCTCTGATTCCCCGCCTCTGATTCCCCGCCTCTGATTCCCCGCCTCTGATTCCCCGCCTCTGATTCCCCGCCTCTGATTCCCCGCCTCTGATTCCCCTTCTCTGATTCCCCGACTCTGATTCCCCGCCTCTGATTCCCCGCCTCTGATTCCCCGCCTCTGATTCCCCGCCTCTGATTCCCCGCCTCTGATTCCCCGCCTCTGATTTTCCCGCCTCTGATTCCCCGCCTCTGATTCCCCGCCTCTGATTCCCCGCCTCTGATTCCCCGCCTCTGATTCCCCGACTCTGATTCCCCGACTCTGATTCCCCGACTCCGATTCCCTGCTTCAGTCCCTGGCTCTTTCCCCGCCTCTCCATTCCCACATCTCTCTTCCCACCTCTGAATCCCCGCCTGATTCCCCGCCTCAGATTCCCCGCCTCAGATTCCCCACCTCAGATTCCCCGTCTCTGATTCCACGCCTCTGATTCCACGCCTCTGATTCCCCGCCTCTGATTCCCCGCCTCGGATTCCCCGCCTCGGATTCCCCGCCTCGGATTCCCCACATCTGATACCCCGCCTCTCTTTCCCTGCGTCTATTTCCGCGTCTCTTTCCCTGCCTCTCTTTCCCCACATCTCTTTTCCGCCCTCTGATTCCCCGCTTCTGATTCCCCGCCTCTGATTCTCCGCCTCTGATTCTCCGCCTCTGATTCCCCGCCTCTGATTCCCCTCCTCAGATTCCCCGCCTCTGATACCATGACTCTGATTCCCCGCCTCTGATTCCCCGCCTCTGATTCCCCACCTCTGATTCCCCGCCCCTGATTCCCCGCCTCTCTTTCCCTGCCACTATTTTTTTGCCTCCTTCTCTGCCTCTCTTTTCCCACATCTCTTTCCCCGCCTCTGATTCCCCGCCTCTGATTCCCCGCCTCTGATTCCCCACCCCTGATTCCCCGCCTCTCTTGCCCTGCCACTATTTTTGTGCCTCTTTCACTGCCTCTCTTTCCCCACATCTCTTTCCCCACTTCTGATTCCCCGCCTCAGATCCCCCACATCTGATACCCCGCCTCTCTTTCCCTGCGTCTATTTCCGCGCCTCTTTCTCTGCCTCTCTTTCCCCACATCTCTTTTCCGCCCTCTGATTCTCCGCTTCTGATTCCCCACCTCCGTTTCTCCGACTCTGATTCCCTGCCTCTGTTTCCCTACCTCCGATTCCCTGTTTCAGCGTCTCTGCCTCTTTCCCGGCTTCTATTTCCCCACATCTCTTTTCCCCCCTCTGATTCACCCCCTTTGAATCTCAGCCTTTGATTCACCACCTCAGATTCCTTACCTCTAATTCCCCGCCTCTGATTCCCCGCCTATGATTCCCCGCCTCTGATTCCCCGCCTCTGATTCCCCGCCTCTGATTCCCCGCCTCTGATTCCCCGCCTCTGATTCCCCCCCTCTGAATCCCCGCCTCTGATTCCCCGCCTCTGATTTCCCGCCTCTCTTTCCGTGCCTCTTTCCCGGCCTCTCTTTCCCCACATCTCTTTCCCCGCCTCTGATTCCCCGCCTCGGATTCCCCACATCTGATACCCCGCCTCTCTTTCCCTGCGTCTATTTCCGCGCCTCTTTCCCTGCTTCTCTTTCCCCACATCTCTTTTCCGCCCTCTGATTCCCCGCTTCTGATTCCCCGCCCCTGATTCCCCGCCTCCCTTTCTCTGCCACTATTTTTGTGCCTCCTTCTCTGCCTCTCTTTTCCCACATCTCTTTCCCAGCCTCTGATTCCCCGCCTCAGATTCCCTGCCTCTGATACCACGACTCTGATTCCCCGCCTCTGATTCCTCGCCTCTGATTTCCCGCCTCTCTTTCCGTTCCTCTTTCCCGGCCTCTCTTTCCGCACATCTCTTTTCCTGCCTCTGATTCCCCGCCTCAGATTCTCCACCTCAAATTCCCCGCTTCTGATACCACGACTCTGATTCCCCGCCTCTGATTCCCCGCCTCTGATTTCCCACCTCTCTTTCCGTGCCTCTTTCCCCGCCTCTCTTTCTCCACATCTCTTTCCCCACCTCTGATTCCCCGCCTCAGATCCCCCACATCTGATACCCCGCCTCTCTTTCCCTGCGTCTATTTCCGCGCCTCTTTCCCTGCCTCTCTTTCCCCACATCTCTTTTCCGCCCTCTGATTCCCCGCCTCTGATTCCCCGCCTCTGATTCCCCGCCTCTGATTCCCCGCCTCTGATTCCCCGCCTCTGATTCCCCGACTCTGATTCCCCGACTCTGATTCCCCGACTCTGATTCCCCGACTCTGATTCCCCGACTCTGATTCCCCGACTCTGATTCCCCGACTCTGATTCCCCGACTCTGATTCCCCGACTCCGATTCCCTGCTTCAGAGTCTCTGACTCTTTCCCCGCCTCCCTTTCGCCGCCTCTCTTTTCCCACATCTCTATTCCCCCATCTGATTCCCCGCTTCTGATTCCCCGCCTCTGATTCCCCGCCTCTGATTCCCCGCCTCTGATTCCCCGCCTCTGATTCCCCGCCTCTGATTCCCCGCCTCTGATTCCCCGCCACTGATTCCCCGCCTCTGATTCCCCGCCTCTGATTCCCCGCCTCTGATTCCCCGCCTCTCTTTCACTGCCACTATTTTCGTGCCTCCTTCTCTGCCTCTCTTTTCCCACATCTCTTTCCCCGCCTCAGATTCCCCACCTCAGATAATACGACTCTGATTCCCCGCTTCTGATTCCCCGCCACCATTTCTCCGACTCTGATTCCCTTCCTCTGTTTCCCTGCCTCCGATTCCCTGCCTCCGATTCCCTGCTTCAGAGTCCCTGGCTCTTTCCCTGCCCTTCTTTCCCCACATCTCATTTCCGCCCACTGATTCCCCGCCTCTGATTCCCCGCCTCTGATTCCCCGCCTCTGATTCCCCGCCTCTGATTCTCCGCCTCTGATTCTCCGCCTCTGATTCCACGCCTCTGATTCCCCGTCTCTGATTCCCGCCTCTGATTCCCTCCTCTGATTCCCCGCCTCTGATTCCCCACCTCTGATTCCCCGACTCTGATTCCCCGACTCCGATTCCCTGCTTCAGAGTCTCTGACTCTTTCCCCGCCTCCCTTTCGCCGCCTCTCTTTTCCCACATCTCTATTCCCCCCTCTGATTCCACGCCTCTGATTCCCCGCCTCAGATTCCCCGCCTCAGATTCCCTGCCTCTGATTCCCCGCCTCTGATTCCCCACCTCTGATTCCCCGCCTCTATTTCCTTGCCTCTTTCCCTGCCTCTCTTTCCCCACATCTCTTTCCCCGCCTCTGATTCCCCGCCTTGAATTCCCCACATCTGATACCCCGCCTCTCTTTCCCTGCGTCCATTTCCGCGCCTCTTTCCCTGCCTCTCTTTCCCCACATCTCTTTTCCGCCCTCTGATTCCCCACTTCTGATTCCCCGCCTCCGTTTCTCCGACTCTGTTTCCCTGCCTCCGATTCCCTGCTTCAGAGTCCCTGGCTCTTTCCATGCCTCTCTTTCCCTACATTTCTTTTACCCCTTCTGATTCTCCCCCTTTGAATCTCAGCCTCTGATTCCCCACCTCAGATTCCCTGCCTCTGCTTCCCCGCCTCTGCTTCCCCGCCTCTGCTTCCCCGCCTCTGCTTCCCCGCCTCTGCTTCCCCGCCTCTGATTCCCCGCCTCTGATTCCCCACCTCTGATTCCCCGCCTCTATTTCCTTGCCTCTTTCCCTGCCTCTCTTTCCCCACATCTCTTTCCCCGCCTCTGATTCCCCGCCTTGAATTCCCCACATCTGATTCCCCGCCTCTCTTTCCCTGCGTCCATTTCCGCGCCTCTTTCCCTGCCTCTCTTTCCCCACATCTCTTTTCCGCCCTCTGATTCCCCACTTCTGATTCCCCGCCTCCGTTTCTCCGACTCTGTTTCCCTGCCTCCGATTCCCTGCTTCAGAGTCCCTGGCTCTTTCCATGCCTCTCTTTCCCTACATTTCTTTTCCCCCTTCTGATTCTCCCCCTTTGAATCTCAGCCTCTGAATCCCCACCTCAGATTCCCTGCCTCTGCTTCCCCGCCTCTGCTTCCCCGCCTCTGCTTCCCCGCCTCTGATTCCCCGCCTCTGATTCCCCGCCTCTGATTCCCCGCCTCTGATTCCCCGCCTCTGTTTCCCCACCTCAGATTCCCCGCCTCTGATTATACGACTCTGATTCCCCACCTCTGATTCACCGCCTCTGATTTCCCGCCTCTGATTCCCCGCCTCTGATTCCCCGCCTCTGATTCCCCGCCTCTGATTCCCCGCCTCTGATTCCCCTCCTCTGATTCCCCGCCTCTGATTCCCCGCCTCTGATTCCCCGCCTCTGATTCCCCGCCTCTGATTCCCCGCCTCTGATTCCCCGCCTCTGATTCCCCGCCTCTGATTCCCCGCCTCTGATTCCCCGCCTCTGATTCCCCGCCTCTGATTCCCCGCCTCTGATTCCCCGCCTCTGATTCCCCGACTCTGATTCCCCGACTCTGATTCCCCGACTCCGATTCCCCGACTCCGATTCCCTGCTTCAGTCCCTGGCTCTTTACCCGCCTCTCCATTCCCACATCTCTCTTCCCACCTCTGAATCCCCGCCTCTGAATCCCCGCCTGATTCCCCGCCTCAGATTCCCCACCTCAGATTCCACGCCTCTGATTCCCCGCCTCTGATTCCCCGCCTCAGATTCCCCGTCTCTGATTCCCCGCCTCGGATTCCCCGCCTCGGATTCCCCACATCTGATACCCCGCCTCTCTTTCCCTGCGTCTATTTCCGCGCCTCTTTCCCTGCCTCTCTTTCCCCACATCTCTTTTCCGCCCTCTGATTCTCCCCCTTTCAATTTCAGCCTCTGATTTCCCACCTCAGAATCCCCACCTCAAATTCCCCGCCTCTGATTCCCTGCCTCTGATTCCCCGCCTCTGCTTCCCCGCCTCTGCTTCCCCGCCTCTGCTTCCCCGCCTCTGCTTCCCCGCCTCTGCTTTCCCGCCTCTGCTTCCCCGCCTCTGCTTCCCCGCCTCTGATTCCCCGCCTCTGATTCCCCGCCTCTGATTCCCCTCCTCTGATTCCCCTCCTCTGATTCCCCGCCTCTGATTCCCCGCCTCTGATTCCCCGCCTCTGATTCCCCGCCTCTGATTCCCCGCCTCTGATTCCCCGCCTCTCTTTCCCTGCCACTATTTTCGTGCCTCCTTCTCTGCCTCTCTTTCCCCGCCTCTGATTCCCCGCCTCTGATTCCCTGCCTCAGATTCCCCGCCTCAGATAATACGACTCTGATTCCCCGCCTCTGATTCCCCGCCTGTGATTCACCGCCTCTGATTTCCTGCCTCTCTTTCCGTGCCTCTTTCCCGGCCTCTCTTTCCCCACATCTCTTTTCCTGCCTCTGATGCCCCGCCTCGGATTCCACGCCTCTGATTCCCCGCCTCAGATTTTCCACCTCAGATTCCCCACATCTGATACCCCGCCTCTCTTTCCCTGCGTCTATTTCCGCGCCTGTTTCCCTGCCTCTCTTTCCCCACATCTCTTTCCCCGCCTCTGATTCCCCGCCTCGGATTCCCCACATCTGATACCCCGCCTCTCTTTCCCTGCGTCTATTTCCGCGCCTATGTCCCTGCTTCTCTTTCCCCACATCTCTTTTCCGCCCTCTGATTCCCCGCCTCTGATTCCCCGCCTCTGATTCCCCGCCTCTGAAACCACGACTCTGATTCCCCGCCTCTGATTCCTCACCTCTGATTTCCCGCCTCTCTTTCCGTGCTTCTTTCCCGGCCTCTCTTTCCCCACATCTCTTTTCCTGCCTCTGATTCCCCGCCTCGGATTCCACGCCTCTGATTCCCCGCCTCAGATTCTCCACCTCAAATTCCCCGCTTCTGATACCACGACTCTGATTCCCCGCCTCTGCTTCCCCGCCTCTCATTTCCCACCTCTCTTTCCGTGCCTCTTTCCCCGCCTCTCTTTCCTTGCCTCTTTCCCTGCCTCTCTTTCGACACATCTCTTTCCCCACCTCTGATTCCCCGCCTCGGATCCCCCACATCTGATACCCCGCCTCTCTTTCCCTGCGTCTATTTCCACGCTTCTTTCTCTGCCTCTCTTTCCCCACATCTCTTTTCCGCCGTCTGATTCCCCGCCTCTGATTCCCCGCCTCTGATTCCCCGCCTCTGATTCCCCGCCTCTGATTCCCCGCCTCTGATTCCCTGCCTCTCTTTCACTGCCACTATTTTCGTGCCTCCTTCTCTGCCTCTCTTTTCCCACATCTCATTTCCGCCCTCTGATTCCCCACCTCTGATTCCACGCCGCCTTTTCTCCGCCTCTGATACACCTCCTCTGAGTCCAAGCCTCTGATTCCCCGCCTCTGATTCCCCGCCTCTGATTCCCCACCTCTGATTTCCCGCCTCTCTTTCCGTGCCTCTTTCCCGGACTCTCTTTCCCCACATCTCTTTTCCTGCCTTGATTCCCCGCCTCGGATTCCCCGCATCTGATACCCCTCCTCTCTTTCACTGCGTCTATTTCCACGCCTCCGTTCCTCTGCCTCTGATTCCCCGCCTCTGATTCCCCGCCTCTGATTCCCCGTCTCTGATTCCCCGCCTCTGATTCCCCGCCTCTGATTCCCCGCCTCTGATTCCCCGACTCTGATTCCCCACCTCTGATTCTCATCCTCTGATTCCCCGCCTCTGATTCCACGACTCTCATTCCCCGACTCCAATTCCCCACCTTAGATTCCCCGCCTCTGATTCCACTCCTCTGATTCCCAGCCTCTGATTCCCCGCCTCTGATTCCTTGCCTCGGATTGCACACATCTGATAACCCGCCTCTCTTTCTCTGCCTCTCTTTCGCCACATCTCTTTTCCGTCCTCTGATTCCCCGCTTCTGATTCCCCGCTTCTGATTCCCCGCTTCTGATTCCCCGCCTCCATTTCTCCGACTCTGATTCCCTTCCTCTGTTTTCCTGCCTCCGATTCCCTGCCTCCGATTCCCTGCTTCAGAGTCCCTGGCTCTTTCCCTGGCTCTTTCCCTGCCCTTCTTTCCCCACATCTCTTTTCCCCCCTCTGATTCACCCCCTTTTAATTTCAGCCTCTGATTCCCCGCCTGTGGTTCCCCGCCTCTCTTTCCCCGCCTCTCTTTCCCTGCCACTATTTTCGTGCCTCTTTCTCTGCCTCTCTTTTCCCACATCTCATTTCCGCCCACTGATTCCCCGCCTCTGATTCCCCGCCTCTGATTCTCCGCCTCTGATTCCCCGCCTCTGATTCCCCGCCTCTGATTCCCCGCCTCTGATTCCCTGCCTCTGATTCCCCGACTCTTATTCCCCGCCTCTGATTCCCCACCTCTGATTCCCTGCCTCTGCTTCCCCACCTCTATTTCCTTGCCTCTTTCCCTGCCTCTCTTTCCCCACATCTCTTTCCCCGCCTCTGATTCCTCGCCTTGAATTCCCCACATCTGATACTCCGCCTCTCTTTCCCTGCGTCTATTTCCGCGCCTCTTTCCCTGCCTCTCTTTCCCCACATCTCTTTTCCACCCTCTGATTCCCCGCTTCTGATTCCCCGCCTCCGTTTCTCCGACTCTGTTTCCCTGCCTCCGATTCCCTGCTTCAGAGTCCATGGCTCTTTCCATGCCTCTCTTTCCCCACATTTCTTTTCCCCCTTCTGATTCTCCCCCTTTCAATCTCAGCCTCTGATTTCCCAACTCAGAATCCCCACCTCAGATTCCCCGCCTCTGATTCCCCGCCTCTGATTCCCCGCCTCTGCTTCCCCGCCTCTGCTTCCCCGCCTCTGCTTCCCCGCCTCTGCTTCCCCGCCTCTGCTTCCCCGCCTCTGCTTCCCCGCCTCTGATTCCCCGCCTCTGATTCCCCGCCTCTGATTTCCCGCCTCTGATTCCCCGCCTCTGATTCCCCGCCTCTGATTCCCCGCCTCTGATTCCCCGCCTCTGATTCCCCGCCTCTGATTCCCTGCCTCCGATTCCCCGCCTGTGATTCACCGCCTCTGATTTCCTGCCTCTCTTTCCGTGCCTCTTTCCCGGCCTCTCTTTCCCCACATCTCTTTTCCTGCCTCTGATGCCCCGCCTCGGATTCCACGCCTCTGATTCCCCGCCTCAGATTTTCCACCTCAGATTCCCCACATCTGATACCCCGCCTCTCTTTCCCTGCGTCTATTTCCGCGCCTCTTTCCCTGCCTCTCTTTCCCCACATCTCTTTCCCCGCCTCTGATTCCCCGCCTCGGATTCCCCACATCTGATACCCCGCCTCTCTTTCCCTGCGTCTATTTCCGCGCCTCTTTCCCTGCCTCTCTTTTCCCACATGTCTTTCCCCGCCTCTGATTCCCCGCCTCAGATTCCCCGCCTCTGATACCATGACTCTGATTCCCCGCCTCTGATTCCCCGCCTCTGATTCCACGCCTCTGATTCCCCGCCTCTGATTCCCCGCCCCTGATTCCCCGCCTCTCTTTCCCTGCCACTATTTTTGTGCCTCCTTCTCTGCCTCTCTTTTCCCACATGTCTTTCCCAGCCTCTGATTCCCCGCCTCTGATTTCCCGCCTCTCTTTCCGTGCCTCTTTCCCGGCCTCTCTTTCCCCACATCTCTTTTCCTGCCTCTGATTCCCCGCCTCGGATTCCACGCCTCTGATTCCCCGCCTCAGATTCTCCACCTCAAATTCCCTGCTTCTGATACCACGACTCTGATTCCCCGCCTCTGATTCCCCGCCTCTCATTTCCCACCTCTCTTTCCGTGCCTCTTTCCCCGCCTCTCTTTCCTTGCCTCTTTCCCTGCCTCTCTTTCTCCACATCTCTTTCCCCACCTCTGATTCCCCGCCTCGGATCCCCCACATCTGATACCCCGCCTCTCTTTCCCTGCGTCTATTTCCACGCCTCTTTCTCTGCCTCTCTTTCCCCACATCTCTTTTCCGCCCTCTGATTCCACGCCTCTGATTCCCCGCCTCTGATTCCCCGCCTCTGATTCCCTGCCTCTCTTTCCCTGCCACTATTTTCGTGCCTCCTTCTCTGCCTCTCTTTTCCCACATCTCATTTCCGCCCTCTGATTCCCCACCTCTGATTCTACGCCGCCTTTTCCCCGCCTCTGATACACCTCCTCTGAGTCCAAGCCTCTGATTCCCCGCCTCTGATTCCCCGCCTCTGATTCCCCGCCTCTGAATCCCCACCTCTGATTTCCCGCCTCTCTTTCCGTGCCTCCTTCCCGGCCTCTCTTTCCCCACATCTCTTTTCCTGCCTCTGATTCCCCGCTTCGGATTCCCCGCATCTGATACCCCTCCTCTCTTTCACTGCGTCTATTTCCACGCCTCCGTTCCTCTGCCTCTGATACCCCGCCTCTGATACCCCGCCTCTGATACCCCGCCTCTGATTCCCCGCCTCTGATTCCCCGCCTCTGATTCCCCGCCTCTGATTCCCCGCCTCTGATTCCCCTCCTCTGATTCCCCGCCTCTGATTCCACGACTCTGATTCCCCGACTCCGATTCCCCACCTTAGATTCCCCGCCTCTGATTCCACGCCTCTGATTCCCCGCCTCTGATTCCCCGCCTCTGATTCCTTGCCTCGGATTGCACACATCTGATACCCCGCCTCTCTTTCTCTGCCTCTCTTTCCCTGCCACTATTTCCGCGCCTCTTTCCCTGCCTCTCTTTCCCCACATCTCTTTTCCGCCCTCTGATTCCCCGCTTCTGATTCCCCGCCTCTGATTCTCCGCCTCTGATTCCCCGCCTCTGATTCCCCTCCTCAGATTCCCCGCCTCTGATACCATGACTCTGATTCCCCGCCTCTGATTCCCCGCCTCTGATTCCCCACCTCTGATTCCCCGCCCCTGATTCCCCGCCTCTCTTTCCCTGCCACTATTTTTGTGCCTCCTTCTCTGCCTCTCTTTTCCCACATCTCTTTCCCCGCCTCTGATTCCCCGCCTCTGATTCCCCGCCTCTGATTCCCCGCATCTGATTCCCCACCCCTGATTCCCCGCCTCTCTTGCCCTGCCACTATTTTTGTGCCTCCTTCTCTGCCTCTCTTTTCCCACATTTCTTTCCCAGCCTATGATTCCCTGCCTCAGATTCCCCGCCTCTGATTTCCCACCTCTCTTTCCGTGCCTCTTTCCCCGCCTCTCTTTGATTGCCTCCTTCCCTGCCTCTCTTTCTCCACTCTTTCCCCACCTCTGATTCCCCGCCTCAGATCCCCCACATCTGATACCCTGCCTCTCTTTCCCTGCGTCTATTTCCGCGCCTCTTTCTCTGCCTCTCTTTCCCCACATCTCTTTTCCGCTCTCTGATTCTCCGCTTCTGATTCCCCACCTCCGTTTCTCCGACTCTGATTTCCTGCCTCTGTTTCCCTGCCTCCGATTCCCTGTTTCAGCGTCCCTGCCTCTTTCCCGGCTTCTATTTCCCCACATCTCTTTTCCCCCCTCTGATTCACCCCCTTTGAATCTCAGCCTTTGATTCACCACCTCAGATTCCTTACCTCTAATTCCCCGCCTCTGATTCCCCGCCTATGATTCCCCGCCTCTGATTCCCCGCCTCTGATTCCCCGCCTCTGATTCCCCCCCTCTGATTCCCCCCCTCTGAATCCCCGCCTCTGATTCCCCGCCTCTGATTCCCCACCTCTATTTCCTTGCCTCTTTCCCTGCCTCTCTTTCCCCACATCTCTTTCCCCGCCTCTGATTCCCCGCCTCGGATTCCCCACATCTGATACCCCGCCTCTCTTTCCCTGCGTCTATTTCCGCGCCTCTTTCCCTGCTTCTCTTTCCCCACATCTCTTTTCCGCCCTCTGATTCCCCGCTTCTGATTCCCCGCCCCTGATTCCCCGCCTCTCTTTCTCTGCCACTATTTTTGTGCCTCCTTCTCTGCCTCTCTTTTCCCACATCTCTTTCCCAGCCTCTGATTCCCCGCCTCAGATTCCCTGCCTCTGATACCACGACTCTGATTCCCCGCCTCTGATTCCTTGCCTCTGATTTCCCGCCTCTCTTTCCGTTCCTCTTTCCCGGCCTCTCTTTCCGCACATCTCTTTTCCTGCCTCTGATTCCCCGCCTCGGATTCCACGCCTCTGATTCCCCGCCTCAGATTCTCCACCTCAAATTCCCCGCTTCTGATACCACGACTCTGATTCCCCGCCTCTGATTCCCCGCCTCTGATTTCCCACCTCTCTTTCCGTGCCTCTTTCCCCGCCTCTCTTTCCTTGCCTCTTTCCCTGCCTCTCTTTCTCCACATCTCTTTCCCCACCTCTGATTCCCCGCCTCAGATCCCCCACATCTGATACCCCGCCTCTCTTTCCCTGCGTCTATTTCCGCGCCTCTTTCCCTGCCTCTCTTTTCCCACATGTCTTTCCCCGCCTCTGATTCCCCGCCTCAGATTCCCCGCCTCTGATACCATGACTCTGATTCCCCGCCTCTGATTCCCCGCCTCTGATTCCACGCCTCTGATTCCCCGCCTCTGATTCCCCGCCCCTGATTCCCCGCCTCTCTTTCCCTGCCACTATTTTTGTGCCTCCTTCTCTGCCTCTCTTTTCCCACATGTCTTTCCCAGCCTCTGATTCCCCGCCTCTGATTTCCCGCCTCTCTTTCCGTGCCTCTTTCCCGGCCTCTCTTTCCCCACATCTCTTTTCCTGCCTCTGATTCCCCGCCTCGGATTCCACGCCTCTGATTCCCCGCCTCAGATTCTCCACCTCAAATTCCCTGCTTCTGATACCACGACTCTGATTCCCCGCCTCTGATTCCCCGCCTCTCATTTCCCACCTCTCTTTCCGTGCCTCTTTCCCCGCCTCTCTTTCCTTGCCTCTTTCCCTGCCTCTCTTTCTCCACATCTCTTTCCCCACCTCTGATTCCCCGCCTCGGATCCCCCACATCTGATACCCCGCCTCTCTTTCCCTGCGTCTATTTCCACGCCTCTTTCTCTGCCTCTCTTTCCCCACATCTCTTTTCCGCCCTCTGATTCCACGCCTCTGATTCCCCGCCTCTGATTCCCCGCCTCTGATTCCCTGCCTCTCTTTCCCTGCCACTATTTTCGTGCCTCCTTCTCTGCCTCTCTTTTCCCACATCTCATTTCCGCCCTCTGATTCCCCACCTCTGATTCTACGCCGCCTTTTCCCCGCCTCTGATACACCTCCTCTGAGTCCAAGCCTCTGATTCCCCGCCTCTGATTCCCCGCCTCTGATTCCCCGCCTCTGAATCCCCACCTCTGATTTCCCGCCTCTCTTTCCGTGCCTCCTTCCCGGCCTCTCTTTCCCCACATCTCTTTTCCTGCCTCTGATTCCCCGCTTCGGATTCCCCGCATCTGATACCCCTCCTCTCTTTCACTGCGTCTATTTCCACGCCTCCGTTCCTCTGCCTCTGATACCCCGCCTCTGATACCCCGCCTCTGATACCCCGCCTCTGATTCCCCGCCTCTGATTCCCCGCCTCTGATTCCCCGCCTCTGATTCCCCGCCTCTGATTCCCCTCCTCTGATTCCCCGCCTCTGATTCCACGACTCTGATTCCCCGACTCCGATTCCCCACCTTAGATTCCCCGCCTCTGATTCCACGCCTCTGATTCCCCGCCTCTGATTCCCCGCCTCTGATTCCTTGCCTCGGATTGCACACATCTGATACCCCGCCTCTCTTTCTCTGCCTCTCTTTCCCTGCCACTATTTCCGCGCCTCTTTCCCTGCCTCTCTTTCCCCACATCTCTTTTCCGCCCTCTGATTCCCCGCCTCTGATTCTCCGCCTCTGATTCCCCGCCTCTGATTCCCCTCCTCAGATTCCCCGCCTCTGATACCATGACTCTGATTCCCCGCCTCTGATTCCCCGCCTCTGATTCCCCACCTCTGATTCCCCGCCCCTGATTCCCCGCCTCTCTTTCCCTGCCACTATTTTTGTGCCTCCTTCTCTGCCTCTCTTTTCCCACATCTCTTTCCCCGCCTCTGATTCCCCGCCTCTGATTCCCCGCCTCTGATTCCCCGCATCTGATTCCCCACCCCTGATTCCCCGCCTCTCTTGCCCTGCCACTATTTTTGTGCCTCCTTCTCTGCCTCTCTTTTCCCACATTTCTTTCCCAGCCTATGATTCCCTGCCTCAGATTCCCCGCCTCTGATTTCCCACCTCTCTTTCCGTGCCTCTTTCCCCGCCTCTCTTTAATTGCCTCCTTCCCTGCCTCTCTTTCTCCACTCTTTCCCCACCTCTGAGATCCCCCACATCTGATACCCTGCCTCTCTTTCCCTGCGTCTATTTCCGCGCCTCTTTCTCTGCCTCTCTTTCCCCACATCTCTTTTCCGCTCTCTGATTCTCCGCTTCTGATTCCCCACCTCCGTTTCTCCGACTCTGATTTCCTGCCTCTGTTTCCCTGCCTCCGATTCCCTGTTTCAGCGTCCCTGCCTCTTTCCCGGCTTCTATTTCCCCACATCTCTTTTCCCCCCTCTGATTCACCCCCTTTGAATCTCAGCCTTTGATTCACCACCTCAGATTCCTTACCTCTAATTCCCCGCCTCTGATTCCCCGCCTATGATTCCCCGCCTCTGATTCCCCGCCTCTGATTCCCCCCCTCTGATTCCCCCCCTCTGAATCCCCGCCTCTGATTCCCCGCCTCTGATTCCCCACCTCTATTTCCTTGCCTCTTTCCCTGCCTCTCTTTCCCCACATCTCTTTCCCCGCCTCTGATTCCCCGCCTCGGATTCCCCACATCTGATACCCCGCCTCTCTTTCCCTGTGTCTATTTCCGCGCCTCTTTCCCTGCTTCTCTTTCCCCACATCTCTTTTCCGCCCTCTGATTCCCCGCTTCTGATTCCCCGCCCCTGATTCCCCGCCTCTCTTTCTCTGCCACTATTTTTGTGCCTCCTTCTCTGCCTCTCTTTTCCCACATCTCTTTCCCAGCCTCTGATTCCCCGCCTCAGATTCCCTGCCTCTGATACCACGACTCTGATTCCCCGCCTCTGATTCCTTGCCTCTGATTTCCCGCCTCTCTTTCCGTTCCTCTTTCCCGGCCTCTCTTTCCGCACATCTCTTTTCCTGCCTCTGATTCCCCGCCTCGGATTCCACGCCTCTGATTCCCCGCCTCAGATTCTCCACCTCAAATTCCCCGCTTCTGATACCACGACTCTGATTCCCCGCCTCTGATTCCCCGCCTCTGATTTCCCACCTCTCTTTCCGTGCCTCTTTCCCCGCCTCTCTTTCCTTGCCTCTTTCCCTGCCTCTCTTTCTCCACATCTCTTTCCCCACCTCTGATTCCCCGCCTCAGATCCCCCACATCTGATACCCCGCCTCTCTTTCCCTGCGTCTATTTCCACGCCTCTTCCTCTGCCTCTCTTTCCCCACATCTCTTTTCCGCCCTCTGATTCCCCGCTTCTGATTCCCCACCTCCGTTTCTCCGACTCTGATTCCCTGCCTCTGTTTCCCCGCCTCCGATTCCCTGCTTCAGAGTCTCTGGCTCTTTCCCGGCTTCTCGTTTCCCACATCTCATTTCCCCCCTCTGATTCACCCCCTTTGAAACTCAGTCTTTGATTCACCAGCTCAGATTCCCCACCTCTAATTCCCCGCCTCTGGTTCCCCGCCTCTGGTTCCCCGCCTCTGGTTCCCCGCCTCTGATTCCCCGCCTCTGATTCCCCGCCTCTGATTCCCCGCCTCTGATACCCCACCTCTGATTTCCCGCCTCTCTTTCCGTGCCTCTTTCCCGGCCTCTCTTTCCCCACATCTCTTTTCCTGCCTCGGATTCCCCGCATCTGATACCCCTCCTCTCTTTCACTGCGTCTATTTCCATGCCTCTTTCTCTGCCTCTCTTTCCCCACATCTCTTTTCCACCCTCTGATTCCCCACCTCAGATTCCCCGCCTCTGATACCCCGCCTCTGATTCCCCGCCTCTGATTCCCCGCCTCTGATTCCCCTCCTCTGATTCCCCTCCTCTGATTCCCCGACTCTGATTCCCCGCCTCTGATTCCCCGCCTCTGATTCCTCGCCTCTGATTCCCCGCCTCTGATTCCCCGCCTCTGATTCCCCGACTCTGATTCCCCGACTCCGATTCCCTGCTTCAGTCCCAGGCTCTTTCCCCGCCTCTCCATTCCCACATCTCTATTCCCCCCTCTGAATCCCCGCCTCTGAATCCCCGCCTGATTCCCCGCCTCAGATTCCCCACCTCAGATTCCCCGTCTCTGATTCCACGCCTCTGATTCCACGCCTCTGATTCCCCGCCTCTGATTCCCCGCCTCTGATTCCCCGCCTCTGATTCCCCGCCTCTGATTCCCCGCCTCTGATTCCCCGCCTCTGATTCCCCGCCTCTGATTCCCCGCCTCTGATTCCCCGCCTCTGATTCCCCGCCTCGGATTCCCCACATCTGATACCCCGCCTCTCTTTCCCTGCATCTATTTTCGCCCCTCTTTCCCTGCCTCTCTTTCCCCACATCTCATTTCCGCCCACTGATTCCCCGCCTCTGATTCCTCGCCTTTGATTATCCAACTCTGATTCTCCGCCTCTGATTCCCCGACTCTGATTCCCCGACTCTGATTCCCCGACTCCGATTCCCTGCTTCAGAGTCTCTGACTCTTTCCCCGCCTCCCTTTCGCCGCCTCTCTTTTCCCACATCTCTATTCCCCCCTCTGAGTCCACGCCTCTGATTCCTCGCCTCTGATTCCTCGCCTCTGATACCCCTCCTCTGATTTCCCGCCTCTCTTTCCGTGCCTCTTTCCCGGCCTCTCTTTCCCCACATCTCTTTTCCTGCCTCTGATTCCCCGCCTCGGATTCCCCGCATCTGATACCCCTCCTTTCTTTCACTGCGTCTATTTCCACGCTTCTTTCTCTGCCTCTCTTTCCCTACATCTCTTTTCCACCCTCTGATTCCCCACCTCAGATTCCCCGCCTCTGATACCCCGCCTCTGATTCCCCGCCTCTGATTCCCCGCCTCTGATTCCCCGCCTCTGATTCCCCGCCTCTGATTCCCCGCCTCTGATTCCCCTCCTCTGATTCCTCGCCTCTGATTCCCCGCCTCTGATTCCCCGCCTCTGATTCCCCGACTCTGATTCCCCGACTCTGATTCCCCGACTCCGATTCCCTGCTTCAGTCCCTGGCTCTTTCCCCGCCTCTCCATTCCCACATCTCTCTTCCCCCCTCTGAATCCCCGCCTCTGATTCCCCGCCTCTGATTCCCCGCCTCGGATTCCCCGCCTCGGATTCCCCACATCTGATACCCCGCCTCTCTTTCTCTGCGTCTATTTCCGCGCCTCTTTCCCTGCCTCTCTTTCCCCACATCTCTTTTCCGCCCTCTGATTCCCCGCCTCTGATTCCCCTCCTCAGATTCCCCGCCTCTGATACCATGACTCTGATTCCCCGCCTCTGATTCCCCGCCTCTGATTCCCCACCTCTGATTCCCCGCCCCTGATTCCCCGCCTCTCTTTCCCTGCCACTATTTTTGTGCCTCCTACTCTGCCTCTCTTTTCCCACATCTCTTTCCCCGCCTCTGATTCCCCGCCTCTGATTCCCCACCCCTGATTCCCCGCCTCTCTTGCCCTGCCACTATTTTTGTGCCTCCTTCTCTGCCTCTCTTTTCCAACATCTCTTTCCCAGCCTATGATTCCCCGCCTCAGATTCCCTGCCTCTGATTCTCCGCCTCTGATTCCCTGCCTCTGATTCCCCACCTCTATTTCCTTGCCTCTTTCCCTGCCTCTCTTTACCCACATCTCTTTCCCCGCCTCTGATTCCCCGCCTTGAATTCCCCACATCTGATACTCCGCCTCTCTTTCCCTGCGTCTATTTCCGCGCCTCTTTCCCTGCCTCTCTTTCCCCACATCTCTTTTCCACCCTCTGATTCCCCGCTTCTGATTCCCCGCCTCCGTTTCTCCGACTCTGTTTCCCTGCCTCCGATTCCCTGCTTCAGAGTCCCTGGCTCTTTCCATGCCTCTCTTTCCCCACATTTCTTTTCCCCCTTCTGATTCTCCCCCTTTCAATTTCAGCCTCTGATTTCCCACCTCAGAATCCCCACCTCAAATTCCCCGCCTCTGATTCCCTGCCTCTGATTCCCCGCCTCTGCTTCCCCGCCTCTGCTTCCCCGCCTCTGCTTCCCCGCCTCTGCTTCCCCGCCTCTGCTTTCCCGCCTCTGCTTCCCCGCCTCTGATTCCCCGCCTCTGATTCCCCGCCTCTGATTCCCCGCCTCTGATTCCCCTCCTCTATTCCCCGCCTCTGATTCCCCGCCTCTGATTCCCCGCCTCTGATTCCCCGCCTCTGATTCCCCGCCTCTGATTCCCCGCCTCTGATTCCCCGCCTCTGATTCCCCGCCTCTCTTTCCCTGCCACTATTTTCGTGCCTCCTTCTCTGCCTCTCTTTCCCCGCCTCTGATTCCCTGCCTCAGATTCCCCGCCTCAGATAATACGACTCTGATTCCCCGCCTCTGATTCCCCGCCTGTGATTCACCGCCTCTGATTTCCTGCCTCTCTTTCCGTGCCTCTTTCCCGGCCTCTCTTTCCCCACATCTCTTTTCCTGCCTCTGATGCCCCGCCTCGGATTCCACGCCTCTGATTCCCCGCCTCAGATTTTCCACCTCAGATTCCCCACATCTGATACCCCGCCTCTCTTTCCCTGCGTCTATTTCCGCGCCTGTTTCCCTGCCTCTCTTTCCCCACATCTCTTTCCCCGCCTCTGATTCCCCGCCTCGGATTCCCCACATCTGATACCCCGCCTCTCTTTCCCTGCGTCTATTTCCGCGCCTATGTCCCTGCTTCTCTTTCCCCACATCTCTTTTCCGCCCTCTGATTCCCCGCCTCTGATTCCCCGCCTCTGATTCCACGCCTCTGATTCCCCGCCTCTGATTCCCCGCCCCTGATTCCCCGCCTCTCTTTCCCTGCCACTATTTTTGTGCCTCCTTCTCTGCCTCTCTTTTCCCACATGTCTTTCCCAGCCTCTGATTCCCCGCCTCAGATTCCCCGCCTCTGAAACCACGACTCTGATTCCCCGCCTCTGATTCCTCACCTCTGATTTCCCGCCTCTCTTTCCGTGCTTCTTTCCCGGCCTCTCTTTCCCCACATCTCTTTTCCTGCCTCTGATTCCCCGCCTCGGATTCCACGCCTCTGATTCCCCGCCTCAGATTCTCCACCTCAAATTCCCCGCTTCTGATACCACGACTCTGATTCCCCGCCTCTGCTTCCCCGCCTCTCATTTCCCACCTCTCTTTCCGTGCCTCTTTCCCCGCCTCTCTTTCCGTGCCTCTTTCCCGGCCTCTCTTTCCCCACATCTCTTTCCCCACCTCTGATTCCCCGCCTCGGATCCCCCACATCTGATACCCCGCCTCTCTTTCCCTGCGTCTATTTCCACGCCTCTTTCTCTGCCTCTCTTTCCCCACATCTCTTTTCCGCCGTCTGATTCCCCGCCTCTGATTCCCCGCCTCTGATTCCCCGCCTCTGATTCCCCGCCTCTGATTCCCCGCCTCTGATTCCCCGCCTCTGATTCCCTGCCTCTCTTTCACTGCCACTATTTTCGTGCCTCCTTCTCTGCCTCTCTTTTCCCACATCTCATTTCCGCCCTCTGATTCCCCACCTCTGATTCCACGCCTCTGATTCCCCACCTCTGATTTCCCGCCTCTCTTTCCGTGCCTCTTTCCCGGACTCTCTTTCCCCACATCTCTTTTCCTGCCTTGATTCCCCGCCTCGGATTCCCCGCATCTGATACCCCTCCTCTCTTTCACTGCGTCTATTTCCATGCCTCCGTTCCTCTGCCTCTGATACCCCGCCTCTGATACCCCGCCTCTGATTCCCCGCCTCTGATTCCCCGCCTCTGATTCCCCGCCTCTGATTCCCCGCCTCTGATTCCCCGCCTCTGATTCCCCGCCTCTGATTCCACTCCTCTGATTCCCCGCCTCTGATTCCCCGCCTCTGATTCCTTGCCTCGGATTGCACACATCTGATAACCCGCCTCTCTTTCTCTGCCTCTCTTTCGCCACATCTCTTTTCCGTCCTCTGATTCCCCGCTTCTGATTCCCCGCTTCTGATTCCCCGCCTCCATTTCTCCGACTCTGATTCCCTTCCTCTGTTTTCCTGCCTCCGATTCCCTGCCTCCGATTCCCTGCTTCAGAGTCCCTGGCTCTTTCCCTGGCTCTTTCCCTGCCCTTCTTTCCCCACATCTCTTTTCCCCCCTCTGATTCACCCCCTTTTAATTTCAGCCTCTGATTCCCCGCCTGTGGTTCCCCGCCTCTCTTTCCCCGCCTCTGATTCCCCGCCTCTGATTCCCCGCCTCTGATTCCCCGCCTCTGATTTCCTGCCTCTGATTCCCCGACTCTGATTCCCCGCCTCTGATTCCCCACCTCTGATTCCCCGACTCTGATTCCCTGACACTGATTCCCCGACTCTGATTCCCCGCCTCAGATTCCCCGCCTCAGATTCCCTGCCTCTGGATCTCCGCCTCTGATTCCCTGCCTCTGCTTCCCCACCTCTATTTCCTTGCCTCTTTCCCTGCCTCTCTTTCCCCACATCTCTTTCCCCGCCTCTGATTCCTCGCCTTGAATTCCCCACATCTGATACTCCGCCTCTCTTTCCCTGCGTCTATTTCCGCGCCTCTTTCCCTGCCTCTCTTTCCCCACATCTCTTTTCCACCCTCTGATTCCCCGCTTCTGATTCCCCGCCTCCGTTTCTCCGACTCTGTTTCCCTGCCTCCGATTCCCTGCTTCAGAGTCCATGGCTCTTTCCATGCCTCTCTTTACCCACATTTCTTTTCCCCCTTCTGATTCTCCCCCTTTCAATCTCAGCCTCTGATTTCCCACCTCAGAATCCCCACCTCAGATTCCCCGCCTCTGATTCCCCGCCTCTGATTCCCCGCCTCTGCTTCCCCGCCTCTGCTTCCCCGCCTCTGATTCCACTCCTCTGATTCCCCGCCTCTGATTCCCCGCCTCTGATTCCTTGCCTCGGATTGCACACATCTGATACCCCGCCTCTCTTTCTCTGCCTCTCTTTCCCCACATCTCTTTTCCGTCCTCTGATTCCCCGCTTCTGATTCCCCGCTTCTGATTCCCCGCTTCTGATTCTCCGCCTCCATTTCTCCGACTCTGATTCCCTTCCTCTGTTTCCCTGCCTCCGATTCCCTGCCTCCGATTCCCTGCTTCAGAGTCCCTGGCTCTTTACCTGGCTCTTTCCTTGCCCTTCTTTCCCCACATCTCTTTTCCCCCCTCTGATTCACCCTCTTTTAATTTCAGCCTCTGATTCCCCGCCTCTGGTTCCCCGCCTGTGATTCCCCGCCTCTGATTCCCCGCCTCTCTTTCCCTGCCACTATTTCCGCGCCTCTTTCCCTGCCTCTCTTTCCCCACATCTCTTTTCCGCCCTCTGATTCCCCGCTTCTGATTCCCCGCCTCTGATTCTCCGCCTCTGATTCCCCGCCTCTGATTCTCCGCCTCTGATTCTCCGCCTCTGATTCCCCGCCTCTGATTCCCCTCCTCAGATTCCCCGCCTCTGATACCATGACTCTGATTCCCCGCCTCTGATTCCCCGCCTCTGATTCCCCACCTCTGATTCCCCGCCCCTGATTCCCCGCCTCTCTTTCCCTGCCACTATTTTTGTGCCTCCTTCTCTGCCTCTCTTTTCCCACATCTCTTTCCCCGCCTCTGATTCCCCGCCTCTGATTCCCCGCCTCTGATTCCCCGCCTCTGATTCCCCACCCCTGATTCCCCGCCTCTCTTGCCCTGCCACTATTTTTGTGCCTCCTTCTCTGCCTCTCTTTTCCCACATTTCTTTCCCAGCCTATGATTCCCTGCCTCAGATTCCCCGCCTCTGATTTCCCACCTCTCTTTCCGTGCCTCTTTCCCCGCCTCTCTTTCCTTGCCTCCTTCCCTGCCTCTCTTTCTCCACTCTTTCCCCACCTCTGATTCCCCGCCTCAGATCCCCCACATCTGATACCCTGCCTCTCTTTCCCTGCGTCTATTTCCGCGCCTCTTTCTCTGCCTCTCTTTCCCCACATCTCTTTTCCGCTCTCTGATTCTCCGCTTCTGATTCCCCACCTCCGTTTCTCCGACTCTGATTCCCTGCCTCTGTTTCCCTGCCTCCGATTCCCTGTTTCAGCGTCCCTGCCTCTTTCCCGGCTTCTATTTCCCCACATCTCTTTTCCCCCCTCTGATTCACCCCCTTTGAATCTCAGCCTTTGATTCACCACCTCAGATTCCTTACCTCTAATTCCCCGCCTCTGATTCCCCGCCTATGATTCCCCGCCTCTGATTCCCCGCCTCTGATTCCCCGCCTCTGATTCCCCGCCTCTGATTCCCCCCCTCTGAATCCCCGCCTCTGATTCCCCGCCTCTGATTCCCCACCTCTATTTCCTTGCCTCTTTCCCTGCCTCTCTTTCCCCACATCTCTTTCCCCACCTCTGATTCCCCGCCTCGGATTCCCCACATCTGATACCCCGCCTCTCTTTCCCTGCGTCTATTTCCGCGCCTCTTTCCCTGCTTCTCTTTCCCCACATCTCTTTTCCGCCCTCTGATTCCCCGCTTCTGATTCCCCGCCCCTGATTCCCCGCCTCTCTTTCTCTGCCACTATTTTTGTGCCTCCTTCTCTGCCTCTCTTTTCCCACATCTCTTTCCCAGCCTCTGATTCCCCGCCTCAGATTCCCTGCCTCTGATACCACGACTCTGATTCCCCGCCTCTGATTCCTTGCCTCTGATTTCCCGCCTCTCTTTCCGTTCCTCTTTCCCGGCCTCTCTTTCCGCACATCTCTTTTCCTGCCTCTGATTCCCCGCCTCGGATTCCACGCCTCTGATTCCCCGCCTCAGATTCTCCACCTCAAATTCCCCGCTTCTGATACCACGACTCTGATTCCCCGCCTCTGATTCCCCGCCTCTGATTTCCCACCTCTCTTTCCGTGCCTCTTTCCCCGCCTCTCTTTCCTTGCCTCTTTCCCTGCCTCTCTTTCTCCACATCTCTTTCCCCACCTCTGATTCCCCGCCTCAGATCCCCCACATCTGATACCCCGCCTCTCTTTCCCTGCGTCTATTTCCACGCCTCTTCCTCTGCCTCTCTTTCCCCACATCTCTTTTCCGCCCTCTGATTCCCCGCTTCTGATTCCCCACCTCCGTTTCTCCGACTCTGATTCCCTGCCTCTGTTTCCCCGCCTCCGATTCCCTGCTTCAGAGTCTCTGGCTCTTTCCCGGCTTCTCGTTTCCCACATCTCATTTCCCCCCTCTGATTCACCCCCTTTGAAACTCAGTCTTTGATTCACCACCTCAGATTCCCCACCTGTAATTCCCCGCCTCTGGTTCCCCGCCTCTGGTTCCCCGCCTCTGGTTCCCCGCCTCTGGTTCCCCGCCTCTGGTTCCCCGCCTCTGGTTCCCCGCCTCTGATTCCCCGCCTCTGATTCCCCGCCTCTGATTCCCCGCCTCTGATTCCCTGCCTCTCTTTCCCTGCCACTATTTTCGTGCCTCCTTCTCTGCCTCTCTTTTCCCACACCTCATTTCCGCCCTCTGATTCCCCACCTCTGATTCCACGCCGCCTTTTCTCCGCCTCTGATACACCTCCTCTGAGTCCAAGCCTCTGATTCCCCGCCTCTGATTCCCCGCCTCTGATTCCCCACCTCTGATTTCCCGCCTCTCTTTCCGTGCCTCTTTCCCGGCCTCTCTTTCCCCACATCTCTTTCCCCACCTCTGATTCCCCGCCTTGAATTCCCCACATCTGATACCCCGCCTCTCTTTCCCTGCGTCTATTTCCGCGCCTCTTTCCCTGCCTCTCTTTCCCCACATCTCTTTTCTGCCCTCTGATTCCCCGCCTCTTATTCCCCACCTCAAATTCCCCGCCTCTGATTCCCTGCCTCTGATACCCCACCTCTGATTTCCCGCCTCTCTTTCCGTGCCTCTTTCCCGGCCTCTCTTTCCCCACATCTCTTTTCCTGCCTCGGATTCCCCGCATCTGATACCCCTCCTCTCTTTCACTGCGTCTATTTCCATGCCTCTTTCTCTGCCTCTTTCTCTGCCTCTCTTTCCCCACATCTCTTTTCCACCCTCTGATTCCCCACCTCAGATTCCCCGCCTCTGATACCCCGCCTCTGATTCCCCGCCTCTGATACCCCTCCTCTGATTCCCCGCCTCTGATTCCCCGCCTCTGATTCCCCGCCTCTGATTCCCCGACTCTGATTCCCCGACTCTGATTCCCCGACTCCGATTCCCTGCTTCAGTCCCAGGCTCTTTCCCCGCCTCTCCATTCCCACATCTCTATTCCCCCCTCTGAATCCCCGCCTCTGAATCCCCACCTGATTCCCCGCCTCAGATTCCCCACCTCAGATTCCCCGTCTCTGATTCCCCGCCTCTGATTCCCCGCCTCTGATTCCCCGCCTCTGATTCCCCGCCTCTGATTCCCCGCCTCTGATTCCCCGCCTCTGATTCCCCGCCTCTGATTCCCCGCCTCTGATTCCCCGCCTCGGATTCCCCACATCTGATACCCCGCCTCTCTTTCCCTGCATCTATTTGCGCCCCTCTTTCCCTGCCTCTCTTTCCCCACATCTCATTTCCGCCCACTGATTCCCCGCCTCTGATTCCCCGCCTCTGATTCCCTGCCTCTGATTCCCCGACTCTGATTCCCCACCTCTGATTCCCCACCTCTGATTCCCCGACTCTGATTCCCCACCTCTTATTCCCCGACTCTGATTCCCCGACTCTGATTCCCCGACTCTGATTCCCCGACTCTGATTCCCCGACTCTGATTCCCCGACTCCGATTCCCTGCTTCAGAGTCTCTGACTCTTTCCCCGCCTCCCTTTCGCCGCCTCTCTTTTCCCACATCTCTATTCCCCCCTCTGAGTCCACGCCTCTGATTCCCCGCCTCTGATTCCCCGACTCTAAGTCCCCACCTCTGATTCCCCGCCTCTATTTCCTTGCCTCTTTCTTTCCCCACATCTCTTTCCCCACCTCTGATTCCCCGCCTTGAATTCCCCACATCTGATACCCCGCCTCTCTTTCCCTGCGTCTATTTCCACGCCTCTTTCCCTGCCTCTCTTTCCCCACATCTCTTTTCCGCCCTCTGATTCCCCGCCTCTTATTCCCCACCTCAAATTCCCCGCCTTTGATTCCCCGCCTCTGATTCCACGCCGCCTTTTCTCCGCCTCTGATACACCTCCTCTGAGTCCAAGCCTCTGATTCCTCGCCTCTGATTCCTCGCCTCTGATACCCCACCTCTGATTTCCCGCCTCTCTTTCCGTGCCTCTTTCCCGGCCTCTCTTTCCCCACATCTCTTTTCCTGCCTCTGATTCCCCGCCTCGGATTCCCCGCATCTGATACCCCTCCTTTCTTTCACTGCGTCTATTTCCACGCTTCTTTCTCTGCCTCTCTTTCCCTACATCTCTTTTCCACCCTCTGATTCCCCACCTCTGATTCCCCGCCTCTGATACCCCGCCTCTGATTCCCCGCCTCTGATTCCCCGCCTCTGATTCCCCGCCTCTGATTCCCCGCCTCTGATTCCCCGCCTCTGATTCCCCGCCTCTGATTCCCCTCCTCTGATTCCTCGCCTCTGATTCCCCGCCTCTGATTCCCCGCCTCTGATTCCCCGCCTCTGATTCCCCGACTCTGATTCCCCGACTCCGATTCCCTGCTTCAGTCCCTGGCTCTTTCCCCGCCTCTCCATTCCCACATCTCTCTTCCCCCCTCTGAATCCCCGCCTCTGATTCCCCGCCTCTGATTCCCCGCCTCGGATTCCCCGCCTCTGATTCCCCGCCTCTGATTCCCCACCTCTGATTCCCCGCCCCTGATTCCCCGCCTCTCTTTCCCTGCCACTATTTTTGTGCCTCCTACTCTGCCTCTCTTTTCCCACATCTCTTTCCCCGCCTCTGATTCCCCGCCTCTGATTCCCCGCCTCTGATTCCCCACCCCTGATTCCCCGCCTCTCTTGCCCTGCCACTATTTTTGTGCCTCCTTCTCTGCCTCTCTTTTCCAACATCTCTTTCCCAGCCTATGATTCCCCGCCTCAGATTCCCTGCCTCTGATTCTCCGCCTCTGATTCCCTGCCTCTGATTCCCCACCTCTATTTCCTTGCCTCTTTCCCTGCCTCTCTTTACCCACATCTCTTTCCCCGCCTCTGATTCCCCGCCTTGAATTCCCCACATCTGATACTCCGCCTCTCTTTCCCTGCGTCTATTTCCGCGCCTCTTTCCCTGCCTCTCTTTCCCCACATCTCTTTTCCACCCTCTGATTCCCCGCTTCTGATTCCCCGCCTCCGTTTCTCCGACTCTGTTTCCCTGCCTCCGATTCCCTGCTTCAGAGTCCCTGGCTCTTTCCATGCCTCTCTTTCCCCACATTTCTTTTCCCCCTTCTGATTCTCCCCCTTTCAATTTCAGCCTCTGATTTCCCACCTCAGAATCCCCACCTCAAATTCCCCGCCTCTGATTCCCTGCCTCTGATTCCCCGCCTCTGCTTCCCCGCCTCTGCTTCCCCGCCTCTGCTTCCCCGCCTCTGCTTCCCCGCCTCTGCTTTCCCGCCTCTGCTTCCCCGCCTCTGATTCCCCGCCTCTGATTCCCCGCCTCTGATTCCCCGCCTCTGATTCCCCGCCTCTGATTCCCCTCCTCTGATTCCCCGCCTCTGATTCCCCGCCTCTGATTCCCCGCCTCTGATTCCCCACCTCTGATTCCCCGCCTCTGATTCCCCGCCTCTGATTCCCCGCCTCTGATTCCCCGCCTCTCTTTCCCTGCCACTATTTTCGTGCCTCCTTCTCTGCCTCTCTTTCCCCGCCTCTGATTCCCCGCCTCTGATTCCCTGCCTCAGATTCCCCGCCTCAGATAATACGACTCTGATTCCCCGCCTCTGATTCCCCGCCTGTGATTCACCGCCTCTGATTCCACGCCTCTGATTCCCCGCCTCAGATTTTCCACCTCAGATTCCCCACATCTGATACCCCGCCTCTCTTTCCCTGCGTCTATTTCCGCGCCTGTTTCCCTGCCTCTCTTTCCCCACATCTCTTTCCCCGCCTCTGATTCCCCGCCTCGGATTCCCCTCATCTGATACCCCGCCTCTCTTTCCCTGCGTCTATTTCCGCGCCTATGTCCCTGCTTCTCTTTCCCCACATCTCTTTTCCGCCCTCTGATTCCCCGCCTCTGATTCCCCGCCTCTGATTCCACGCCTCTGATTCCCCGCCTCTGATTCCCCGCCCCTGATTCCCCGCCTCTCTTTCCCTGCCACTATTTTTGTGCCTCCTTCTCTGCCTCTCTTTTCCCACATGTCTTTCCCAGCCTCTGATTCCCCGCCTCAGATTCCCCGGCTCTGAAACCACGACTCTGATTCCCCGCCTCTGATTCCTCACCTCTGATTTCCCGCCTCTCTTTCCGTGCTTCTTTCCCGGCCTCTCTTTCCCCACATCTCTTTTCCTGCCTCTGATTCCCCGCCTCGGATTCCACGCCTCTGATTCCCCGCCTCAGATTCTCCACCTCAAATTCCCCGCTTCTGATACCACGACTCTGATTCCCCGCCTCTGCTTCCCCGCCTCTCATTTCCCACCTCTCTTTCCGTGCCTCTTTCCCCGCCTCTCTTTCCTTGCCTCTTTCCCTGCCTCTCTTTCGACACATCTCTTTCCCCACCTCTGATTCCCCGCCTCGGATCCCCCACATCTGATACCCCGCCTCTCTTTCCCTGCGTCTATTTCCACGCCTCTTTCTCTGCCTCTCTTTCCCCACATCTCTTTTCCGCCGTCTGATTCCCCGCCTCTGATTCCCCGCCTCTGATTCCCCGCCTCTGATTCCCCGCCTCTGATTCCCTGCCTCTCTTTCACTGCCACTATTTTCGTGCCTCCTTCTCTGCCTCTCTTTTCCCACATCTCATTTCCGCCCTCTGATTCCCCACCTCTGATTCCACGCCGCCTTTTCTCCGCCTCTGATACACCTCCTCTGAGTCCAAGCCTCTGATTCCCCGCCTCTGATTCCCCGCCTCTGATTCCCCACCTCTGATTTCCCGCCTCTCTTTCCGTGCCTCTTTCCCGGACTCTCTTTCCCCACATCTCTTTTCCTGCCTTGATTCCCCGCCTCGGATTCCCCGTATCTGATACCCCTCCTCTCTTTCACTGCGTCTATTTCCACGCCTCCGTTCCTCTGCCTCTGATACCCCGCCTCTGATACCCCGCCTCTGATTCCCCGCCTCTGATTCCCCGCCTCTGATTCCCCGCCTCTGATTCCCCGCCTCTGATTCCCCGCCTCTGATTCCCCGCCTCTGATTCCCCGCCTCTGATTCCCCGCCTCTGATTCCCCGCCTCTGATTCCCCGCCTCTGATTCCCCGCCTCTGATACCCCGCCTCTGATTCCCCGCCTCTGATTCCCCGCCTCTGATTCCCCGCCTCTGATTCCCCGCCTCTGATTCCCCGCCTCTGATTCCCCTCCTCTGATTCTCATCCTCTGATTCCCCGCCTCTGATTCCACGACTCTCATTCCCCGACTCCGATTCCCCACCTTAGATTCCCCGCCTCTGATTCCACTCCTCTGATTCCCCGCCTCTGATTCCCCGCCTCTGATTCCTTGCCTCGGATTGCACACATCTGATAACCCGCCTCTCTTTCTCTGCCTCTCTTTCGCCACATCTCTTTTCCGTCCTCTGATTCCCCGCTTCTGATTCCCCGCTTCTGATTCCCCGCCTCCATTTCTCCGACTCTGATTCCCTTCCTCTGTTTTCCTGCCTCCGATTCCCTGCCTCCGATTCCCTGCTTCAGAGTCCCTGGCTCTTTCCCTGGCTCTTTCCCTGCCCTTCTTTCCCCACATCTCTTTTCCCCCCTCTGATTCACCCCCTTTTAATTTCAGCCTCTGATTCCCCGCCTGTGGTTCCCCGCCACTCTTTCCCCGCCTCTCTTTCCCTGCCACTATTTTCGTGCCTCTTTCTCTGCCTCTCTTTTCCCACATCTCATTTCCGCCCACTGATTCCCCGCCTCTGATTCCCCGCCTCTGATTCTCCGCCTCTGATTCCCCGCCTCTGATTCCCCGCCTTTGATTCCCCGCCTCTGATTCCCCGCCTCTGATTCCCCGCCTCTGATTCCCCGCCTCTGATTCCCAGCCTCTGATTCTCCGCCTCTGATTCCCTGCCTCTGATTCTCCGCCACTGATTCCCCGCCTCCATTTCTTCGACTCCAATTCCCTGCTTCAGAGTCTCTGACTCTTGCCCCGCCTCCCTTTCGCCGCCTCTCTTTTCCCACATCTCTATTCCTGCCTCTGATTCCCCGCCTCTGATTCCCCGCCTCTGCTTCCCCGCCTCTGATTCCCCGCCTCTGATTCCCCGCCTCTGATTCCCCGCCTCTGATTCCCCGCCTCTGATTCCCCGCCTCTGATTCCCCGCCTCTGATACCCCGCCTCTGATTCCCCGCCTCTGATTCCCCGCCTCTGATTCCCCGCCTCTGATTCCCCGCCTCTGATTCCCCGCCTCTGATTCCCCTCCTCTGATTCTCATCCTCTGATTCCCCGCCTCTGATTCCACGACTCTCATTCCCCGACTCCGATTCCCCACCTTAGATTCCCCGCCTCTGATTCCACTCCTCTGATTCCCCGCCTCTGATTCCCCGCCTCTGATTCCTTGCCTCGGATTGCACACATCTGATAACCCGCCTCTCTTTCTCTGCCTCTCTTTCGCCACATCTCTTTTCCGTCCTCTGATTCCCCGCTTCTGATTCCCCGCTTCTGATTCCCCGCCTCCATTTCTCCGACTCTGATTCCCTTCCTCTGTTTTCCTGCCTCCGATTCCCTGCCTCCGATTCCCTGCTTCAGAGTCCCTGGCTCTTTCCCTGGCTCTTTCCCTGCCCTTCTTTCCCCACATCTCTTTTCCCCCCTCTGATTCACCCCCTTTTAATTTCAGCCTCTGATTCCCCGCCTGTGGTTCCCCGCCACTCTTTCCCCGCCTCTCTTTCCCTGCCACTATTTTCGTGCCTCTTTCTCTGCCTCTCTTTTCCCACATCTCATTTCCGCCCACTGATTCCCCGCCTCTGATTCCCCGCCTCTGATTCTCCGCCTCTGATTCCCCGCCACTGATTCCCCGCCTCTGATTCCCCGCCTCTGATTCCCTGCCTCTGATTCCCCGACTCTGATTCCCCGCCTCTGATTCCCCACCTCTGATTCCCCGACTCTGATTCCCTGACACTGATTCCCCGACTCTGATTACCCGACTCCGATTCCCTGTTTCAGAGTCTCTGACTCTTTCCCCGCCTCCCTTTCGCCACCTCTCTTTTCCCACATCTCTATTCCCCCCTTTGATTCCACGCCTCTGATTCCACGCCTCTGATTCCCCGCCTCAGATTCCCCGCCTCAGATTCCCTGCCTCTGGATCTCCGCCTCTGATTCCCTGCCTCTGCTTCCCCACCTCTATTTCCTTGCCTCTTTCCCTGCCTCTCTTTCCCCACATCTCTTTCCCCGCCTCTGATTCCTCGCCTTGAATTCCCCACATCTGATACTCCGCCTCTCTTTCCCTGCGTCTATTTCCGCGCCTCTTTCCCTGCCTCTCTTTCCCCACATCTCTTTTCCACCCTCTGATTCCCCGCTTCTGATTCCCCGCCTCCGTTTCTCCGACTCTGTTTCCCTGCCTCCGATTCCCTGCTTCAGAGTCCATGGCTCTTTCCATGCCTCTCTTTCCCCACATTTCTTTTCCCCCTTCTGATTCTCCCCCTTTCAATCTCAGCCTCTGATTTCCCACCTCAGAATCCCCACCTCAGATTCCCCGCCTCTGATTCCCCGCCTCTGATTCCCCGCCTCTGCTTCCCCGCCTCTGCTTCCCCGCCTCTGCTTCCCCGCCTCTGCTTCCCCGCCTCTGCTTCCCCGCCTCTGCTTCCCCGCCTCTGATTCCCCGCCTCTGATTCCCCGCCTCTGATTTCCCGCCTCTGATTCCCCGCCTCTGATTCCCCGCCTCTGATTCCCCGCCTCTGATTCCCCGCATCTGATTCCCTGCCTCCGATTCCCCGCCTCAGATAATACGACTCTGATTCCCCGCCTCTGATTCCCCGCCTGTGATTCACCGCCTCTGATTTCCTGCCTCTCTTTCCGTGCCTCTTTACCGGCCTCTCTTTCCCCACATCTCTTTTCCTGCCTCTGATGCCCCGCCTCGGATTCCACGCCTCTGATTCCCCGCCTCAGATTTTCCACCTCAGATTCCCCACATCTGATACCCCGCCTCTCTTTCCCTGCGTCTATTTCCGCGCCTCTTTCCCTGCCTCTCTTTTCCCACATCTCTTTCCCCGCCTCTGATTCCCCGCCTCGGATTCCCCACATCTGATACCCCGCCTCTCTTTCCCTGCGTCTATTTCCGCGCCTCTTTCCCTGCCTCTCTTTTCCCACATCTCTTTCCCCGCCTCTGATTCCCCGCCTCAGATTCCCCGCCTCTGATACCATGACTCTGATTCCCCGCCTCTGATTCCCCGCCTCTGATTCCACGCCTCTGATTCCCCGCCTCTGATTCCCCGCCCCTGATTCCCCGCCTCTCTTTCCCTGCCACTATTTTTGTGCCTCCTTCTCTGCCTCTCTTTTCCCACATGTCTTTCCCAGCCTCTGATTCCCCGCCTCTGATTTCCCGCCTCTCTTTCCGTGCCTCTTTCCCGGCCTCTCTTTCCCCACATCTATTTTCCTGCCTCTGATTCCCCGCCTCGGATTCCACGCCTCTGATTCCCCGCCTCAGATTCTCAACCTCAAATTCCCCGCTTCTGATACCACGACTCTGATTCCCCGCCTCTGATTCCCCGCCTCTCATTTCCCAGCCTCTCTTTCCCTGCCTCTTTCCCCGCCTCTCTTTCCTTGCCTCTTTCCCTGCCTCTCTTTCTCCACATCTCTTTCCCCACCTCTGATTCCCCGCCTCGGATCCCCCACATCTGATACCCCGCCTCTCTTTCCCTGCGTCTATTTCCACGCCTCTTTCTCTGCCTCTCTTTCCCCACATCTCTTTTCCGCCGTCTGATTCCCCGCCTCTGATTCCCCGCCTCTGATTCCCCGCCTCTGATTCCCCGCCTCTGATTCCCCGCCTCTGATTCCCCACCTCTGATTCCCCGCCTCTGATTCCCCACCTCTGATTTCCCGCCTCTCTTTCCGTGCCTCTTTCCCGGACTCTCTTTCCCCACATCTCTTTTCCTGCCTTGATTCCCCGCCTCGGATTCCCCGCATCTGATACCCCTCCTCTCTTTCACTGCGTCTATTTCCACGCCTCCGTTCCTCTGCCTCTGATACCCCGCCTCTGATACCCCGCCTCTGATTCCCCGCCTCTGATTCCCCGCCTCTGATTCCCCGCCTCTGATTCCCCGCCTCTGATTCCCCGCCTCTGATTCCCCGCCTCTGATTCCCCGCCTCTGATTCCCCGACTCTGATTCCCCTCCTCTGATTCCCATCTTCTGATTCCCCGCCTCTGATTCCACTCCTCTGATTCCCCGCCTCTGATTCCCCGCCTCTGATTCCTTGCCTCGGATTGCACACATCTGATCACCCGCCTCTCTTTCTCTGCCTCTCTTTCGCCACATCTCTTTTCCGTCCTCTGATTCCCCGCTTCTGATTCCCCGCTTCTGATTCCCCGCCTCCATTTCTCCGACTCTGATTCCCTTCCTCTGTTTTCCTGCCTCCGATTCCCTGCCTCCGATTCCCTGCTTCAGAGTCCCTGGCTCTTTCCCTGGCTCTTTCCCTGCCCTTCTTTCCCCACATCTCTTTTCCCCCCTCTGATTCACCCCCTTTTAATTTCAGCCTCTGATTCCCCGCCTGTGGTTCCCCGCCTCTCTTTCCCCGCCTCTCTTTCCTTGCCTCTTTCCCTGCCTCTCTTTCTCCACATCTCTTTCCCCACCTCTGATTCCCCGCCTCAGATCCCCCACATCTGATACTCCGCCTCTCTTTCCCTGCGTCTATTTCCACGTCTCTTTCTCTGCCTCTCCTTCCCCACATCTCTTTTCCGCCCTCTGATTCCCCGCTTCTGATTCCCCACCTCCGTTTCTCCGACTCTGATTCCCTGCCTCTGTTTCCCCGCCTCCGATTCCCTGCTTCAGAGTCTCTGGCTCTTTCCCGGCTTCTCTTTTCCCACATCTCATTTCCCCCCTCTGATTCACCCCCTTTGAAACTCAGCCTTTGATTCACCACCTCAGATTCCTTACCTCTAATTCCCCGCCTCTGATTCCCCGCCTATGATTCCCCGCCTCTGCTTCCCCGCCTCTGATTCCCCGCCTCTGATTCCCCGCCTCTGATTCCCCGCCTCTGATTCCCCGCCTCTGATTCCCCCCCTCTGAATCCCCGCCTCTGATTCCCCGCCTCTGATTCCCCACCTCTATTTCCTTGCCTCTTTCCCTGCCTCTCTTTCCCCACATCTCTTTCCCCGCCTCTGATTCCCCGCCTCGGATTCCCCACATCTGATACCCCGCCTCTCTTTCCCTGCGTCTATTTCCGCGCCTATTTCCCTGCTTCTCTTTCCCCACATCTCTTTTCCGCCCTCTGATTCCCCGCTTCTGATTCCCTGCCTCTGATTTCCCGCGTCTGATTCCCCGCCTCTGATTCCCAGCCTCTGATTCCCCGCCTCAGATTCCCTGCCTCTGATACCACGACTCTGATTCCTCGCCTGATTCCCCGCCTCTGATTTCCCACCTCTCTTTCCGTGCCTCTTTCCCCGCCTCTCTTTCCTTGCCTCTTTCCCTGCCTCTCTTTCTCCACATCTCTTTCCCCACCTCTGATTCCCCGCCTCAGATCCCCCACATCTGATACTCCGCCTCTCTTTCCCTGCGTCTATTTCCACGTCTCTTTCTCTGCCTCTCCTTCCCCACATCTCTTTTCCGCCCTCTGATTCCCCGCTTCTGATTCCCCACCTCCGTTTCTCCGACTCTGATTCCCTGCCTCTGTTTCCCCGCCTCCGATTCCCTGCTTCAGAGTCTCTGGCTCTTTCCCGGCTTCTCTTTTCCCACATCTCATTTCCCCCCTCTGATTCACCCCCTTTGAAACTCAGCCTTTGATTCACCACCTCAGATTCCCCGCCTCTGATTCCCCGCCTCTGATTCCCCGCCTCTGATTCCCCGCCTCTGATTCCCCGCCTCTGATTCCCCGCCTCTGATTCCCCGCCTCTGATTCCCCGCCTCTGATTTCCCGCCTCTCTTTCCGTGCCTCTTTCCCGGCCTCTCTTTCCCCACACCTCTTTTCCTGCCTCTGATACCCCGCCTCGTATTCCCCGCATCTGATACCCCTCCTCTCTTTCACTGCGTCTATTTCCACGCTTCTTTCTCTGCCTCTCTTTCCCTACATCTCTTTTCCGCCCTCTGATACCCCGCCTCTGATACCCCGCCTCTGATACCCCACCTCTGATACCCCGCCTCTGATTCCCCGCCTCTGATTCCCCGCCTCTGATTCCCCGCCTCTGATTCCCCGCCTCTGATTCCCCGCCTCTGATTCCCCGCCTCTGATTCCCCGCCTCTGATTCCCCGCCTCTGATTCCCCGCCTCTGATTCCCCGCCTCTGATTCCCCGCCTCTGATTCCCCGCCTCTGATTCCCCGCCTCTGATTCCCCGCCTCTGATTCCCCGCCTCTGATTCCCCGCCTCTGATTCCCCGACTCTGATTCCCCGACTCTGATTCCCCGACTCTGATTCCCCGACTCTGATTCCCCGACTCCGAATCCCTGCTTCAGTCCCTGGCTCTTTCCCCGCCTCTCCATTCCCACATCTCTCTTCCCACCTCTGAATCCCCGCCTCTGAATCCCCGCCTGATTCCCCGCCTCAGCTTCCCCACCTCAGATTCCCCGTCTCTGATTCCACGCCTCTGATTCCACGCCTCTGATTCCCCGCCTCTGATTCCCCGCCTCTGATTCCCCGCCTCTGATTCCCCGCCTCGGATTCCCCGCCTCGGATTCCCCGCCTCGGATTCCCCACATCTGATACCCCGCCTCTCTTTCCCTGCGTCTATTTCCGCGCCTCTTTCCCTGCCTCTCTTTCCCCACATCTCTTTTCCGCCCTCTGATTCCCCGCTTCTGATTCCCCGCCTCTGATTCTCCGCCTCTGATTCTCCGCCTCTGATTCCCCGCCTCTGATTCCCCTCCTCAGATTCCCCGCCTCTGATACCATGACTCTGATTCCCCGCCTCTGATTCCCCGCCTCTGATTCCCCACCTCTGATTCCCCGCCCCTGATTCCCCGCCTCTCTTTCCCTGCCACTATTTTTGTGCCTCCTTCTCTGCCTCTCTTTTCCCACATCTCTTTCCCCGCCTCTGATTCCCCGCCTCTGATTCCCGGCCTCTGATTCCCCGCCTCTGATTCCCCGCCTCTGATTCCCCACCCCTGATTCCCCGCCTCTCTTGCCCTGCCACTATTTTTGTGCCTCCTTCTCTGCCTCTCTTTTCCCACATTTCTTTCCCAGCCTATGATTCCCTGCCTCAGATTCCCCGCCTCTGATTTCCCACCTCTCTTTCCGTGCCTCTTTCCCCGCCTCTCTTTCCTTGCCTCCTTCCCTGCCTCTCTTTCTCCACTCTTTCCCCACCTCTGATTCCCCGCCTCAGATCCCCCACATCTGATACCCTGCCTCTCTTTCCCTGCGTCTATTTCCGCGCCTCTTTCTCTGCCTCTCTTTCCCCACATCTCTTTTCCGCCCTCTGATTCTCCGCTTCTGATTCCCCACCTCCGTTTCTCCGACTCTGATTCCCTGCCTCTGTTTCCCTACCTCCGATTCCCTGTTTCAGCGTCTCTGCCTCTTTCCCGGCTTCTATTTCCCCACATCTCTTTTCCCCCCTCTGATTCACCCCCTTTGAATCTCAGCCTTTGATTCACCACCTCAGATTCCTTACCTCTAATTCCCCGCCTCTGATTCCCCGCCTATGATTCCCCGCCTCTGATTCCCCGCCTCTGATTCCCCCCCTCTGAATCCCCGCCTCTGATTCCCCGCCTCTGATTCCCCACCTCTATTTCCTTGCCTCTTTCCCTGCCTCTCTTTCCCCACATCTCTTTCCCCGCCTCTGATTCCCCGCCTCGGATTCCCCACATCTGATACCCCGCCTCTCTTTCCCTGCGTCTATTTCCGCGCCTCTTTCCCTGCTTCTCTTTCCCCACATCTCTTTTCCGCCCTCTGATTCCCCGCTTCTGATTCCCCGCCTCTGATTCCTCGCCTCTGATTCCCCGCCTCTGATTCCCCGCCTCTGATTCCCCGCCTCTGATTCCCCGCCTCTGATTCCCCGCCTCTGATTCCCCGCCTCTGATTCCCCGCCTCTGATTCCCCGCCTCTGATTCCCCGCCTCAGATTCCCCGCCTCTGATTCCCCGCCTCTGATTCCCCGCCTCTGATTCCCCGCCTCTGATTCCCCGACTCTGATTCCCCGACTCTGATTCCCCGACTCCGATTCCCTGCTTCATAGTCTCTGACTCTTTCACCGCCTCCCTTTCGCCGCCTCTCTTTTCCCACATCTCTATTCCCCCATCTGATTCCCCGCTTCTGATTCCCCGCTTCTGATTCCCCGCCTCTGATTCCCCGCCTCTGATTCCCCGCCTCTGATTCCCCGCCTCTGATTCCCCGACTCTGATTCCCCGACTCTGATTCCCCGACTCCGATTCCCTGCTTCAGAGTCTCTGACTCTTTCCCCGCCTCCCTTTCGCCGCCTCTCTTTTCCCACATCTCTATTCCCCCATCTGATTCCATGCCTCTGATTCCCCGCCTCAGATTCCCCGCCTCAAATTCCCCGACTCTGATTCCCCGCCTATGATTCCCTGCCTCTGATTCCCCACCTCTGATTCCCCGCCTCTATTTCATTGCCTCTTTCCCTGCCTCTCTTTCCCCACATCTCTTTCCCCGCCTCTGATTCCCCGCCTTGAATTCCCCACATCTGATACCCCGCCTCTCTTTCCCTGCGTCTATTTCCGCGCCTCTTTCCCTGCCTCTCTTTCCCCACATCTCTTTTCCGCCCTCTGATTCCCCGCCTCTGTTTCTCCGACTCTGTTTCCCTGCCTCCGATTCCCTGCTTCAGAGTCCCTGGCTCTTTCCATGCCTCTCTTTCCCTACATTTCTTTTCCCCCTTCTGATTCTCCCCCTTTGAATCTCAGCCTCTGATTCCCCACCTCAGAATCCCCACCTCAGATTCCCCGCCTCTGATTCCCCGCCTCTGATTCCCCGTCTCTGCTTCCCCGCCTCTGCTTCCCCGCCTCTTCTTCCCCGCCTCTGATTCCCCGCCTCTGATTCCCCGCCTCTGATTCCCCGCCTCTGATTCCCCGCCTCTGATTCTCCGCCTCTGATTCCCTGCCTCTGATTCCCCGCCTCTGATTCTCCGCCTCTGATTCCCCGCCTCTGATTCCCCGCCTCTGATTCTCCGCCTCTGATTCCCCGCCTCTTATTCCCCGCCTCTGATTCCCCGCCTCTGATTCCCCGCCTCTGATTCCTTGCCTCGGATTGCACACATCTGATACCCCGCCTCTCTTTCTCTGCCTCTCTTTCCCCACATCTCTTTTCCGTCCTCTGATTCCCCGCTTCTGATTCCCCGCTTCTGATTCCCCGCCTCTGATTCCCCGCCTATATTTCTCCGACTCTGATTCCCTTCCTCTGTTTCCCTGCCTCCGATTCCCTGCTTCAGAGTCCCTGGCTCTTTCCCTGGCTCTTTCCCTGCCCTTCTTTCCCCACATCTCTTTTCCCCCCTCTGATTCACCCTCTTTTAATTTCAGCCTCTGATTCCCCGCCTCTGGTTCCCCGCCTGTGATTCCCCGCCTCTGATTCCCCGCCTCTCTTTCCCTGCCACTATTTTCGTGGCTCTTTCTCTGCCTCTCTTTTCCCACATCTCATTTCCGCCCACTGATTCCCCGCCTCTGATTCCCCGCCTCTGATTCCCCGCCTCTGATTCCCCGCCTCTGATTCCCCGTCTCTGCTTCCCCGCCTCTGCTTCCCCACCTCAGATTCCCCGCCTCTGATTCCCCGCCTCTGATTCCCCGTCTCTGCTTCCCCGCCTCTGCTTCCCCGCCTCTGATTCCCCGCCTCTGATTCCCCGCCTCTGATTCCCCGCCTCTGATTCCCCGCCTCAGATTCCCCGCCTCTGATTCCCCGCCTCTGATTCCCCGCCTCTGATTCCCCGCCTCTGATTCCCCGCCTCTGATTCCCCACCTCTGATTCCCCGCCCCTGATTCCCCGCCTCTCTTTCCCTGCCACTATTTTTGTGCCTCCTACTCTGCCTCTCTTTTCCCACATCTCTTTCCCCGCCTCTGATTCCCCGCCTCTGATTCCCCGCCTCTGATTCTCCGCCTCTGATTCTCCGCCTCTGATTCCCTGCCTCTGATTCCCCGCCTCTGATTCCCCGCCTCTGATTCCCCGCCTCTGATTCCCCGCCTCAGATTCCCCGCCTCTGATTCCCCGCCTCTGATTCTCCGCCTCTGATTCCCTGCCTCTGATTCCCCGCCTCTGATTCTCCGCCTCTGATTCCCCGCCTCTGATTCCCCGCCTCTGATTCTCCGCCTCTGATTCCCCGCCTCTGATTCCCCGCCTCTGATTCCCCGCCTCTGATTCCCCGCCTCTGATTCCTTGCCTCGGATTGCACACATCTGATACCCCGCCTCTCTTTCTCTGCCTCTCTTTCCCCACATCTCTTTTCCGTCCTCTGATTCCCCGCTTCTGATTCCCCGCTTCTGATTCCCCGCCTCTGATTCCCCGCCTATATTTCTCCGACTCTGATTCCCTTCCTCTGTTTCCCTGCCTCCGATTCCCTGCTTCAGAGTCCCTGGCTCTTTCCCTGGCTCTTTCCCTGCCCTTCTTTCCCCACATCTCTTTTCCCCCCTCTGATTCACCCTCTTTTAATTTCAGCCTCTGATTCCCCGCCTCTGGTTCCCCGCCTGTGATTCCCCGCCTCTGATTCCCCGCCTCTCTTTCCCTGCCACTATTTTCGTGGCTCTTTCTCTGCCTCTCTTTTCCCACATCTCATTTCCGCCCACTGATTCCCCGCCTCTGATTCCCCGCCTCTGATTCCCCGCCTCTGATTCCCCGCCTCTGATTCCCCGCCTCTGATTCTCCGCCTCTGATTCCCTGCCTCTGATTCTCCGCCACTGATTCCCCGCCTCCATTTCTTCGACTCCAATTCCCTGCTTCAGAGTCTCTGACTCTTGCCCCGCCTCCCTTTCGCCGCCTCTCTTTTCCCACATCTCTATTCCCCCCTCTGATTCCCCGCCTCTGATTCCCCGCCTCTGCTTCCCCGCCTCTGATTCCCCGCCTCTGATTCCCCGCCTCTGATTCCCCGCCTCTGATTCCCCGCCTCTGATTCCCCTGCCTCTATTTCCCCACATCTCTTTCCCCGCCTCGGATTCCCCACATCTGATACCCCGCCTCTCTTTCCCTGCGTCTATTTCCGCGCCTCTTTCCCTGCTTCTCTTTCCCCACATCTCTTTTCCGCCCTCTGATTCCCCGCTTCTGATTCCCCGCCTCTGATTCCCCGACTCTGATTCCCCGCCTCTGATTCCCCGCCTCTGGTTCCCCGCCTCTGGTTCCCCGCCTCTGATTTCCCGCCTCTCTTTCCGTGCCTCTTTCCCGGCCTCTCTTTCCCCACATCTCTTTCCCCACCTCTGATTCCCCGCCTTGAATTCCCCACATCTGATACCCCGCCTCTCTTTCCCTGCGTCTATTTCCGCGCCTCTTTCCCTGCTTCTCTTTCCCCACATCTCTTTTCCGCCCTCTGATTCCCCGCCTCTTATTCCCCACCTCAAATTCCCCGCCTCTGATTCCCCGCCTCTGATTCCACGCCGCCTTTTCTCCGCCTCTGATACACCTCCTCTGAGTCCAAGCCTCTGATTCCCCGCCTCTGATTCCCCGCCTCTGATTCCTCGCCTCTGATACCCCACCTCTGATTTCCCGCCTCTCTTTCCGTGCCTCTTTCCCGGCCTCTCTTTCCCCACATCTCTTTTCCTGCCTCTGATTCCCCGCCTCGGATTCCCCGCATCTGATACCCCTCCTCTCTTTCACTGCGTCTATTTCCATGCCTCTTTCTCTGCCTCTCTTTCCCCACATCTCTTTTCCACCCTCTGATTCCCCGCCTCTGATTCCCCGCCTCTGATTCCCCGCCTCTGATTCCCCGCCTCTGATTCCCCGACTCTAAGTCCCCACCTCTGATTCCCCGCCTCTATTTCCTTGCCTCTTTCTTTCCCCACATCTCTTTCCCCACCTCTGATTCCCCGCCTTGAATTCCCCACATCTGATACCCCGCCTCTCTTTCCCTGCGTCTATTTCCACGCCTCTTTCCCTGCCTCTCTTTCCCCACATCTCTTTTCCGCCCTCTGATTCCCCGCCTCTTATTCCCCACCTCAAATTCCCCGCCTTTGATTCCCCGCCTCTGATTCCACGCCGCCTTTTCTCCGCCTCTGATACACCTCCTCTGAGTCCAAGCCTCTGATTCCTCGCCTCTGATTCCTCGCCTCTGATACCCCACCTCTGATTTCCCGCCTCTCTTTCCGTGCCTCTTTCCCGGCCTCTCTTTCCCCACATCTCTTTTCCTGCCTCTGATTCCCCGCCTCGGATTCCCCGCATCTGATACCCCTCCTTTCTTTCACTGCGTCTATTTCCACGCTTCTTTCTCTGCCTCTCTTTCCCTACATCTCTTTTCCACCCTCTGATTCCCCACCTCTGATTCCCCGCCTCTGATACCCCGCCTCTGATTCCCCGCCTCTGATTCCCCGCCTCTGATTCCCCGCCTCTGATTCCCCGCCTCTGATTCCCCGCCTCTGATTCCCCGCCTCTGATTCCCCTCCTCTGATTCCTCGCCTCTGATTCCCCGCCTCTGATTCCCCGCCTCTGATTCCCCGCCTCTGATTCCCCGACTCTGATTCCCCGACTCCGATTCCCTGCTTCAGTCCCTGGCTCTTTCCCCGCCTCTCCATTCCCACATCTCTCTTCCCCCCTCTGAATCCCCGCCTCTGATTCCCCGCCTCTGATTCCCCGCCTCGGATTCCCCGCCTCTGATTCCCCGCCTCTGATTCCCCACCTCTGATTCCCCGCCCCTGATTCCCCGCCTCTCTTTCCCTGCCACTATTTTTGTGCCTCCTACTCTGCCTCTCTTTTCCCACATCTCTTTCCCCGCCTCTGATTCCCCGCCTCTGATTCCCCGCCTCTGATTCCCCACCCCTGATTCCCCGCCTCTCTTGCCCTGCCACTATTTTTGTGCCTCCTTCTCTGCCTCTCTTTTCCAACATCTCTTTCCCAGCCTATGATTCCCCGCCTCAGATTCCCTGCCTCTGATTCTCCGCCTCTGATTCCCTGCCTCTGATTCCCCACCTCTATTTCCTTGCCTCTTTCCCTGCCTCTCTTTACCCACATCTCTTTCCCCGCCTCTGATTCCCCGCCTTGAATTCCCCACATCTGATACTCCGCCTCTCTTTCCCTGCGTCTATTTCCGCGCCTCTTTCCCTGCCTCTCTTTCCCCACATCTCTTTTCCACCCTCTGATTCCCCGCTTCTGATTCCCCGCCTCCGTTTCTCCGACTCTGTTTCCCTGCCTCCGATTCCCTGCTTCAGAGTCCCTGGCTCTTTCCATGCCTCTCTTTCCCCACATTTCTTTTCCCCCTTCTGATTCTCCCCCTTTCAATTTCAGCCTCTGATTTCCCACCTCAGAATCCCCACCTCAAATTCCCCGCCTCTGATTCCCTGCCTCTGATTCCCCGCCTCTGCTTCCCCGCCTCTGCTTCCCCGCCTCTGCTTCCCCGCCTCTGCTTCCCCGCCTCTGCTTTCCCGCCTCTGCTTCCCCGCCTCTGATTCCCCGCCTCTGATTCCCCGCCTCTGATTCCCCGCCTCTGATTCCCCGCCTCTGATTCCCCTCCTCTGATTCCCCGCCTCTGATTCCCCGCCTCTGATTCCCCGCCTCTGATTCCCCACCTCTGATTCCCCGCCTCTGATTCCCCGCCTCTGATTCCCCGCCTCTGATTCCCCGCCTCTCTTTCCCTGCCACTATTTTCGTGCCTCCTTCTCTGCCTCTCTTTCCCCGCCTCTGATTCCCCGCCTCTGATTCCCTGCCTCAGATTCCCCGCCTCAGATAATACGACTCTGATTCCCCGCCTCTGATTCCCCGCCTGTGATTCACCGCCTCTGATTCCACGCCTCTGATTCCCCGCCTCAGATTTTCCACCTCAGATTCCCCACATCTGATACCCCGCCTCTCTTTCCCTGCGTCTATTTCCGCGCCTGTTTCCCTGCCTCTCTTTCCCCACATCTCTTTCCCCGCCTCTGATTCCCCGCCTCGGATTCCCCTCATCTGATACCCCGCCTCTCTTTCCCTGCGTCTATTTCCGCGCCTATGTCCCTGCTTCTCTTTCCCCACATCTCTTTTCCGCCCTCTGATTCCCCGCCTCTGATTCCCCGCCTCTGATTCCACGCCTCTGATTCCCCGCCTCTGATTCCCCGCCCCTGATTCCCCGCCTCTCTTTCCCTGCCACTATTTTTGTGCCTCCTTCTCTGCCTCTCTTTTCCCACATGTCTTTCCCAGCCTCTGATTCCCCGCCTCAGATTCCCCGGCTCTGAAACCACGACTCTGATTCCCCGCCTCTGATTCCTCACCTCTGATTTCCCGCCTCTCTTTCCGTGCTTCTTTCCCGGCCTCTCTTTCCCCACATCTCTTTTCCTGCCTCTGATTCCCCGCCTCGGATTCCACGCCTCTGATTCCCCGCCTCAGATTCTCCACCTCAAATTCCCCGCTTCTGATACCACGACTCTGATTCCCCGCCTCTGCTTCCCCGCCTCTCATTTCCCACCTCTCTTTCCGTGCCTCTTTCCCCGCCTCTCTTTCCTTGCCTCTTTCCCTGCCTCTCTTTCGACACATCTCTTTCCCCACCTCTGATTCCCCGCCTCGGATCCCCCACATCTGATACCCCGCCTCTCTTTCCCTGCGTCTATTTCCACGCCTCTTTCTCTGCCTCTCTTTCCCCACATCTCTTTTCCGCCGTCTGATTCCCCGCCTCTGATTCCCCGCCTCTGATTCCCCGCCTCTGATTCCCCGCCTCTGATTCCCTGCCTCTCTTTCACTGCCACTATTTTCGTGCCTCCTTCTCTGCCTCTCTTTTCCCACATCTCATTTCCGCCCTCTGATTCCCCACCTCTGATTCCACGCCGCCTTTTCTCCGCCTCTGATACACCTCCTCTGAGTCCAAGCCTCTGATTCCCCGCCTCTGATTCCCCGCCTCTGATTCCCCACCTCTGATTTCCCGCCTCTCTTTCCGTGCCTCTTTCCCGGACTCTCTTTCCCCACATCTCTTTTCCTGCCTTGATTCCCCGCCTCGGATTCCCCGTATCTGATACCCCTCCTCTCTTTCACTGCGTCTATTTCCACGCCTCCGTTCCTCTGCCTCTGATACCCCGCCTCTGATACCCCGCCTCTGATTCCCCGCCTCTGATTCCCCGCCTCTGATTCCCCGCCTCTGATTCCCCGCCTCTGATTCCCCGCCTCTGATTCCCCGCCTCTGATTCCCCGCCTCTGATTCCCCGCCTCTGATTCCCCGCCTCTGATTCCCCGCCTCTGATTCCCCGCCTCTGATACCCCGCCTCTGATTCCCCGCCTCTGATTCCCCGCCTCTGATTCCCCGCCTCTGATTCCCCGCCTCTGATTCCCCGCCTCTGATTCCCCTCCTCTGATTCTCATCCTCTGATTCCCCGCCTCTGATTCCACGACTCTCATTCCCCGACTCCGATTCCCCACCTTAGATTCCCCGCCTCTGATTCCACTCCTCTGATTCCCCGCCTCTGATTCCCCGCCTCTGATTCCTTGCCTCGGATTGCACACATCTGATAACCCGCCTCTCTTTCTCTGCCTCTCTTTCGCCACATCTCTTTTCCGTCCTCTGATTCCCCGCTTCTGATTCCCCGCTTCTGATTCCCCGCCTCCATTTCTCCGACTCTGATTCCCTTCCTCTGTTTTCCTGCCTCCGATTCCCTGCCTCCGATTCCCTGCTTCAGAGTCCCTGGCTCTTTCCCTGGCTCTTTCCCTGCCCTTCTTTCCCCACATCTCTTTTCCCCCCTCTGATTCACCCCCTTTTAATTTCAGCCTCTGATTCCCCGCCTGTGGTTCCCCGCCACTCTTTCCCCGCCTCTCTTTCCCTGCCACTATTTTCGTGCCTCTTTCTCTGCCTCTCTTTTCCCACATCTCATTTCCGCCCACTGATTCCCCGCCTCTGATTCCCCGCCTCTGATTCTCCGCCTCTGATTCCCCGCCTCTGATTCCCCGCCTTTGATTCCCCGCCTCTGATTCCCCGCCTCTGATTCCCCGCCTCTGATTCCCCGCCTCTGATTCCCAGCCTCTGATTCTCCGCCTCTGATTCCCTGCCTCTGATTCTCCGCCACTGATTCCCCGCCTCCATTTCTTCGACTCCAATTCCCTGCTTCAGAGTCTCTGACTCTTGCCCCGCCTCCCTTTCGCCGCCTCTCTTTTCCCACATCTCTATTCCTGCCTCTGATTCCCCGCCTCTGATTCCCCGCCTCTGCTTCCCCGCCTCTGATTCCCCGCCTCTGATTCCCCGCCTCTGATTCCCCGCCTCTGATTCCCCGCCTCTGATTCCCCGCCTCTGATTCCCCGCCTCTGATACCCCGCCTCTGATTCCCCGCCTCTGATTCCCCGCCTCTGATTCCCCGCCTCTGATTCCCCGCCTCTGATTCCCCGCCTCTGATTCCCCTCCTCTGATTCTCATCCTCTGATTCCCCGCCTCTGATTCCACGACTCTCATTCCCCGACTCCGATTCCCCACCTTAGATTCCCCGCCTCTGATTCCACTCCTCTGATTCCCCGCCTCTGATTCCCCGCCTCTGATTCCTTGCCTCGGATTGCACACATCTGATAACCCGCCTCTCTTTCTCTGCCTCTCTTTCGCCACATCTCTTTTCCGTCCTCTGATTCCCCGCTTCTGATTCCCCGCTTCTGATTCCCCGCCTCCATTTCTCCGACTCTGATTCCCTTCCTCTGTTTTCCTGCCTCCGATTCCCTGCCTCCGATTCCCTGCTTCAGAGTCCCTGGCTCTTTCCCTGGCTCTTTCCCTGCCCTTCTTTCCCCACATCTCTTTTCCCCCCTCTGATTCACCCCCTTTTAATTTCAGCCTCTGATTCCCCGCCTGTGGTTCCCCGCCACTCTTTCCCCGCCTCTCTTTCCCTGCCACTATTTTCGTGCCTCTTTCTCTGCCTCTCTTTTCCCACATCTCATTTCCGCCCACTGATTCCCCGCCTCTGATTCCCCGCCTCTGATTCTCCGCCTCTGATTCCCCGCCACTGATTCCCCGCCTCTGATTCCCCGCCTCTGATTCCCTGCCTCTGATTCCCCGACTCTGATTCCCCGCCTCTGATTCCCCACCTCTGATTCCCCGACTCTGATTCCCTGACACTGATTCCCCGACTCTGATTACCCGACTCCGATTCCCTGTTTCAGAGTCTCTGACTCTTTCCCCGCCTCCCTTTCGCCACCTCTCTTTTCCCACATCTCTATTCCCCCCTTTGATTCCACGCCTCTGATTCCACGCCTCTGATTCCCCGCCTCAGATTCCCCGCCTCAGATTCCCTGCCTCTGGATCTCCGCCTCTGATTCCCTGCCTCTGCTTCCCCACCTCTATTTCCTTGCCTCTTTCCCTGCCTCTCTTTCCCCACATCTCTTTCCCCGCCTCTGATTCCTCGCCTTGAATTCCCCACATCTGATACTCCGCCTCTCTTTCCCTGCGTCTATTTCCGCGCCTCTTTCCCTGCCTCTCTTTCCCCACATCTCTTTTCCACCCTCTGATTCCCCGCTTCTGATTCCCCGCCTCCGTTTCTCCGACTCTGTTTCCCTGCCTCCGATTCCCTGCTTCAGAGTCCATGGCTCTTTCCATGCCTCTCTTTCCCCACATTTCTTTTCCCCCTTCTGATTCTCCCCCTTTCAATCTCAGCCTCTGATTTCCCACCTCAGAATCCCCACCTCAGATTCCCCGCCTCTGATTCCCCGCCTCTGATTCCCCGCCTCTGCTTCCCCGCCTCTGCTTCCCCGCCTCTGCTTCCCCGCCTCTGCTTCCCCGCCTCTGCTTCCCCGCCTCTGCTTCCCCGCCTCTGATTCCCCGCCTCTGATTCCCCGCCTCTGATTTCCCGCCTCTGATTCCCCGCCTCTGATTCCCCGCCTCTGATTCCCCGCCTCTGATTCCCCGCATCTGATTCCCTGCCTCCGATTCCCCGCCTCAGATAATACGACTCTGATTCCCCGCCTCTGATTCCCCGCCTGTGATTCACCGCCTCTGATTTCCTGCCTCTCTTTCCGTGCCTCTTTCCCGGCCTCTCTTTCCCCACATCTCTTTTCCTGCCTCTGATGCCCCGCCTCGGATTCCACGCCTCTGATTCCCCGCCTCAGATTTTCCACCTCAGATTCCCCACATCTGATACCCCGCCTCTCTTTCCCTGCGTCTATTTCCGCGCCTCTTTCCCTGCCTCTCTTTTCCCACATCTCTTTCCCCGCCTCTGATTCCCCGCCTCGGATTCCCCACATCTGATACCCCGCCTCTCTTTCCCTGCGTCTATTTCCGCGCCTCTTTCCCTGCCTCTCTTTTCCCACATCTCTTTCCCCGCCTCTGATTCCCCGCCTCAGATTCCCCGCCTCTGATACCATGACTCTGATTCCCCGCCTCTGATTCCCCGCCTCTGATTCCACGCCTCTGATTCCCCGCCTCTGATTCCCCGCCCCTGATTCCCCGCCTCTCTTTCCCTGCCACTATTTTTGTGCCTCCTTCTCTGCCTCTCTTTTCCCACATGTCTTTCCCAGCCTCTGATTCCCCGCCTCTGATTTCCCGCCTCTCTTTCCGTGCCTCTTTCCCGGCCTCTCTTTCCCCACATCTATTTTCCTGCCTCTGATTCCCCGCCTCGGATTCCACGCCTCTGATTCCCCGCCTCAGATTCTCAACCTCAAATTCCCCGCTTCTGATACCACGACTCTGATTCCCCGCCTCTGATTCCCCGCCTCTCATTTCCCAGCCTCTCTTTCCCTGCCTCTTTCCCCGCCTCTCTTTCCTTGCCTCTTTCCCTGCCTCTCTTTCTCCACATCTCTTTCCCCACCTCTGATTCCCCGCCTCGGATCCCCCACATCTGATACCCCGCCTCTCTTTCCCTGCGTCTATTTCCACGCCTCTTTCTCTGCCTCTCTTTCCCCACATCTCTTTTCCGCCGTCTGATTCCCCGCCTCTGATTCCCCGCCTCTGATTCCCCGCCTCTGATTCCCCGCCTCTGATTCCCCGCCTCTGATTCCCCACCTCTGATTCCCCGCCTCTGATTCCCCACCTCTGATTTCCCGCCTCTCTTTCCGTGCCTCTTTCCCGGACTCTCTTTCCCCACATCTCTTTTCCTGCCTTGATTCCCCGCCTCGGATTCCCCGCATCTGATACCCCTCCTCTCTTTCACTGCGTCTATTTCCACGCCTCCGTTCCTCTGCCTCTGATACCCCGCCTCTGATACCCCGCCTCTGATTCCCCGCCTCTGATTCCCCGCCTCTGATTCCCCGCCTCTGATTCCCCGCCTCTGATTCCCCGCCTCTGATTCCCCGCCTCTGATTCCCCGCCTCTGATTCCCCGACTCTGATTCCCCTCCTCTGATTCCCATCTTCTGATTCCCCGCCTCTGATTCCACTCCTCTGATTCCCCGCCTCTGATTCCCCGCCTCTGATTCCTTGCCTCGGATTGCACACATCTGATCACCCGCCTCTCTTTCTCTGCCTCTCTTTCGCCACATCTCTTTTCCGTCCTCTGATTCCCCGCTTCTGATTCCCCGCTTCTGATTCCCCGCCTCCATTTCTCCGACTCTGATTCCCTTCCTCTGTTTTCCTGCCTCCGATTCCCTGCCTCCGATTCCCTGCTTCAGAGTCCCTGGCTCTTTCCCTGGCTCTTTCCCTGCCCTTCTTTCCCCACATCTCTTTTCCCCCCTCTGATTCACCCCCTTTTAATTTCAGCCTCTGATTCCCCGCCTGTGGTTCCCCGCCTCTCTTTCCCCGCCTCTCTTTCCTTGCCTCTTTCCCTGCCTCTCTTTCTCCACATCTCTTTCCCCACCTCTGATTCCCCGCCTCAGATCCCCCACATCTGATACTCCGCCTCTCTTTCCCTGCGTCTATTTCCACGTCTCTTTCTCTGCCTCTCCTTCCCCACATCTCTTTTCCGCCCTCTGATTCCCCGCTTCTGATTCCCCACCTCCGTTTCTCCGACTCTGATTCCCTGCCTCTGTTTCCCCGCCTCCGATTCCCTGCTTCAGAGTCTCTGGCTCTTTCCCGGCTTCTCTTTTCCCACATCTCATTTCCCCCCTCTGATTCACCCCCTTTGAAACTCAGCCTTTGATTCACCACCTCAGATTCCTTACCTCTAATTCCCCGCCTCTGATTCCCCGCCTATGATTCCCCGCCTCTGCTTCCCCGCCTCTGATTCCCCGCCTCTGATTCCCCGCCTCTGATTCCCCGCCTCTGATTCCCCGCCTCTGATTCCCCCCCTCTGAATCCCCGCCTCTGATTCCCCGCCTCTGATTCCCCACCTCTATTTCCTTGCCTCTTTCCCTGCCTCTCTTTCCCCACATCTCTTTCCCCGCCTCTGATTCCCCGCCTCGGATTCCCCACATCTGATACCCCGCCTCTCTTTCCCTGCGTCTATTTCCGCGCCTATTTCCCTGCTTCTCTTTCCCCACATCTCTTTTCCGCCCTCTGATTCCCCGCTTCTGATTCCCTGCCTCTGATTTCCCGCGTCTGATTCCCCGCCTCTGATTCCCAGCCTCTGATTCCCCGCCTCAGATTCCCTGCCTCTGATACCACGACTCTGATTCCTCGCCTGATTCCCCGCCTCTGATTTCCCACCTCTCTTTCCGTGCCTCTTTCCCCGCCTCTCTTTCCTTGCCTCTTTCCCTGCCTCTCTTTCTCCACATCTCTTTCCCCACCTCTGATTCCCCGCCTCAGATCCCCCACATCTGATACTCCGCCTCTCTTTCCCTGCGTCTATTTCCACGTCTCTTTCTCTGCCTCTCCTTCCCCACATCTCTTTTCCGCCCTCTGATTCCCCGCTTCTGATTCCCCACCTCCGTTTCTCCGACTCTGATTCCCTGCCTCTGTTTCCCCGCCTCCGATTCCCTGCTTCAGAGTCTCTGGCTCTTTCCCGGCTTCTCTTTTCCCACATCTCATTTCCCCCCTCTGATTCACCCCCTTTGAAACTCAGCCTTTGATTCACCACCTCAGATTCCCCGCCTCTGATTCCCCGCCTCTGATTCCCCGCCTCTGATTCCCCGCCTCTGATTCCCCGCCTCTGATTCCCCGCCTCTGATTCCCCGCCTCTGATTCCCCGCCTCTGATTTCCCGCCTCTCTTTCCGTGCCTCTTTCCCGGCCTCTCTTTCCCCACACCTCTTTTCCTGCCTCTGATACCCCGCCTCGTATTCCCCGCATCTGATACCCCTCCTCTCTTTCACTGCGTCTATTTCCACGCTTCTTTCTCTGCCTCTCTTTCCCTACATCTCTTTTCCGCCCTCTGATACCCCGCCTCTGATACCCCGCCTCTGATACCCCACCTCTGATACCCCGCCTCTGATTCCCCGCCTCTGATTCCCCGCCTCTGATTCCCCGCCTCTGATTCCCCGCCTCTGATTCCCCGCCTCTGATTCCCCGCCTCTGATTCCCCGCCTCTGATTCCCCGCCTCTGATTCCCCGCCTCTGATTCCCCGCCTCTGATTCCCCGCCTCTGATTCCCCGCCTCTGATTCCCCGCCTCTGATTCCCCGCCTCTGATTCCCCGCCTCTGATTCCCCGCCTCTGATTCCCCGACTCTGATTCCCCGACTCTGATTCCCCGACTCTGATTCCCCGACTCCGAATCCCTGCTTCAGTCCCTGGCTCTTTCCCCGCCTCTCCATTCCCACATCTCTCTTCCCACCTCTGAATCCCCGCCTCTGAATCCCCGCCTGATTCCCCGCCTCAGCTTCCCCACCTCAGATTCCCCGTCTCTGATTCCACGCCTCTGATTCCACGCCTCTGATTCCCCGCCTCTGATTCCCCGCCTCTGATTCCCCGCCTCTGATTCCCCGCCTCGGATTCCCCGCCTCGGATTCCCCGCCTCGGATTCCCCACATCTGATACCCCGCCTCTCTTTCCCTGCGTCTATTTCCGCGCCTCTTTCCCTGCCTCTCTTTCCCCACATCTCTTTTCCGCCCTCTGATTCCCCGCTTCTGATTCCCCGCCTCTGATTCTCCGCCTCTGATTCTCCGCCTCTGATTCCCCGCCTCTGATTCCCCTCCTCAGATTCCCCGCCTCTGATACCATGACTCTGATTCCCCGCCTCTGATTCCCCGCCTCTGATTCCCCACCTCTGATTCCCCGCCCCTGATTCCCCGCCTCTCTTTCCCTGCCACTATTTTTGTGCCTCCTTCTCTGCCTCTCTTTTCCCACATCTCTTTCCCCGCCTCTGATTCCCCGCCTCTGATTCCCGGCCTCTGATTCCCCGCCTCTGATTCCCCGCCTCTGATTCCCCACCCCTGATTCCCCGCCTCTCTTGCCCTGCCACTATTTTTGTGCCTCCTTCTCTGCCTCTCTTTTCCCACATTTCTTTCCCAGCCTATGATTCCCTGCCTCAGATTCCCCGCCTCTGATTTCCCACCTCTCTTTCCGTGCCTCTTTCCCCGCCTCTCTTTCCTTGCCTCCTTCCCTGCCTCTCTTTCTCCACTCTTTCCCCACCTCTGATTCCCCGCCTCAGATCCCCCACATCTGATACCCTGCCTCTCTTTCCCTGCGTCTATTTCCGCGCCTCTTTCTCTGCCTCTCTTTCCCCACATCTCTTTTCCGCCCTCTGATTCTCCGCTTCTGATTCCCCACCTCCGTTTCTCCGACTCTGATTCCCTGCCTCTGTTTCCCTACCTCCGATTCCCTGTTTCAGCGTCTCTGCCTCTTTCCCGGCTTCTATTTCCCCACATCTCTTTTCCCCCCTCTGATTCACCCCCTTTGAATCTCAGCCTTTGATTCACCACCTCAGATTCCTTACCTCTAATTCCCCGCCTCTGATTCCCCGCCTATGATTCCCCGCCTCTGATTCCCCGCCTCTGATTCCCCCCCTCTGAATCCCCGCCTCTGATTCCCCGCCTCTGATTCCCCACCTCTATTTCCTTGCCTCTTTCCCTGCCTCTCTTTCCCCACATCTCTTTCCCCGCCTCTGATTCCCCGCCTCGGATTCCCCACATCTGATACCCCGCCTCTCTTTCCCTGCGTCTATTTCCGCGCCTCTTTCCCTGCTTCTCTTTCCCCACATCTCTTTTCCGCCCTCTGATTCCCCGCTTCTGATTCCCCGCCTCTGATTCCTCGCCTCTGATTCCCCGCCTCTGATTCCCCGCCTCTGATTCCCCGCCTCTGATTCCCCGCCTCTGATTCCCCGCCTCTGATTCCCCGCCTCTGATTCCCCGCCTCTGATTCCCCGCCTCTGATTCCCCGCCTCAGATTCCCCGCCTCTGATTCCCCGCCTCTGATTCCCCGCCTCTGATTCCCCGCCTCTGATTCCCCGACTCTGATTCCCCGACTCTGATTCCCCGACTCCGATTCCCTGCTTCATAGTCTCTGACTCTTTCACCGCCTCCCTTTCGCCGCCTCTCTTTTCCCACATCTCTATTCCCCCATCTGATTCCCCGCTTCTGATTCCCCGCTTCTGATTCCCCGCCTCTGATTCCCCGCCTCTGATTCCCCGCCTCTGATTCCCCGCCTCTGATTCCCCGACTCTGATTCCCCGACTCTGATTCCCCGACTCCGATTCCCTGCTTCAGAGTCTCTGACTCTTTCCCCGCCTCCCTTTCGCCGCCTCTCTTTTCCCACATCTCTATTCCCCCATCTGATTCCATGCCTCTGATTCCCCGCCTCAGATTCCCCGCCTCAAATTCCCCGACTCTGATTCCCCGCCTATGATTCCCTGCCTCTGATTCCCCACCTCTGATTCCCCGCCTCTATTTCATTGCCTCTTTCCCTGCCTCTCTTTCCCCACATCTCTTTCCCCGCCTCTGATTCCCCGCCTTGAATTCCCCACATCTGATACCCCGCCTCTCTTTCCCTGCGTCTATTTCCGCGCCTCTTTCCCTGCCTCTCTTTCCCCACATCTCTTTTCCGCCCTCTGATTCCCCGCCTCTGTTTCTCCGACTCTGTTTCCCTGCCTCCGATTCCCTGCTTCAGAGTCCCTGGCTCTTTCCATGCCTCTCTTTCCCTACATTTCTTTTCCCCCTTCTGATTCTCCCCCTTTGAATCTCAGCCTCTGATTCCCCACCTCAGAATCCCCACCTCAGATTCCCCGCCTCTGATTCCCCGCCTCTGATTCCCCGTCTCTGCTTCCCCGCCTCTGCTTCCCCGCCTCTTCTTCCCCGCCTCTGATTCCCCGCCTCTGATTCCCCGCCTCTGATTCCCCGCCTCTGATTCCCCGCCTCTGATTCTCCGCCTCTGATTCCCTGCCTCTGATTCCCCGCCTCTGATTCTCCGCCTCTGATTCCCCGCCTCTGATTCCCCGCCTCTGATTCTCCGCCTCTGATTCCCCGCCTCTTATTCCCCGCCTCTGATTCCCCGCCTCTGATTCCCCGCCTCTGATTCCTTGCCTCGGATTGCACACATCTGATACCCCGCCTCTCTTTCTCTGCCTCTCTTTCCCCACATCTCTTTTCCGTCCTCTGATTCCCCGCTTCTGATTCCCCGCTTCTGATTCCCCGCCTCTGATTCCCCGCCTATATTTCTCCGACTCTGATTCCCTTCCTCTGTTTCCCTGCCTCCGATTCCCTGCTTCAGAGTCCCTGGCTCTTTCCCTGGCTCTTTCCCTGCCCTTCTTTCCCCACATCTCTTTTCCCCCCTCTGATTCACCCTCTTTTAATTTCAGCCTCTGATTCCCCGCCTCTGGTTCCCCGCCTGTGATTCCCCGCCTCTGATTCCCCGCCTCTCTTTCCCTGCCACTATTTTCGTGGCTCTTTCTCTGCCTCTCTTTTCCCACATCTCATTTCCGCCCACTGATTCCCCGCCTCTGATTCCCCGCCTCTGATTCCCCGCCTCTGATTCCCCGCCTCTGATTCCCCGTCTCTGCTTCCCCGCCTCTGCTTCCCCACCTCAGATTCCCCGCCTCTGATTCCCCGCCTCTGATTCCCCGTCTCTGCTTCCCCGCCTCTGCTTCCCCGCCTCTGATTCCCCGCCTCTGATTCCCCGCCTCTGATTCCCCGCCTCTGATTCCCCGCCTCAGATTCCCCGCCTCTGATTCCCCGCCTCTGATTCCCCGCCTCTGATTCCCCGCCTCTGATTCCCCGCCTCTGATTCCCCACCTCTGATTCCCCGCCCCTGATTCCCCGCCTCTCTTTCCCTGCCACTATTTTTGTGCCTCCTACTCTGCCTCTCTTTTCCCACATCTCTTTCCCCGCCTCTGATTCCCCGCCTCTGATTCCCCGCCTCTGATTCTCCGCCTCTGATTCTCCGCCTCTGATTCCCTGCCTCTGATTCCCCGCCTCTGATTCCCCGCCTCTGATTCCCCGCCTCTGATTCCCCGCCTCAGATTCCCCGCCTCTGATTCCCCGCCTCTGATTCTCCGCCTCTGATTCCCTGCCTCTGATTCCCCGCCTCTGATTCTCCGCCTCTGATTCCCCGCCTCTGATTCCCCGCCTCTGATTCTCCGCCTCTGATTCCCCGCCTCTGATTCCCCGCCTCTGATTCCCCGCCTCTGATTCCCCGCCTCTGATTCCTTGCCTCGGATTGCACACATCTGATACCCCGCCTCTCTTTCTCTGCCTCTCTTTCCCCACATCTCTTTTCCGTCCTCTGATTCCCCGCTTCTGATTCCCCGCTTCTGATTCCCCGCCTCTGATTCCCCGCCTATATTTCTCCGACTCTGATTCCCTTCCTCTGTTTCCCTGCCTCCGATTCCCTGCTTCAGAGTCCCTGGCTCTTTCCCTGGCTCTTTCCCTGCCCTTCTTTCCCCACATCTCTTTTCCCCCCTCTGATTCACCCTCTTTTAATTTCAGCCTCTGATTCCCCGCCTCTGGTTCCCCGCCTGTGATTCCCCGCCTCTGATTCCCCGCCTCTCTTTCCCTGCCACTATTTTCGTGGCTCTTTCTCTGCCTCTCTTTTCCCACATCTCATTTCCGCCCACTGATTCCCCGCCTCTGATTCCCCGCCTCTGATTCCCCGCCTCTGATTCCCCGCCTCTGATTCCCCGCCTCTGATTCTCCGCCTCTGATTCCCTGCCTCTGATTCTCCGCCACTGATTCCCCGCCTCCATTTCTTCGACTCCAATTCCCTGCTTCAGAGTCTCTGACTCTTGCCCCGCCTCCCTTTCGCCGCCTCTCTTTTCCCACATCTCTATTCCCCCCTCTGATTCCCCGCCTCTGATTCCCCGCCTCTGCTTCCCCGCCTCTGATTCCCCGCCTCTGATTCCCCGCCTCTGATTCCCCGCCTCTGATTCCCCGCCTCTGATTCCCCTGCCTCTATTTCCCCACATCTCTTTCCCCGCCTCGGATTCCCCACATCTGATACCCCGCCTCTCTTTCCCTGCGTCTATTTCCGCGCCTCTTTCCCTGCTTCTCTTTCCCCACATCTCTTTTCCGCCCTCTGATTCCCCGCTTCTGATTCCCCGCCTCTGATTCCCCGACTCTGATTCCCCGCCTCTGATTCCCCGCCTCTGGTTCCCCGCCTCTGGTTCCCCGCCTCTGATTTCCCGCCTCTCTTTCCGTGCCTCTTTCCCGGCCTCTCTTTCCCCACATCTCTTTCCCCACCTCTGATTCCCCGCCTTGAATTCCCCACATCTGATACCCCGCCTCTCTTTCCCTGCGTCTATTTCCGCGCCTCTTTCCCTGCTTCTCTTTCCCCACATCTCTTTTCCGCCCTCTGATTCCCCGCCTCTTATTCCCCACCTCAAATTCCCCGCCTCTGATTCCCCGCCTCTGATTCCACGCCGCCTTTTCTCCGCCTCTGATACACCTCCTCTGAGTCCAAGCCTCTGATTCCCCGCCTCTGATTCCCCGCCTCTGATTCCTCGCCTCTGATACCCCACCTCTGATTTCCCGCCTCTCTTTCCGTGCCTCTTTCCCGGCCTCTCTTTCCCCACATCTCTTTTCCTGCCTCTGATTCCCCGCCTCGGATTCCCCGCATCTGATACCCCTCCTCTCTTTCACTGCGTCTATTTCCATGCCTCTTTCTCTGCCTCTCTTTCCCCACATCTCTTTTCCACCCTCTGATTCCCCGCCTCTGATTCCCCGCCTCTGATTCCCCGCCTCTGATTCCCCGCCTCTGATTCCCCGCCTCTGATTCCCCGCCTCTGATTCCCCGCCTCTGATTCCCCGCCTCTGATTCCCCGCCTCTGATTCCCCGCCTCTGATTCCCCGCCTCTGATTCCCCGCCTCTGATTCCCCGCCTCTGATTCCCCGACTCTGATTCCCCGACTCTGATTCCCCGACTCTGATTCCCCGACTCCGATTCCCCGACTCCGATTCCCTGCTTCAGTCCCTGGCTCTTTCCCCGCCTCTCCATTCCCACATCTCTATTCCCCCCTCTGAATCCCCGCCTCTGAATCCCCGCCTGATTCCCCGCCTCAGATTCCCCACCTCAGATTCCCCGTCTCTGATTCCACCCCTCTGATTCCCCGCCTCTGATTCCCCGCCTCTGATTCCCCGCCTCTGATTCCCCGCCTCTGATTCCCCGCCTCGGATTCCCCGCCTCGGATTTTCCGCCTCGGATTCCCCACATCTGATACCCCGCCTCTCTTTCCCTGCGTCTATTTCCGCGCCTCTTTCCCTGCCTCTCTTTCCCCACATCTCTTTTCCGCCCTCTGATTCCCCGCTTCTGATTCCCCGCCTCTGATTCTCCGCCTCTGATTCCCCGCCTCTGATTCCCCACCTCTGAGTCCTCGCCCCTGATTCCCCGCCTCTCTTTCCCTGCCACTATTTTTGTGCCTCCTTCTCTGCCTCTCTTTTCCCACATCTCTTTCCCCGCCTCTGATTCCCCGCCTCTGATTCCCCGCCTCTGATTCCCCACCCCTGATTCCCCGCCTCTCTTTCCCTGCCACTATTTTTGTGCCTCCTTCTCTGCCTCTCTTTTCCCACATCTCTTTCCCAGCCTATGATTCCCCGCCTCAGATTCCCCGCCTCTGATTTCCCACCTCTCTTTCCGTGCCTCTTTCCCCGCCTCTCTTTCCTTGCCTCCTTCCCTGCCTCTCTTTCTCCACTCTTTCCCCACCTCTGATTCCCCGCCTCAGATCCCCCACATCTGATACCCTGCCTCTCTTTCCCTGCGTCTATTTCCGCGCCTCTTTCTCTGCCTCTCTTTCCCCACATCTCTTTTCCGCCCTCTGTTTCTCCGCTTCTGATTCCCCACCTCCGTTTCTCCGACTCTGATTCCCTGCCTCTGTTTCCCCTCCTCCGATTCCCTGCTTCAGCGTCTCTGGCTCTTTCCCGGCTTCTATTTCCCCACATCTCTTTTCCCCCCTCTGATTCACCCCCTTTGAATCTCAGCCTTTGATTCACCACCTCAGATTCCTTACCTCTAATTCCCCGCCTCTGATTCCCCGCCTCTGATTCCCCGCCTCTGATTCCCCGCCTCTGATTCCCCGCCTCTGATTCCCCGCCTCTGATTCCCCGCCTCTGATTCCCCGCCTCTGATTCCCCGCCTCTGATTCCCCGCCTCTGATTCCCCGCCTCTGATTCCCCGCCTCTGATTCCCCGCCTCTGATTCCCCGCCTCTGATTCCCCGCCTCTGATTCCCCGCCTCTGATTCCCCGCCTCTGATTCCCCGCCTCTGATTCCCCGCCCCTGATTCCCCGCCTCTCTTTCTCTGCCACTATTTTTGTGCCTCCTTCTCTGCCTCTCTTTTCCCACATCTCTTTCCCAGCCTCTAATTCCCCGCCTCAGATTCCCTGCCTCTGATACCACGACTCTGATTCCCCGCCTCTGATTCCTCGCCTCTGATTTCCCGCCTCTCTTTCCGTTCCTCTTTCCCGGCCTCTCTTTCCGCACATCTCTTTTCCTGCCTCTGATTCCCCGCCTCGGATTCCACGCCTCTGATTCCCCGCCTCAGATTCTCCACCTCAAATTCCCCGCTTCTGATACCACGACTCTGATTCCCCGCCTCTGATTCCCCGCCTCTGATTTCCCACCTCTCTTTCCGTGCCTCTTTCCCCGCCTCTCTTTCCTTGCCTCTTTCCCTGCCTCTTTCTCCAAATCTCTTTCTTCACCTCTGATTCCCCGCCTCGGATCCCCCACATCTGATACCCCGCCTCTCTTTCCCTGCGTCTATTTCCACGCCTCTTTCTCTGCCTCTCTTTCCCCACATCTCTTTTCCGCCCTCTGATTCCCCGCTTCTGATTCCCCACCTCCGTTTCTCCGACTCTGATTCCCTGCCTCTGTTTCCCCGCCTCCGATTCCCTGCTTCAGAGTCTCTGGCTCTTTCCCGGCTTCTCTTTTCCCACATCCCATTTCCCCCCTCTGATTCACCCCCTTTGAAACTCAGCCTTTGATTCCCCACCTCTAATTCCCCGCCTCTGATTCCCCGCCTCTGGTTCCCCGCCTCTGGTTCCCCGCCTCTGGTTCCCCGCCTCTGGTTCCCCGCCTCTGGTTCCCCGCCTCTGGTTCCCCGCCTCTGGTTCCCCGCCTCTGATTCCCCGCCTCTGATTCCCCGCCTCTGATTCCCCGCCTCTGATTCCCTGCCTCTCTTTCCCTGCCACTATTTTCATGCCTCCTTCTCTGCCTCTCTTTTCCCACACCTCATTTCTGCCCTCTTGATTCCCCACCTCTGATTCCACGCCGCCTTTTCTCCGCCTCTGATACACCTCCTCTGAGTCCAAGCCTCTGATTCCCCGCCTCTGATTCCCCACCTCTGATTTCCCGCCTCTCTTTCCGTGCCTCCTTCCCGGCCTCTCTTTCCCCACATCTCTTTTCCTGCCTCTGATTCCCCGCCTCGGATTCCCCGCATCTGATACCCCTCCTCTCTTTCACTGCGTCTATTTCCACGCCTCCGTTCCTCTGCCTCTGATACCCCACCTCTGATACCCCGCCTCTGATACCCCGCCTCTGATACCCCGCCTCTGATTCCCCGCCTCTGATTCCCCGCCTCTGATTCCCCGCCTCTGATTCCCCTCCTCTGATTCCACGCCTCTGATTCCCCGCCTCTGATTCCCCGCCTCTGATTCCTTGCCTCGGATTGCACACATCTGATACCCCGCCTCTCTTTCTCTGCCTCTCTTTCCCCACATCTCTTTTCCGTCCTCTGATTCCCCGCTTCTGATTCCCCGCTTCTGATTCTCCGCCTCCATTTCTCCGACTCTGATTCCCTTCCTCTGTTTCCCTGCCTCCGATTCCCTGCCTCCGATTCCCTGCTTCAGAGTCCCTGGCTCTTTCCCTGCCCTTCTTTCCCCACATCTCTTTTCCCCCCTCTGATTCACCCTCTTTTAATTTCAGCCTCTGATTCCCCGCCTCTGGTTCCCCGCCTGTGATTCCCCGCCTCTGATTCCCCGCCTCTCTTTCCCTGCCACTATTTTCGTGGCTCTTTCTCTGCCTCTCTTTTCCCACATCTCATTTCCGCCCACTGATTCCCCGCCTCTGATTCCCCGCCTCTGATTCCCCGCCTCTGATTCCCCGCCTCTGATTCCCCGCCTCTGATTCTCCGCCTCTGATTCCCTGCCTCTGATTCTCCGCCACTGATTCCCCGCCTCCATTTCTTCGACTCCAATTCCCTGCTTCAGAGTCTCTGACTCTTTCCCCGCCTCCCTTTCGCCGCCTCTCTTTTCCCACATCTCTATTCCCCCCTCTGATTCCCCGCCTCTGATTCCCCGCCTCTGCTTCCCCGCCTCTGATTCCCCGCCTCTGATTCCCCGCCTCTGATTCCCCGCCTCTGATTCCCCGCCTCTGATTCCCTACCTCTCTTTCCCTGCCACTATTTTCGTGCCTCCTTCTCTGCCTCTCTTTTCCCACATCTCTTTCCCCGCCTCTGATTCCCTGCCTCAGATTCCCCGACTCTGATTCCCCGCCTCTGATTCCCCACCTCTGATTCCCCGACTCTGATTCCCTGCCTCTGATTCCCTGCCTCTGATTCCCCGCCTCTGATTTCCCGCCTCTCTTTCCGTGCCTCTTTCCCGGCCTCTCTTTCCCCACATCACTTTTCCTGCCTCTGATGCCCCGCCTCGGATTCCACGCCTCTAATTCCCCACCTCAGATTTTCCACCTCAGATTCCCCGCCTCTGATACCACGACTCTGATTTCCCTCCTCTCTTTCCATGCCTCTTTCCCCGCCTCTCTTTCCGTGCCTCTTTCCCCGCCTCTCTTTCCTTGCCTCTTTCACTGCCTCTCTTTCCCCACATCTCTTTCCCCACTTCTGATTCCCCGCCTCAGATCCCCCACATCTGATACCCTGCCTCTCTTTCCCTGCGTCTATTTCCGCGCCTCTTTCTCTGCCTCTCTTTCCCCACATTTCTTTTCCGCCCTATGATTCTCCGCTTCTGATTCCCCACCTCCGTTTCTCCGACTCTGATTCCCTGCCTCTGTTTCCCTGCCTCCGATTCCCTGCTTCAGAGTCTCTGGCTCTTTCCCGGCTTCTATTTCCCCACATCTCTTTTCCCCCCTCTGATTCAACCCCTTTGAATCTCAGCCTTTGATTCACCACCTCAGATTCCTTACCTCTAATTCCCTGCCTCTGATTCCCCGCCTCTGATTCCCCGCCTCTGATTCCCCGCCTCTGATTCCCCGCCTCTGATTCCCCGCCTCTGATTCCCCGCCTTTGATTCCCCGCCTCTGATTCCCCTGCCTCTATTTCCTTGCCTCTTTCCCTGCCTCTCTTTCCCCACATCTCTTTCCCCGCCTCGGATTCCCCACATCTGATACCCCGCCTCTCTTTCCCTGCGTCTATTTCCGCGCCTCTTTCCCTGCTTCTCTTTCCCCACATCTCTTTTCCGCCCTCTGATTCCCCGCTTCTGATTCCCCGCCTCTGATTCCCCGACTCTGATTCCCCGCCTCTGATTCCCCGCCTCTGGTTCCCCGCCTCTGGTTCCCCGCCTCTGATTTCCCGCCTCTCTTTCCGTGCCTCTTTCCCGGCCTCTCTTTCCCCACATCTCTTTCCCCACCTCTGATTCCCCGCCTTGAATTCCCCACATCTGATACCCCGCCTCTCTTTCCCTGCGTCTATTTCCGCGCCTCTTTCCCTGCCTCTCTTTCCCCACATCTCTTTTCCGCCCTCTGATTCCCCGCCTCTTATTCCCCACCTCAAATTCCCCGCCTCTGATTCCCCGCCTCTGATTCCACGCCGCCTTTTCTCCGCCTCTGATACACCTCCTCTGAGTCCAAGCCTCTGATTCCCCGCCTCTGATTCCCCGCCTCTGATTCCTCGCCTCTGATACCCCACCTCTGATTTCCCGCCTCTCTTTCCGTGCCTCTTTCCCGGCCTCTCTTTCCCCACATCTCTTTTCCTGCCTCTGATTCCCCGCCTCGGATTCCCCGCATCTGATACCCCTCCTCTCTTTCACTGCGTCTATTTCCTTGCCTCTTTCTCTGCCTCTCTTTCCCCACATCTCTTTTCCACCCTCTGATTCCCCGCCTCTGATACCCCGCCTCTGATACCCCGCCTCTGATTCCCCGCCTCTGATTCCCCGCCTCTGATTCCCCGCCTCTGATTCCCCGCCTCTGATTTCCCACCTCTCTTTCCGTGCCTCTTTCCCCGCCTCTCTTTCCTTGCCTCCTTCCCTGCCTCTCTTTCTCCACTCTTTCCCCACCTCTGATTCCCCGCCTCAGATCCCCCACATCTGATACCCTGCCTCTCTTTCCCTGCGTCTATTTCCGCGCCTCTTTCTCTGCCTCTCTTTCCCCACATCTCTTTTCCGCCCTCTGATTCCCCGCCTCTGATTCCCCGCCTCTGATTCCCCGCCTCTGATTCCCCGCCTCGGATTCCCCGCCTCGGATTCCCCGCCTCGGATTCCCCACATCTGATACCCCGCCTCTCTTTCCCTGCGTCTATTTCCGCGCCTCTTTCCCTGCCTCTCTTTCCCCACATCTCTTTTCCGCCCTCTGATTCCCCGCTTCTGATTCCCCGCCTCTGATTCTCCGCCTCTGATTCCCCGCCTCTGATTCCCCACCTTTGAGTCCTCGCCCCTGATTCCCCGCCTCTCTTTCCCTGCCACTATTTTTGTGCCTCCTTCTCTGCCTCTCTTTTCCCACATCTCTTTCCCCGCCTCTGATTCCCCGCCTCTGATTCCCCGCCTCTGATTCCCCACCCCTGATTCCCCGCCTCTCTTTCCCTGCCACTATTTTTGTGCCTCCTTCTCTGCCTCTCTTTTCCCACATCTCTTTCCCAGCCTATGATTCCCCGCCTCAGATTCCCCGCCTCTGATTTCCCACCTCTCTTTCCGTGCCTCTTTCCCCGCCTCTCTTTCCTTGCCTCCTTCCCTGCCTCTCTTTCTCCACTCTTTCCCCACCTCTGATTCCCCGCCTCAGATCCCCCACATCTGATACCCTGCCTCTCTTTCCCTGCGTCTATTTCCGCGCCTCTTTCTCTGCCTCTCTTTCCCCACATCTCTTTTCCGCCCTCTGTTTCTCCGCTTCTGATTCCCCACCTCCGTTTCTCCGACTCTGATTCCCTGCCTCTGTTTCCCCTCCTCCGATTCCCTGCTTCAGCGTCTCTGGCTCTTTCCCGGCTTCTATTTCCCCACATCTCTTTTCCCCCCTCTGATTCACCCCCTTTGAATCTCAGCCTTTGATTCACCACCTCAGATTCCTTACCTCTAATTCCCCGCCTCTGATTCCCCGCCTCTGATTCCCCGCCTCTGATTCCCCGCCTCTGATTCCCCGCCTCTGATTCCCCCCCTCTGAATCCCCGCCTCTGATTCCCCGCCTCTGATTCCCCGCCCCTGATTCCCCGCCTCTCTTTCTCTGCCACTATTTTTGTGCCTCCTTCTCTGCCTCTCTTTTCCCACATCTCTTTCCCAGCCTCTAATTCCCCGCCTCAGATTCCCTGCCTCTGATACCACGACTCTGATTCCCCGCCTCTGATTCCTCGCCTCTGATTTCCCGCCTCTCTTTCCGTTCCTCTTTCCCGGCCTCTCTTTCCGCACATCTCTTTTCCTGCCTCTGATTCCCCGCCTCGGATTCCACGCCTCTGATTCCCCGCCTCAGATTCTCCACCTCAAATTCCCCGCTTCTGATACCACGACTCTGATTCCCCGCCTCTGATTCCCCGCCTCTGATTTCCCACCTCTCTTTTCGTGCCTCTTTCCCCGCCTCTCTTTCCTTGCCTCTTTCCCTGCCTCTTTCTCCAAATCTCTTTCTTCACCTCTGATTCCCCGCCTCGGATCCCCCACATCTGATACCCCGCCTCTCTTTCCCTGCGTCTATTTCCACGCCTCTTTCTCTGCCTCTCTTTCCCCACATCTCTTTTCCGCCCTCTGTTTCTCCGCTTCTGATTCCCCACCTCCGTTTCTCCGACTCTGATTCCCTGCCTCTGTTTCCCCGCCTCCGATTCCCTGCTTCAGAGTCTCTGGCTCTTTCCCGGCTTCTCTTTTCCCACATCCCATTTCCCCCCTCTGATTCACCCCCTTTGAAACTCAGCCTTTGATTCACCACCTCAGATTCCCCACCTCTAATTCCCCGCCTCTGATTCCCCGCCTCTGGTTCCCCGCCTCTGGTTCCCCGCCTCTGGTTCCCCGCCTCTGATTCCCCGCCTCTCTTTCCCTGCCACTATTTTCGTGGCTCTTTCTCTGCCTCTCTTTTCCCACATCTCATTTCCGCCCACTGATTCCCCGCCTCTGATTCCCCGCCTCTGATTCCCCGCCTCTGATTCCCCGCCTCTGATTCCCCGCCTCTGATTCTCCGCCTCTGATTCCCTGCCTCTGATTCTCCGCCACTGATTCCCCGCCTCCATTTCTTCGACTCCAATTCCCTGCTTCAGAGTCTCTGACTCTTTCCCCGCCTCCCTTTCGCCGCCTCTCTTTTCCCACATCTCTATTCCCCCCTCTGATTCCCCGCCTCTGATTCCCCGCCTCTGCTTCCCCACCTCTGATTCCCCGCCTCTGATTCCCCGCCTCTGATTCCCCGCCTCTGATTCCCCGCCTCTGATTCCCTACCTCTCTTTCCCTGCCACTATTTTCGTGCCTCCTTCTCTGCCTCTCTTTTCCCACATCTCTTTCCCCGCCTCTGATTCCCTGCCTCAGATTCCCCACCTCAGATAATACGACTCTGATTCCCCGCCTCTGATTCCCCGCCTGTGATTCACCGCCTCTGATTTCCCGCCTCTCTTTCCGTGCCTCTTTCCCGGCCTCTCTTTCCCCACATCACTTTTCCTGCCTCTGATGCCCCGCCTCGGATTCCACGCCTCTAATTCCCCACCTCAGATTTTCCACCTCAGATTCCCCGCCTCTGATACCACGACTCTGATTTCCCTCCTCTCTTTCCATGCCTCTTTCCCCGCCTCTCTTTCCGTGCCTCTTTCCCCGCCTCTCTTTCCTTGCCTCTTTCACTGCCTCTCTTTCCCCACATCTCTTTCCCCACTTCTGATTCCCCGCCTCAGATCCCCCACATCTGATACCCTGCCTCTCTTTCCCTGCGTCTATTTCCGCGCCTCTTTCTCTGCCTCTCTTTCCCCACATTTCTTTTCCGCCCTATGATTCTCCGCTTCTGATTCCCCACCTCCGTTTCTCCGACTCTGATTCCCTGCCTCTGTTTCCCTGCCTCCGATTCCCTGCTTCAGAGTCTCTGGCTCTTTCCCGGCTTCTATTTCCCCACATCTCTTTTCCCCCCTCTGATTCAACCCCTTTGAATCTCAGCCTTTGATTCACCACCTCAGATTCCTTACCTCTAATTCCCTGCCTCTGATTCCCCGCCTCTGATTCCCCGCCTCTGATTCCCCGCCTCTGATTCCCCGCCTCTGATTCCCCGCCTCTGATTCCCCGCCTCTGATTCCCCGCCTTTGATTCCCCGCCTCTGATTCCCCTGCCTCTATTTCCTTGCCTCTTTCCCTGCCTCTCTTTCCCCACATCTCTTTCCCCGCCTCGGATTCCCCACATCTGATACCCCGCCTCTCTTTCCCTGCGTCTATTTCCGCGCCTCTTTCCCTGCTTCTCTTTCCCCACATCTCTTTTCCGCCCTCTGATTCCCCGCTTCTGATTCCCCGCCTCTGATTCCCCGACTCTGATTCCCCGCCTCTGATTCCCCGCCTCTGGTTCCCCGCCTCTGGTTCCCCGCCTCTGATTTCCCGCCTCTCTTTCCGTGCCTCTTTCCCGGCCTCTCTTTCCCCACATCTCTTTCCCCACCTCTGATTCCCCGCCTTGAATTCCCCACATCTGATACCCCGCCTCTCTTTCCCTGCGTCTATTTCCGCGCCTCTTTCCCTGCCTCTCTTTCCCCACATCTCTTTTCCGCCCTCTGATTCCCCGCCTCTTATTCCCCACCTCAAATTCCCCGCCTCTGATTCCCCGCCTCTGATTCCACGCCGCCTTTTCTCCGCCTCTGATACACCTCCTCTGAGTCCAAGCCTCTGATTCCCCGCCTCTGATTCCCCGCCTCTGATTCCTCGCCTCTGATACCCCACCTCTGATTTCCCGCCTCTCTTTCCGTGCCTCTTTCCCGGCCTCTCTTTCCCCACATCTCTTTTCCTGCCTCTGATTCCCCGCCTCGGATTCCCCGCATCTGATACCCCTCCTCTCTTTCACTGCGTCTATTTCCATGCCTCTTTCTCTGCCTCTCTTTCCCCACATCTCTTTTCTACCCTCTGATTCCCCGCCTCTGATACCCCGCCTCTGATTCCCCGCCTCTGATTCCCCGCCTCTGATTCCCCGCCTCTGATTCCCCGCCTCTGATTCCCCGCCTCTGATTTCCCACCTCTCTTTCCGTGCCTCTTTCCCCGCCTCTCTTTCCTTGCCACTATTTTTGTGCCTCCTTCTCTGCCTCTCTTTTCCCACATCTCTTTCCCCGCCTCTGATTCCCCGCCTCTGATTCCCCGCCTCTGATTCCCCACCCCTGATTCCCCGCCTCTCTTTCCCTGCCACTATTTTTGTGCCTCCTTCTCTGCCTCTCTTTTCCCACATCTCTTTCCCAGCCTATGATTCCCCGCCTCAGATTCCCCGCCTCTGATTTCCCACCTCTCTTTCCGTGCCTCTTTCCCCGCCTCTCTTTCCTTGCCTCCTTCCCTGCCTCTCTTTCTCCACTCTTTCCCCACCTCTGATTCCCCGCCTCAGATCCCCCACATCTGATACCCTGCCTCTCTTTCCCTGCGTCTATTTCCGCGCCTCTTTCTCTGCCTCTCTTTCCCCACATCTCTTTTCCGCCCTCTGTTTCTCCGCTTCTGATTCCCCACCTCCGTTTCTCCCACTCTGATTCCCTGCCTCTGTTTCCCCTCCTCCGATTCCCTGCTTCAGCGTCTCTGGCTCTTTCCCGGCTTCTATTTCCCCACATCTCTTTTCCCCCCTCTGATTCACCCCCTTTGAATCTCAGCCTTTGATTCACCACCTCAGATTCCTTACTTCTAATTCCCCGCCTCTGATTCCCCGCCTCTGATTCCCCGCCTCTGATTCCCCGCCTCTGATTCCCCGCCTCTGATTCCCCCCCTCTGAATCCCCGCCTCTGATTCCCCGCCTCTGATTCCCCGCCCCTGATTCCCCGCCTCTCTTTCTCTGCCACTATTTTTGTGCCTCCTTCTCTGCCTCTCTTTTCCCACATCTCTTTCCCAGCCTCTAATTCCCCGCCTCAGATTCCCTGCCTCTGATACCACGACTCTGATTCCCCGCCTCTGATTCCTCGCCTCTGATTTCCCGCCTCTCTTTCCGTTCCTCTTTCCCGGCCTCTCTTTCCGCACATCTCTTTTCCTGCCTCTGATTCCCCGCCTCGGATTCCACGCCTCTGATTCCCCGCCTCAGATTCTCCACCTCAAATTCCCCGCTTCTGATACCACGACTCTGATTCCCCGCCTCTGATTCCCCGCCTCTGATTTCCCACCTCTCTTTTCGTGCCTCTTTCCCCGCCTCTCTTTCCTTGCCTCTTTCCCTGCCTCTCTTTCCCCACATCTCTTTTCCGCCCTCTGTTTCTCCGCTTCTGATTCCCCACCTCCGTTTCTCCGACTCTGATTCCCTGCCTCTGTTTCCCCGCCTCCGATTCCCTGCTTCAGAGTCTCTGGCTCTTTCCCGGCTTCTCTTTTCCCACATCCCATTTCCCCCCTCTGATTCACCCCCTTTGAAACTCAGCCTTTGATTCACCACCTCAGATTCCCCACCTCTAATTCCCCGCCTCTGATTCCCCGCCTCTGGTTCCCCGCCTCTGGTTCCCCGCCTCTGGTTCCCCGCCTCTGGTTCCCCGCCTCTGATTCCCCGCCTCTGATTCCCCACCTCTGATTCCACGCCGCCTTTTCTCCGCCTCTGATACACCTCCTCTGAGTCCAAGCCTCTGATTCCCCGCCTCGGATTCCCCGCATCTGATACCCCTCCTCTCTTTCACTGCGTCTATTTCCACGCCTCTTTCTCTGCCTCTCTTTCCCTACATCTCTTTTCCGCCCTCTGATACCCCGCCTCTGATTCCACTCCTCTGATTCCCCGCCTCTGATTCCCCGCCTCTGATTCCTTGCCTCGGATTGCACACATCTGATAACCCGCCTCTCTTTCTCTGCCTCTCTTTCGCCACATCTCTTTTCCGTCCTCTGATTCCCCGCTTCTGATTCCCCGCTTCTGATTCCCCGCCTCCATTTCTCCGACTCTGATTCCCTTCCTCTGTTTTCCTGCCTCCGATTCCCTGCCTCCGATTCCCTGCTTCAGAGTCCCTGGCTCTTTCCCTGGCTCTTTCCCTGCCCTTCTTTCCCCACATCTCTTTTCCCCCCTCTGATTCACCCCCTTTTAATTTCAGCCTCTGATTCCCCGCCTGTGGTTCCCCGCCACTCTTTCCCCGCCTCTCTTTCCCTGCCACTATTTTCGTGCCTCTTTCTCTGCCTCTCTTTTCCCACATCTCATTTCCGCCCACTGATTCCCCGCCTCTGATTCCCCGCCTCTGATTCTCCGCCTCTGATTCCCCGCCTCTGATTCCCCGCCTCTGATTCTCCGCCTCTGATTCCCCGCCTCTGATTCCCCGACTCTGATTCCCCGCCTCTGATTCCCCACCTCTGATTCCCCGACTCTGATTCCCTGACACTGATTCCCCGACTCTGATTACCCGACTCCGATTCCCTGTTTCAGAGTCTCTGACTCTTTCCCCGCCTCCCTTTCGCCACCTCTCTTTTCCCACATCTCTATTCCCCCCTTTGATTCCACGCCTCTGATTCCACGCCTCTGATTCCCCGCCTCAGATTCCCCGCCTCAGATTCCCTGCCTCTGGATCTCCGCCTCTGATTCCCTGCCTCTGCTTCCCCACCTCTATTTCCTTGCCTCTTTCCCTGCCTCTCTTTCCCCACATCTCTTTCCCCGCCTCTGATTCCTCGCCTTGAATTCCCCACATCTGATACTCCGCCTCTCTTTCCCTGCGTCTATTTCCGCGCCTCTTTCCCTGCCTCTCTTTCCCCACATCTCTTTTCCGCCCTCTGATTCCCCGCTTCTGATTCCCCACCTCCGTTTCTCCGACTCTGATTCCCTGCCTCTGGTTCCCCGCCTCTGATTCCCCGCCTCCGTTCCTCTGCCTCTGATACCCCGCCTCTGATTCCCCGCCTCTGATTCCCCGCCTCTGATTCCCCGCCTCTGATTCCCCGCCTCTGATTCCCCGCCTCTGATTCCCCGCCTCTGATTCCCCGCCTCTGATTTCCCGCCTCTCTTTCCGTGCCTCTTTCCCGGCCTCTCTTTCCCCACACCTCTTTTCCTGCCTCTGATACCCCGCCTCGTATTCCCCGCATCTGATACCCCTCCTCTCTTTCACTGCGTCTATTTCCACGCTTCTTTCTCTGCCTCTCTTTCCCTACATCTCTTTTCCGCCCTCTGATACCCCGCCTCTGATACCCCGCCTCTGATTCCCCGCCTCTGATTCCCCGCCTCTGATTCCCCGCCTCTGATTCCCCGCCTCTGATTCCCCGCCTCTGATTCCCCGCCTCTGATTCCCCGCCTCTAATTCCCCGCCTCTGATTCCCCGCCTCTGATTCCCCGCCTCTGATTCCCCGCCTCTGATTCCCCGCCTCTGATTCCCCGCCTCTGATTCCCCGCCTCGGATTCCCCGCCTCGGATTCCCCACATCTGATACCCCGCCTCTCTTTCCCTGCGTCTATTTCCGCGCCTCTTTCCCTGCCTCTCTTTCCCCACATCTCTTTTCCGCCCTCTGATTCCCCGCTTCTGATTCCCCGCCTCTGATTCTCCGCCTCTGATTCTCCGCCTCTGATTCCCCGCCTCTGATTCCCCTCCTCAGATTCCCCGCCTCTGATACCATGACTCTGATTCCCCGCCTCTGATTCCCCGCCTCTGATTCCCCACCTCTGATTCCCCGCCCCTGATTCCCCGCCTCTCTTTCCCTGCCACTATTTTTGTGCCTCCTTCTCTGCCTCTCTTTTCCCACATCTCTTTCCCCGCCTCTGATTCCCCGCCTCTGATTCCCCGCCTCTGATTCCCCACCCCTGATTCCCCGCCTCTCTTGCCCTGCCACTATTTTTGTGCCTCCTTCTCTGCCTCTCTTTTCCCACATTTCTTTCCCAGCCTATGATTCCCTGCCTCAGATTCCCCGCCTCTGATTTCCCACCTCTCTTTCCGTGCCTCTTTCCCCGCCTCTCTTTCCTTGCCTCCTTCCCTGCCTCTCTTTCTCCACTCTTTCCCCACCTCTGATTCCCCGCCTCAGATCCCCCACATCTGATACCCTGCCTCTCTTTCCCTGCGTCTATTTCCGCGCCTCTTTCTCTGCCTCTCTTTCCCCACATCTCTTTTCCGCCCTCTGATTCTCCGCTTCTGATTCCCCACCTCCGTTTCTCCGACTCTGATTCCCTGCCTCTGTTTCCCTACCTCCGATTCCCTGTTTCAGCGTCTCTGCCTCTTTCCCGGCTTCTATTTCCCCACATCTCTTTTCCCCCCTCTGATTCACCCCCTTTGAATCTCAGCCTTTGATTCACCACCTCAGATTCCTTACCTCTAATTCCCCGCCTCTGATTCCCCGCCTATGATTCCCCGCCTCTGATTCCCCGCCTCTGATTCCCCCCCTCTGAATCCCCGCCTCTGATTCCCCGCCTCTGATTCCCCACCTCTATTTCCTTGCCTCTTTCCCTGCCTCTCTTTCCCCACATCTCTTTCCCCGCCTCTGATTCCCCGCCTCGGATTCCCCACATCTGATACCCCGCCTCTCTTTCCCTGCGTCTATTTCCGCGCCTCTTTCCCTGCTTCTCTTTCCCCACATCTCTTTTCCGCCCTCTGATTCCCCGCTTCTGATTCCCCGCCCCTGATTCCCCGCCTCTCTTTCTCTGCCACTATTTTTGTGCCTCCTTCTCTGCCTCTCTTTTCCCACATCTCTTTCCCAGCCTCTGATTCCCCGCCTCAGATTCCCTGCCTCTGATTCCCCGCCTCTGATTCCCCGCCTCTGATTCCCCGCCTCTGATTCCCCGCCTCTGATTCCCCGCCTCTGATTCCCCGCCTCTGATTCCCCGCCTCTGATTCCCCGCCTCTGATTCCCCGCCTCTGATTCCCCGCCTCTGATTCCCCGCCTCTGATTCCCCGCCTCTGATTCCCCGCCTCTGATTCCCCGCCTCTGATTCCCCGCCTCTGATTCCCCGCCTCTGATTCCCCGCCTCTGATTCCCCGCCTCTGATTCCCCGCCTCTGATTCCCCGACTCTGATTCCCCGACTCTGATTCCCCGACTCCGATTCCCTGCTTCAGAGTCTCTGACTCTTTCCCCGCCTCCCTTTCGCCGCCTCTCTTTTCCCACATCTCTATTCCCCCATCTGATTCCCCGCCTCTGATTCCCCGCCTCTGCTTCCCCGCCTCTGATTCCCCGCCTCTGATTCCCCGCCTCTGATTCCCCGCCTCTGATTCCCCGACTCTGATTCCCCGACTCTGATTCTCCGCCTCTGATTCCCCGCCTCTGATTCCCCGCCTCTGATTCCCCGCCTCTGATTCCCCGCCTCTGATTCCCCGACTCTGATTCCCCGACTCTGATTCTCCGCCTCTGATTCCCCGCCTCTGATTCCCCGCCTCTGATTCCCCGCCTCTGATTCCCCGCCTCTGATTCCCCGACTCTGATTCCCTGCTTCTGATTCCCTGCCTCTGATTCCCCACCTCTGATTCCCCGCCTCTATTTCATTGCCTCTTTCCCTGCCTCTCTTTCCCCACATCTCTTTCCCCGCCTCTGATTCCCCGCCTTGAATTCCCCACATCTGATACCCCGCCTCTCTTTCCCTGCGTCTATTTCCGCGCCTCTTTCCCTGCCTCTCTTTCCCCACATCTCTTTTCCGCCCTCTGATTCCCCGCCTCTGTTTCTCCGACTCTGTTTCCCTGCCTCCGATTCCCTGCTTCAGAGTCCCTGGCTCTTTCCATGCCTCTCTTTCCCTACATTTCTTTTCCCCCTTCTGATTCTCCCCCTTTGAATCTCAGCCTCTGATTCCCCACCTCAGAATCCCCACCTCAGATTCCCCGCCTCTGATTCCCCGCCTCTGATTCCCCGTCTCTGCTTCCCCGCCTCTGCTTCCCCGCCTCTGCTTCCCCGCCTCTGATTCCCCGCCTCTGATTCCCCGCCTCAGACTCCCCGCCTCTGATTCCCCGCCTCTGATTCCCCGCCTCTGATTCCCCGCCTCTGATTCCCCGCCTCTGATTCCCCACCTCTGATTCCCCGCCCCTGATTCCCCGCCTCTCTTGCCCTGCCACTATTTTTGTGCCTCCTTCTCTGCCTCTCTTTTCCAACATCTCTTTCCCAGCCTATGATTCCCCGCCTCAGATTCCCTGCCTCTGATTCTCCGCCTCTGATTCCCTGCCTCTGATTCCCCGCCTCTGATTCCCCGCCTCTGATTCCCCGCCTCTGATTCCCCGCCTCTGATTCTCCGCCTCTGATTCCCCGCCTCTGATTCCCCGCCTCTGATTCCCCGCCTCTGATTCCCCGCCTCTGATTCCTTGCCTCGGATTGCACACATCTGATACCCCGCCTCTCTTTCTCTGCCTCTCTTTCCCCACATCTCTTTTCCGTCCTCTGATTCCCCGCTTCTGATTCCCCGCCTCTGATTCCCCGCCTATATTTCTCCGACTCTGATTCCCTTCCTCTGTTTCCCTGCCTCCGATTCCCTGCTTCAGAGTCCCTGGCTCTTTCCCTGGCTCTTTCCCTGCCCTTCTTTCCCCACATCTCTTTTCCCCCCTCTGATTCACCCTCTTTTAATTTCAGCCTCTGATTACCCGCCTCTGGTTCCCCGCCTGTGATTCCCCGCCTCTGATTCCCCGCCTCTCTTTCCCTGCCACTATTTTCGTGGCTCTTTCTCTGCCTCTCTTTTCCCACATCTCATTTCCGCCCACTGATTCCCCGCCTCTGATTCTCCGCCTCTGATTCCCTGCCTCTGATTCTCCGCCACTGATTCCCCGCCTCCATTTCTTCGACTCCAATTCCCTGCTTCAGAGTCTCTGACTCTTGCCCCGCCTCCCTTTCGCCGCCTCTCTTTTCCCACATCTCTATTCCCCCCTCTGAATCCCCGCCTCTGAATCCCCGCCTGATTCCCCACCTCAGATTCCCCGTCTCTGATTCCACGCCTCTGATTCCACGCCTCTGATTCCCCGCCTCTGATTCCCCGCCTCTGATTCCCCGCCTCTGATTCCCCGCCTCTGATTCCCCGCCTCTGATTCCCCGCCTCTGATTCCCCGCCTCTGATTCCCCGCCTCTGATTCCCCGCTTCTGATTCCCCTCCTCAGATTCCCCGCCTCTGATACCATGACTCTGATTCCCCGCCTCCATTTCTCCGACTCTGATTCCCTTCCTATGTTTCCCTGCCTCCGATTCCCTGCTTCAGAGTCCCTGGCTCTCTCCCTGGCTCTTTCCCTGCCCTTCTTTCCCCACATCTGTTTTCCGCCCTCTGATTCCCTGCTTCTGATTCCCCGCCTCTGATTCCCCGCCTCTGAATCCCCGCCTCTGATTCCCCGCCTCTGATTCCCCGCCTCTGATTCCCCGCCTCTGATTCCCCGCCTCTGATTCCCCGCCTCTGATTCCCCGCCTCTGATTCCCCGCCTCTCTTTCACTGCCACTATTTTCGTGCCTCCTTCTCTGCCTCTCTTTTCCCACATCTCTTTCCCCGCCTCAGATTCCCCACCTCAGATAATACGACTCTGATTCCCCGCTTCTGATTCCCTGCCACCATTTCTCCGACTCTGATTCCCTTCCTCTGTTTCCCTGCCTCCGATTCCCTGCCTCCGATTCCCTGCTTCAGAGTCCCTGGCTCTTTCCCTGCCCTTCTTTCCCCACATCTCATTTCCGCCCACTGATTCCCCGCCTCTGATTCCCCGCCTCTGATTCCCCGCCTCTGATTCCCCGCCTCTGATTCTCCGCCTCTGATTCTCCGCCTCTGATTCCACGCCTCTGATTCCCCGTCTCTGATTCCCGCCTCTGATTCCCTCCTCTGATTCCCCGCCTCTGATTCCCCACCTCTGATTCCCCGACTCTGATTCCCCGACTCCGATTCCCTGCTTCAGAGTCTCTGACTCTTTCCCCGCCTCCCTTTCGCCGCCTCTCTTTTCCCACATCTCTATTCCCCCCTCTGATTCCACGCCTCTGATTCCCCGCCTCAGATTCCCCGCCTCAGATTCCCTGCCTCTGATTCCCTGCCTCTGATTCCCCACCTCTGATTCCCCGCCTCTATTTCCTTGCCTCTTTCCCTGCCTCTCTTTCCCCACATCTCTTTCCCCGCCTCTGATTCCCCGCCTTGAATTCCCCACATCTGATACCCCGCCTCTCTTTCCCTGCGTCCATTTCCGCGCCTCTTTCCCTGCCTCTCTTTCCCCACATCTCTTTTCCGCCCTCTGATTCCCCACTTCTGATTCCCCGCCTCCGTTTCTCCGACTCTGTTTCCCTGCCTCCGATTCCCTGCTTCAGAGTCCCTGGCTCTTTCCATGCCTCTCTTTCCCTACATTTCTTTTACCCCTTCTGATTCTCCCCCTTTGAATCTCAGCCTCTGATTCCCCACCTCAGATTCCCTGCCTCTGCTTCCCCGCCTCTGCTTCCCCGCCTCTGCTTCCCCGCCTCTGATTCCCCGCCTCTGATTCCCCACCTCTGATTCCCCGCCTCTATTTCCTTGCCTCTTTCCCTGCCTCTCTTTCCCCACATCTCTTTCCCCGCCTCTGATTCCCCGCCTTGAATTCCCCACATCTGATTCCCCGCCTCTCTTTCCCTGCGTCCATTTCCGCGCCTCTTTCCCTGCCTCTCTTTCCCCACATCTCTTTTCCGCCCTCTGATTCCCCACTTCTGATTCCCCGCCTCCGTTTCTCCGACTCTGTTTCCCTGCCTCCGATTCCCTGCTTCAGAGTCCCTGGCTCTTTCCATGCCTCTCTTTCCCTACATTTCTTTTCCCCCTTCTGATTCTCCCCCTTTGAATCTCAGCCTCTGAATCCCCACCTCAGATTCCCTGCCTCTGCTTCCCCGCCTCTGCTTCCCCGCCTCTGCTTCCCCGCCTCTGATTCCCCGCCTCTGATTCCCCGCCTCTGATTCCCCGCCTCTGATTCCCCGCCTCTGTTTCCCCACCTCAGATTCCCCGCCTCTGATTATACGACTCTGATTCCCCACCTCTGATTCACCGCCTCTGATTTCCCGCCTCTCTTTCCGTGCCTCTTTCCCGGCCTCTCTTTCCCCACATCTCTTTTCCTGCCTCTGATTCCCCGCCTCGGATTCCACGCCTCTGATTCCCCGCCTCTGATTCCCCGCCTCTGATTCCCCGCCTCTGATTCCCCGCCTCTGATTCCCCGCCTCTGATTCCCCGCCTCGGATACCCCGCCTCTGATTCCCCGCCTCTGATTCCCCGCCTCTGATTCCCCGCCTCTGATTCCCCGCCTCTGATTCCCCGCCTCTGATTCCCCGCCTCTGATTCCCCGCCTCTGATTCCCCGCCTCTGATTCCCCGACTCTGATTCCCCGACTCCGATTCCCTGCTTCAGTCCCTGGCTCTTTCCCCGCCTCTCCATTCCCACATCTCTCTTCCCACCTCTGAATCCCCGCCTCTGAATCCCCGCCTGATTCCCCGCCTCAGATTCCCCACCTCAGATTCCCCGTCTCTGATTCCACGCCTCTGATTCCCCGCCTCTGATTCCCCGCCTCAGATTCCCCGTCTCTGATTCCCCGCCTCGGATTCCCCGCCTCGGATTCCCCACATCTGATACCCCGCCTCTCTTTCCCTGCGTCTATTTCCGCGCCTCTTTCCCTGCCTCTCTTTCCCCACATCTCTTTTCCGCCCTCTGATTCCCCGCTTCTGATTCCCCACCTCCGTTTCTCCGACTCTGATTCCCTGCCTCTGTTTCCCCGCCTCCGATTCCCTGCTTCAGAGTCTCTGGCTCTTTCCCGGCTTCTCGTTTCCCACATCTCATTTCCCCCCTCTGATTCACCCCCTTTGAAACTCAGTCTTTGATTCACCACCTCAGATTCCCCACCTCTAATTCCCCGCCTCTGGTTCCCCGCCTCTGATTCCCCGCCTCTGATTCCCCGCCTCTGATTCCCTGCCTCTCTTTCCCTGCCACTATTTTCGTGCCTCCTTCTCTGCCTCTCTTTTCCCACACCTCATTTCCGCCCTCTGATTCCCCACCTCTGATTCCACGCCGCCTTTTCTCCGCCTCTGATACACCTCCTCTGAGTCCAAGCCTCTGATTCCCCGCCTCTGATTCCCCGCCTCTGATTCCCCACCTCTGATTTCCCGCCTCTCTTTCCGTGCCTCTTTCCCGGCCTCTCTTTCCCCACATCTCTTTCCCCACCTCTGATTCCCCGCCTTGAATTCCCCACATCTGATACCCCGCCTCTCTTTCCCTGCGTCTATTTCCGCGCCTCTTTCCCTGCCTCTCTTTCCCCACATCTCTTTTCTGCCCTCTGATTCCCCGCCTCTTATTCCCCACCTCAAATTCCCCGCCTCTGATTCCCCGCCTCTGATTTCACGCCGCCTTTTCTCCGCCTCTGATACACCTCCTCTGAGTCCAAGCCTCTGATTCCCCGCCTCTGATTCCCCGCCTCTGATTCCCCGCCTCTGATTCCCTGCCTCTGATACCCCACCTCTGATTCCCCGCCTCTGATTCCCCGCCTCTGATTCCCCGCCTCTGATTCCCCGCCTCTGATTCCCCTCCTCTGATTCCCCGCCTCTGATTCCCCGCCTCTGATTCCCCGACTCTGATTCCCCGCCTCAGATTCCCCACCTCAGATTCCCCGTATCTGATTCCACGCCTCTGATTCCACGCCTCTGATTCCCCGCCTCTGATTCCCCGCCTCTGATTCCCCGCCTCTGATTCCCCGCCTCTGATTCCCCGCCTCTGATTCCCCGCCTCTGATTCCCCGCCTCGGATTCCCCACATCTGATACCCCGCCTCTCTTTCCCTGCATCTATTTGCGCCCCTCTTTCCCTGCCTCTCTTTCCCCACATCTCTATTCCCCCCTCTGAGTCCACGCCTCTGATTCCCCGCCTCTGATTCCCCGACTCTAAGTCCCCACCTCTGATTCCCCGCCTCTATTTCCTTGCCTCTTTCTTTCCCCACATCTCTTTCCCCACCTCTGATTCCCCGCCTCTGATTCCCCGCCTCTGATTCCCCGCCTCTGATTCCCCGCCTCTGATTCCCCGCCTCTGATACCACGCCGCCTTTTCTCCGCCTCTGATACACCTCCTCTGAGTCCAAGCCTCTGATTCCTCGCCTCTGATTCCTCGCCTCTGATTCCCCACCTCTGATTTCCCGCCTCTCTTTCCGTGCCTCTTTCCCGGCCTCTCTTTCCCCACATCTCTTTTCCTGCCTCTGATACCCCGCCTCTGATTCCCCGCCTCTGATTCCCCGCCTCTGATTCCCCGCCTCTGATTCCCCGCCTCTGATTCCCCGCCTCTGATTCCCCGCCTCTGATTCCCCTCCTCTGATTCCTCGCCTCTGATTCCCCGCCTCTGATTCCCCGCCTCTGATTCCCCGCCTCTGATTCCCCGACTCTGATTCCCCGACTTCGATTCCCTGCTTCAGTCCCTGGCTCTTTCCCCGCCTCTCTATTCCCACATCTCTCTTCCCCCCTCTGAATCCCCGCCTCTGATTCCCCGCCTCTGATTCCCCGCCTCGGATTCCCCGCCTCGGATTCCCCACATCTGATACCCCGCCTCTCTTTCTCTGCGTCTATTTCCGCGCCTCTTTCCCTGCCTCTCTTTCCCCACATCTCTTTTCCGCCCTCTGATTCCCCGCCTCTGATTCCCCGCCTCTGATTCCCCACCCCTGATTCCCCGCCTCTCTTGCCCTGCCACTATTTTTGTGCCTCCTTCTCTGCCTCTCTTTTCCAACATCTCTTTCCCAGCCTATGATTCCCCGACTCAGATTCCCTGCCTCTGATTCTCCGCCTCTGATTCCCTGCCTCTGATTCCCCACCTCTATTTCCTTGCCTCTTTCCCTGCCTCTCTTTACCCACATCTCTTTCCCCGCCTCTGATTCCCCGCCTCAGATTCTCCACCTCAAATTCCCCGCTTCTGATACCACGACTCTGATTCCCCGCCTCTGCTTCCCCGCCTCTCATTTCCCACCTCTCTTTCCGTGCCTCTTTCCCCGCCTCTCTTTCCTTGCCTCTTTCCCTGCCTCTCTTTCGACACATCTCTTTCCCCACCTCTGATTCCCCGCCTCGGATCCCCCACATCTGATACCCCGCCTCTCTTTCCCTGCGTCTATTTCCACGCCTCTTTCTCTGCCTCTCTTTCCCCACATCTCTTTTCCGCCGTCTGATTCCCCGCCTCTGATTCCCCACCTCTGATTTCCCGCCTCTCTTTCCGTGCCTCTTTCCCGGACTCTCTTTCCCCACATCTCTTTTCCTGCCTTGATTCCCCGCCTCGGATTCCCCGCATCTGATACCCCTCCTCTCTTTCACTGCGTCTATTTCCACGCCTCCGTTCCTCTGCCTCTGATACCCCGCCTCTGATACCCCGCCTCTGATTCCCCGCCTCTGATTCCCCGCCTCTGATTCCCCGCCTCTGATTCCCCGCCTCTGATTCCCCGCCTCTGATTCCCCGCCTCTGATTCCCCGCCTCTGATTCCCCGACTCTGATTCCCCTCCTCTGATTCTCATCTTCTGATTCCCCGCCTCTGATTCCACGACTCTCATTCCCCGACTCCGATTCCCCACCTTAGATTCCCCGCCTCTGATTCCACTCCTCTGATTCCCCGCCTCTGATTCCCCGCCTCTGATTCCTTGCCTCGGATTGCACACATCTGATAACCCGCCTCTCTTTCTCTGCCTCTCTTTCGCCACATCTCTTTTCCGTCCTCTGATTCCCCGCTTCTGATTCCCCGCTTCTGATTCCCCGCCTCCATTTCTCCGACTCTGATTCCCTTCCTCTGTTTTCCTGCCTCCGATTCCCTGCCTCCGATTCCCTGCTTCAGAGTCCCTGGCTCTTTCCCTGGCTCTTTCCCTGCCCTTCTTTCCCCACATCTCTTTTCCCCCCTCTGATTCACCCCCTTTTAATTTCAGCCTCTGATTCCCCGCCTGTGGTTCCCCGCCTCTCTTTCCACGCCTCTCTTTCCCTGCCACTATTTTCGTGCCTCTTTCTCTGCCTCTCTTTTCCCAGATCTCATTTCCGCCCACTGATTCCCCGCCTCTGATTCCCCGCCTCTGATTCCCCGCCTCTGATTCTCCGCCTCTGATTCCCCGCCTCTGATTCCCCGCCTCTGATTCCCCGCCTCTGATTCCCCGCTTCTGATTCCCCGCCTCTGATTCCCCGCCTCTGATTCCCCGCCTCTGATTCCCCGCCTCTGATTCCCTGCCTCTGATTCCCCGACTCTGATTCCCCGCCTCAGATTCCCCGCCTCAGATTCCCTGCCTCTGCTTCCCCACCTCTATTTCCTTGCCTCTTTCCCTGCCTCTCTTTCCCCACATCTCTTTCCCCGCCTCTGATTCCTCGCCTTGAATTCCCCACATCTGATACTCCGCCTCTCTTTCCCTGCGTCTATTTCCGCGCCTCTTTCCCTGCCTCTCTTTCCCCACATCTCTTTTCCACCCTCTGATTCCCCGCTTCTGATTCCCCGCCTCCGTTTCTCCGACTCTGTTTCCCTGCCTCCGATTCCCTGCTTCAGAGTCCATGGCTCTTTCCATGCCTCTCTTTCCCCACATTTCTTTTCCCCCTTCTGATTCTCCCCCTTTCAATCTCAGCCTCTGATTTCCCACCTCAGAATCCCCACCTCAGATTCCCCGCCTCTGATTCCCCGCCTCTGATTCCCCGCCTCTGGTTCCCCGCCTCTGCTTCCCCGCCTCTGCTTCCCCGCCTCTGCTTCCCCGCCTCTGCTTCCCCGCCTCTGATTCCCCGCCTCTGATTCCCCGTCTCTGATTCCCCGCCTCTGATTTCCCGCCTCTGATTCCCCGCCTCTGATTCCCCGCCTCTGATTCCCCGCCTCTGATTCCCCGCCTCTGATTCCCTGCCTCCGATTCCCCGCCTCAGATAATACGACTCTGATTCCCCGCCTCTGATTCCCCGCCTGTGATTCACCGCCTCTGATTTCCTGCCTCTCTTTCCGTGCCTCTTTCCCGGCCTCTCTTTCCCCACATCTCTTTTCCTGCCTCTGATGCCCCGCCTCGGATTCCACGCCTCTGATTCCCCGCCTCAGATTTTCCACCTCAGATTCCCCACATCTGATACCCCGCCTCTCTTTCCCTGCGTCTATTTCCGCGCCTCTTTCCCTGCCTCTCTTTTCCCACATCTCTTTCCCCGCCTCTGATTCCCCGCCTCGGATTCCCCACATCTGATACCCCGCCTCTCTTTCCCTGCGTCTATTTCCGCGCCTCTTTCCCTGCCTCTCTTTTCCCACATCTCTTTCCCCGCCTCTGATTCCCCACCTCAGATTCCCCGCCTCTGATACCATGACTCTGATTCCCCGCCTCTGATTCCCCGCCTCTGATTCCCCGCCTCTGATTCCCCGCCTCTGATTCCCCACCCCTGATTCCCCGCCTCTCTTTCCCTGCCACTATTTTTGTGCCTCCTTCTCTGCCTCTCTTTTCCCACATGTCTTTCCCAGCCTCTGATTCCCCGCCTCTGATTTCCCGCCTCTCTTTCCGTGCCTCTTTCCCGGCCTCTCTTTCCCCACATCTCTTTTCCTGCCTCTGATTCCCCGCCTCAGATTCTCCACCTCAAATTCCCCGCTTCTGATACCACGACTCTGATTCCCCGCCTCTCATTTCCCAGCCTCTCTTTCTGTGCCTCTTTCCCCGCCTCTCTTTCCTTGCCTCTTTCCCTGCCTCTCTTTCTCCACATCTCTTTCCCCACCTCTGATTCCCCGCCTCGGATCCCCCACATCTGATACCCCGCCTCTCTTTCCCTGCGTCTATTTCCACGCCTCTTTCTCTGCCTCTCTTTCCCCACATCTCTTTTCCGCCGTCTGATTCCCCGCCTCTGATTCCCCGCCTCTGATTCCCCGCCTCTGATTCCCCGCCTCTGATTCCCCGCCTCTGATTCCCTGCCTCTCTTTCACTGCCACTATTTTCGTGCCTCCTTCTCTGCCTCTCTTTTCCCACATCTCATTTCCGCCCTCTGATTCCCCACCTCTGATTCCACGCCGCCTTTTCTCCGCCTCTGATACACCTCCTCTGAGTCCAAGCCTCTGATTCCCCACCTCTGATTCCCCGCCTCTGATTCCCCACCTCTGATTTCCCGCCTCTCTTTCCGTGCCTCTTTCCCGGACTCTCTTTCCCCACATCTCTTTTCCTGCCTTGATTCCCCGCCTCGGATTCCCCGCATCTGATACCCCTCCTCTCTTTCACTGCGTCTATTTCCACGCCTCCGTTCCTCTGCCTCTGATACCCCGCCTCTGATACCCCGCCTCTGATTCCCCGCCTCTGATTCCCCGCCTCTGATTCCCCGCCTCTGATTCCCCGCCTCTGATTCCCCGCCTCTGATTCCCCGCCTCTGATTCCCCGCCTCTGATTCCCCGACTCTGATTCCCCTCCTCTGATTCTCATCTTCTGATTCCCCGCCTCTGATTCCACGACTCTCATTCCCCGACTCCGATTCCCCACCTTAGATTCCCCGCCTCTGATTCCACTCCTCTGATTCCCCGCCTCTGATTCCCCGCCTCTGATTCCTTGCCTCGGATTGCACACATCTGATAACCCGCCTCTCTTTCTCTGCCTCTCTTTCGCCACATCTCTTTTCCGTCCTCTGATTCCCCGCTTCTGATTCCCCGCTTCTGATTCCCCGCCTCCATTTCTCCGACTCTGATTCCCTTCCTCTGTTTTCCTGCCTCCGATTCCCTGCCTCCGATTCCCTGCTTCAGAGTCCCTGGCTCTTTCCCTGGCTCTTTCCCTGCCCTTCTTTCCCCACATCTCTTTTCCCCCCTCTGATTCACCCCCTTTTAATTTCAGCCTCTGATTCCCCGCCTGTGGTTCCCCGCCTCTCTTTCCACGCCTCTCTTTCCCTGCCACTATTTTCGTGCCTCTTTCTCTGCCTCTCTTTTCCCAGATCTCATTTCCGCCCACTGATTCCCCGCCTCTGATTCCCCGCCTCTGATTCCCCGCCTCTGATTCCCCGCCTCTGATTCCCCGCCTCTGATTCCCCTCCTCTGATTCCCCGACTCTGATTCCCCACTTCTGATTCCCCGCCTCTGATTCCCCGCCTCTCTTTCCCTGCCACTATTTTCGTGCCTCTTTCTCTGCCTCTCTTTTCCCACATCTCATTTCCGCCCACTGATTCCCCGACTCTGATTCCCCGACTCCGATTCCCTGCTTCAGAGTCTCTGACTCTTTCCCCGCCTCCCTTTCGCCGCCTCTCTTTTCCCACATCTCTATTCCCCCCTCTGATTCCACGCCTCTGATTCCCTGCCTCTGAATCCCCACCTCTGATTCCCCGCCTCTATTTCCTTGCCTCTTTCCCTGCCTCTCTTTCCCCACATCTCTTTCCCAGCCTTGAATTCCCCACATCTGATACCCCGCCTCTCTTTCCCTGCGTCTATTTCTGCGCCTCTTTCCCTGCCTCTCTTTCCCCACATCTCTTTTCCGCCCTCTGATTCCCCGCTTCTGATTCCCCGCCTCCGTTCTCCGACTCTGTTTACCTGCCTCCGATTACCTGCTTCAGAGTCCCTGGCTCTTTCCATGCCTCTCTTTCCCTACATATCTTTTCCCCCTTCTGATTCTCCCTCTTTGAATCTCAGCCTCGGATTCCCCACCTCAGATACCCCACCTCAGATTCCCTGCCTCAGAATCCCCACCTCCGATTCCCCGCCTCTGCTTCCCCGCCTCTGATTCCCCGCCTCTGATTCCCCGCCTATATTTCTCCGACTCCGATTCCCTTCCTCTGTTTCCCTGCCTCCGATTCCCTGCTTCAGAGTCCCTGGCTCTTTCCCTGGCTCTTTCCCTGCCCTTCTTTCCCCACATCTCTTTTCCCCCCTCTGATTCACCCCCTTTTAATTTCAGCCTCTGATTCCCCGCCTGTGGTTCCCCGCCTCTGATTCCCCGCCTCTCTTTCCCTGCCACTATTTTCGTGCCTCCTTCTCTGCCTCCGATTCCCTGCTTCAGAGTCCCTGGCTCTTTCCCTGGCTCTTTCCCTGCCCTTCTTTCCCCACATCTCATTTCCGCCCTCTGATTCCCCACCTCTGATTCTACGCCGCCTTTTCCCCGCCTCTGATACACCTCCTCTGAGTCCAAGCCTCTGATTCCCCGCCTCTGATTTCCCACCTCTGATTTCCCGCCTCTCTTTCCGTGCCTCCTTCCCGGCCTCTCTTTCCCCACATCTCTTTTCCTGCCTCTGATTCCCCGCCTCGGATTCCCCGCATCTGATACCCCTCCTCTCTTTCACTGCGTCTATTTCCACGCCTCCGTTCCTCTGCCTCTGATACCCCGCCTCTGATACCCCGCCTCTGATTCCCCGCCTCTGATTCCCCGCCTCTGATTCCCCGCCTCTGATTCCCCTCCTCTGATTCCACGACTCTGATTCCCCGACTCCGATTCCCCACCTTAGATTCCCCGCCTCTGATTCCACGCCTCTGATTCCCCGCCTCTGATTCCCCGCCTCTGATTCCTTGCCTCGGATTGCACACATCTGATACCCCGCCTCTCTTTCTCTGCCTCTCTTTCCCCACATCTCTTTTCCGTCCTCTGATTCCCCGCTTCTGATTCCCCGCTTCTGATTCCCCGCCTCCATTTCTCCGACTCTGATTCCCTTCCTCTGTTTCCCTGCCACCGATTCCCTGCCTCCGATTCCCTGCTTCAGAGTCCCTGGCTCTTTCCCTGGCTCTTTCCCTGCCCTTCTTTCCCCACATCTCTTTTCCCCCCTCTGATTCACCCTCTTTTAATTTCAGCCTCTGATTCCCCGCCTCTGGTTCCCCGCCTGTGATTCCCCGCCTCTGATTCCCCGCCTCTCTTTCCCTGCCACTATTTTCGTGCCTCTTTCTCTGCCTCTCTTTTCCCACATCTCATTTCCGCCCACTGATTCCCCGCCTCTGATTCCCCGCCTCTGATTCCCCGCCTCTGATTCCCCGCCTCTGCTTCCCCGCCTCTGCTTCCCCGCCTCTGATTCCCCGCCTCTGATTCCCCGCCTCTGATTCCCCGCCTCTGATTCCCCGCCTCTGATTCCCCGCCTCTGATTCCCCGCCTCTGATTCCCCGCCTCTGATTCCCCGCCTCTGATTCCCCGCCTCTGATTCCCTGCCTCTCTTTCCCTGCCACTATTTTCGTGCCTCCTTCTCTGCCTCTCTTTTCCCACATCTCTTTCCCCGCCTCTGATTCCCCGCCTCAGATTCCCCACCTCAGATAATACGACTCTGATTCCCCGCCTCTGATTCCCCGCCTGTGATTCACCGCCTCTGATTTCCCGCCTCTCTTTCCGTGCCTCTTTCCCGGCCTCTCTTTCCCCACATCACTTTTCCTGCCTCTGATGCCCCGCCTCGGATTCCACGCCTCTGATTCCCCACCTCAGATTTTCCACCTCAGATTCCCCGCCTCTGATACCACGACTCTGATTTCCCGCGTCTCTTTCCGTGCCTCTTCCGCGCCTCTCTTTCCGTGCCTCTTTCCCCGCCTCTCTTTCCTTGCCTCTTTCACTGCCTCTCTTTCCCCACATCTCTTTCCCCACTTCTGATTCCCCGCCTCAGATCCCCCACATCTGATACCCTGCCTCTCTTTCCCTGCGTCTATTTCCGCGCCTCTTTCTCTGCCTCTCTTTCCCCACATTTCTTTTCCGCCCTCTGATTCTCCGCTTCTGATTCCCCACCTCCGTTTCTCCGACTCTGATTCCCTGCCTCTGTTTCCCTGCCTCCGATTCCCTGCTTCAGAGTCTCTGGCTCTTTCCCGGCTTCTATTTCCCCACATCTCTTTTCCCCCCTCTGATTCAACCCCTTTGAATCTCAGCCTTTGATTCACCACCTCAGATTCCTTACCTCTAATTCCCTGCCTCTGATTCCCCGCCTCTGATTCCCCGCCTCTGATTCCCCGCCTCTGATTCCCCGACTCTGATTCCCCGCCTCTGATTCCCCGCCTCTGATTCCCCTGCCTCTATTTCCTTGCCTCTTTCCCTGCCTCTCTTTCCCCACATCTCTTTCCCCGCCTCGGATTCCCCACATCTGATACCCCGCCTCTCTTTCCCTGCGTCTATTTCCGCGCCTCTTTCCCTGCTTCTCTTTCCCCACATCTCTTTTCCACCCTCTGATTCCCCGCTTCTGATTCCCCGCCTCTGATTCCCCGCCTCTGATTCCCCGCCTCTGATTCCCCGCCTCTGTTTCCCCGCCTCTGGTTCCCCGCCTCTGATTTCCCGCCTCTCTTTCCGTGCCTCTTTCCCGGCCTCTCTTTCCCCACATCTCTTTCCCCACCTCTGATTCCCCGCCTTGAATTCCCCACATCTGATACCCCGCCTCTCTTTCCCTGCGTCTATTTCCGCGCCTCTTTCCCTGCCTCTCTTTCCCCACATCTCTTTTCTGCCCTCTGATTCCCCGCCTCTTATTCCCCACCTCAAATTCCCCGCCTCTGATTCCCCGCCTCTGATTCCCCGCCTCTGATTCCTCGCCTCTGATACCCCACCTCTGATTTCCCGCCTCTCTTTCCGTGCCTCTTTCCCGGCCTCTCTTTCCCCACATCTCTTTTCCTGCCTCTGATTCCCCGCCTCGGATTCCCCGCATCTGATACCCCTCCTCTCTTTCACTGCGTCTATTTCCATGCCTCTTTCTCTGCCTCTCTTTCCCCACATCTCTTTTCCACCCTCTGATTCCCCGCCTCTGATCCCCCGCCTCTGATTCCCCGACTCTGATTCCCCGACTCTGATTCCCCGACTCCGATTCCCTGCTTCAGTCCCTGGCTCTTTCCCCGCCTCTCCATTCCCACATCTCTATTCCCCCCTCTGAATCCCCGCCTCTGAATCCCCGCCTGATTCCCCGCCTCAGATTCCCCACCTCAGATTCCCCGTCTCTGATTCCACCCCTCTGATTCCCCGCCTCTGATTCCCCGCCTCTGATTCCCCGCCTCTGATTCCCCGCCTCTGATTCCCCGCCTCTGATTCCCCGCCTCGGATTCCCCGCCTCGGATTCCCCGCCTCGGATTCCCCACATCTGATACCCCGCCTCTCTTTCCCTGCGTCTATTTCCGCGCCTCTTTCCCTGCCTCTCTTTCCCCACATCTCTTTTCCGCCCTCTGATTCCCCGCTTCTGATTCCCCGCCTCTGATTCTCCGCCTCTGATTCCCCGCCTCTGATTCCCCACCTCTGATTCCTCGCCCCTGATTCCCCGCCTCTCTTTCCCTGCCACTATTTTTGTGCCTCCTTCTCTGCCTCTCTTTTCCCACATCTCTTTCCCCGCCTCTGATTCCCCGCCTCTGATTCCCCGCCTCTGATTCCCCACCCCTGATTCCCCGCCTCTCTTTCCCTGCCACTATTTTTGTGCCTCCTTCTCTGCCTCTCTTTTCCCACATCTCTTTCCCAGCCTATGATTCCCCGCCTCAGATTCCCCGCCTCTGATTTCCCACCTCTCTTTCCGTGCCTCTTTCCCCGCCTCTCTTTCCTTGCCTCCTTCCCTGCCTCTCTTTCTCCACTCTTTCCCCACCTCTGATTCCCCGCCTCAGATCCCCCACATCTGATACCCTGCCATTCTTTCCCTGCGTCTATTTCCGCGCCTCTTTCTCTGCCTCTCTTTCCCCACATCTCTTTTCCGCCCTCTGTTTCTCCGCTTCTGATTCCCCACCTCCGTTTTTCCGACTCTGATTCCCTGCCTCTGTTTCCCTGCCTCCGATTCCCTGCTTCAGCGTCTCTGGCTCTTTCCCGGCTTCTATTTCCCCACATCTCTTTTCCCCCCTCTGATTCACCCCCTTTGAATCTCATCCTTTGATTCACCACCTCAGATTCCTTACCTCTAATTCCCCGCCTCTGATTCCCCGCCTCTGATTCCCCGCCTCTGATTCCCCGCCTCTGATTCCCCGCCTCTGATTCCCCGCCTCTGATTCCCCGCCTCTGATTCCCCACCTCTGATTTCCCGCCTCTCTTTCCGTGCCTCTTTCCCGGACTCTCTTTCCCCACATCTCTTTTCCTGCCTTGATTCCCCGCCTCGGATTCCCCGCATCTGATACCCCTCCTCTCTTTCACTGCGTCTATTTCCACGCCTCCGTTCCTCTGCCTCTGATACCCCGCCTCTGATACCCCGCCTCTGATTCCCCGCCTCTGATTCCCCGCCTCTGATTCCCCGCCTCTGATTCCCCGCCTCTGATTCCCCGCCTCTGATTCCCCGCCTCTGATTCCCCGCCTCTGATTCCCCGACTCTGATTCCCCTCCTCTGATTCTCATCTTCTGATTCCCCGCCTCTGATTCCACGACTCTCATTCCCCGACTCCGATTCCCCACCTTAGATTCCCCGCCTCTGATTCCACTCCTCTGATTCCCCGCCTCTGATTCCCCGCCTCTGATTCCTTGCCTCGGATTGCACACATCTGATAACCCGCCTCTCTTTCTCTGCCTCTCTTTCGCCACATCTCTTTTCCGTCCTCTGATTCCCCGCTTCTGATTCCCCGCTTCTGATTCCCCGCCTCCATTTCTCCGACTCTGATTCCCTTCCTCTGTTTTCCTGCCTCCGATTCCCTGCCTCCGATTCCCTGCTTCAGAGTCCCTGGCTCTTTCCCTGGCTCTTTCCCTGCCCTTCTTTCCCCACATCTCTTTTCCCCCCTCTGATTCACCCCCTTTTAATTTCAGCCTCTGATTCCCCGCCTGTGGTTCCCCGCCTCTCTTTCCACGCCTCTCTTTCCCTGCCACTATTTTCGTGCCTCTTTCTCTGCCTCTCTTTTCCCAGATCTCATTTCCGCCCACTGATTCCCCGCCTCTGATTCCCCGCCTCTGATTCCCCGCCTCTGATTCCCCGCCTCTGATTCCCCGCCTCTGATTCCCCTCCTCTGATTCCCCGACTCTGATTCCCCACTTCTGATTCCCCGCCTCTGATTCCCCGCCTCTCTTTCCCTGCCACTATTTTCGTGCCTCTTTCTCTGCCTCTCTTTTCCCACATCTCATTTCCGCCCACTGATTCCCCGACTCTGATTCCCCGACTCCGATTCCCTGCTTCAGAGTCTCTGACTCTTTCCCCGCCTCCCTTTCGCCGCCTCTCTTTTCCCACATCTCTATTCCCCCCTCTGATTCCACGCCTCTGATTCCCTGCCGCTGAATCCCCACCTCTGATTCCCCGCCTCTATTTCCTTGCCTCTTTCCCTGCCTCTCTTTCCCCACATCTCTTTCCCAGCCTTGAATTCCCCACATCTGATACCCCGCCTCTCTTTCCCTGCGTCTATTTCTGCGCCTCTTTCCCTGCCTCTCTTTCCCCACATCTCTTTTCCGCCCTCTGATTCCCCGCTTCTGATTCCCCGCCTCCGTTCTCCGACTCTGTTTACCTGCCTCCGATTACCTGCTTCAGAGTCCCTGGCTCTTTCCATGCCTCTCTTTCCCTACATATCTTTTCCCCCTTCTGATTCTCCCTCTTTGAATCTCAGCCTCGGATTCCCCACCTCAGATACCCCACCTCAGATTCCCTGCCTCAGAATCCCCACCTCCGATTCCCCGCCTCTGCTTCCCCGCCTCTGATTCCCCGCCTCTGATTCCCCGCCTATATTTCTCCGACTCCGATTCCCTTCCTCTGTTTCCCTGCCTCCGATTCCCTGCTTCAGAGTCCCTGGCTCTTTCCCTGGCTCTTTCCCTGCCCTTCTTTCCCCACATCTCTTTTCCCCCCTCTGATTCACCCCCTTTTAATTTCAGCCTCTGATTCCCCGCCTGTGGTTCCCCGCCTCTGATTCCCCGCCTCTCTTTCCCTGCCACTATTTTCGTGCCTCCTTCTCTGCCTCCGATTCCCTGCTTCAGAGTCCCTGGCTCTTTCCCTGGCTCTTTCCCTGCCCTTCTTTCCCCACATCTCATTTCCGCCCTCTGATTCCCCACCTCTGATTCTACGCCGCCTTTTCCCCGCCTCTGATACACCTCCTCTGAGTCCAAGCCTCTGATTCCCCGCCTCTGATTTCCCACCTCTGATTTCCCGCCTCTCTTTCCGTGCCTCCTTCCCGGCCTCTCTTTCCCCACATCTCTTTTCCTGCCTCTGATTCCCCGCCTCGGATTCCCCGCATCTGATACCCCTCCTCTCTTTCACTGCGTCTATTTCCACGCCTCCGTTCCTCTGCCTCTGATACCCCGCCTCTGATACCCCGCCTCTGATTCCCCGCCTCTGATTCCCCGCCTCTGATTCCCCGCCTCTGATTCCCCTCCTCTGATTCCACGACTCTGATTCCCCGACTCCGATTCCCCACCTTAGATTCCCCGCCTCTGATTCCACGCCTCTGATTCCCCGCCTCTGATTCCCCGCCTCTGATTCCTTGCCTCGGATTGCACACATCTGATACCCCGCCTCTCTTTCTCTGCCTCTCTTTCCCCACATCTCTTTTCCGTCCTCTGATTCCCCGCTTCTGATTCCCCGCTTCTGATTCTCCGCCTCCATTTCTCCGACTCTGATTCCCTTCCTCTGTTTCCCTGCCTCTGTTTCCCTGCCTCCGATTCCCTGCCTCCGATTCCCTGCTTCAGAGTCCCTGGCTCTTTCCCTGGCTCTTTCCCTGCCCTTCTTTCCCCACATCTCTTTTCCCCCCTCTGATTCACCCTCTTTTAATTTCAGCCTCTGATTCCCCGCCTCTGGTTTTCCGCCTGTGATTCCCCGCCTCTGATTCCCCGCCTCTCTTTCCCTGCCACTATTTTCGTGCCTCTTTCTCTGCCTCTCTTTTCCCACATCTCATTTCCGCCCACTGATTCCCCGCCTCTGATTCCCCGCCTCTGATTCCCCGCCTCTGATTCCCCGCCTCTGATTCCCCGCCTCTGATTCTCCGCCTCTGATTCCCTGCCTCTGATTCCCCGCCTCTGATTCCCCGCCTCTGATTCTCCGCCTCTGATTCCCCGCCTCTGATTCCCCGCCTCTGATTCCCCGCCTCTGATTCCCCGCCACTGATTCCCCGCCTCCATTTCTTCGACTCCAATTCCCTGCTTCAGAGTCTCTGACTCTTTCCCCGCCTCCCTTTCACCGCCTCTCTTTTCCCACATCTCTATTCCCCCCTCTGATTCCCCGCCTCTGATTCCCCGCCTCTGCTTCCCCGCCTCTGCTTCCCCGCCTCTGATTCCCCGCCTCTGATTCCCCGCCTCTGATTCCCCGCCTCTGATTCCCCGCCTCTGATTCCCCGCCTCTGATTCCCCGCCTCTGATTCCCCGCCTCTGATTCCCCGCCTCTGATTCCCCGCCTCTGATTCCCTGCCTCTCTTTCCCTGCCACTATTTTCGTGCCTCCTTCTCTGCCTCTCTTTTCCCACATCTCTTTCCCCGCCTCTGATTCCCCGCCTCAGATTCCCCACCTCAGATAATACGACTCTGATTCCCCGCCTCTGATTCCCCGCCTGTGATTCACCGCCTCTGATTTCCCGCCTCTCTTTCCGTGCCTCTTTCCCGGCCTCTCTTTCCCCACATCACTTTTCCTGCCTCTGATGCCCCGCCTCGGATTCCACGCCTCTGATTCCCCACCTCAGATTTTCCACCTCAGATTCCCCGCCTCTGATACCACGACTCTGATTTCCCGCGTCTCTTTCCGTGCCTCTTCCGCGCCTCTCTTTCCGTGCCTCTTTCCCCGCCTCTCTTTCCTTGCCTCTTTCACTGCCTCTCTTTCCCCACATCTCTTTCCCCACTTCTGATTCCCCGCCTCAGATCCCCCACATCTGATACCCTGCCTCTCTTTCCCTGCGTCTATTTCCGCGCCTCTTTCTCTGCCTCTCTTTCCTTGCCTCTTTCACTGCCTCTCTTTCCCCACATCTCTTTCCCCGCCTCTGCTTCCCCGCCTCTGATTCCCCGCCTCTGATTCCCCGCCTCTGATTCCCCGCCTCTGATTCCCCGCCTCTGATTCCCCGCCTCGGATTCCCCGCCTCGGATTCCCCGCCTCGGATTCCCCACATCTGATACCCCGCCTCTCTTTCCCTGCGTCTATTTCCGCGCCTCTTTCCCTGCCTCTCTTTCCCCACATCTCTTTTCCGCCCTCTGATTCCCCGCTTCTGATTCCCCGCCTCTGATTCTCCGCCTCTGATTCCCCGCCTCTGATTCCCCACCTCTGATTCCTCGCCCCTGATTCCCCGCCTCTCTTTCCCTGCCACTATTTTTGTGCCTCCTTCTCTGCCTCTCTTTTCCCACATCTCTTTCCCCGCCTCTGATTCCCCGCCTCTGATTCCCCGCCTCTGATTCCCCACCCCTGATTCCCCGCCTCTCTTTCCCTGCCACTATTTTTGTGCCTCCTTCTCTGCCTCTCTTTTCCCACATCTCTTTCCCAGCCTATGATTCCCCGCCTCAGATTCCCCGCCTCTGATTTCCCACCTCTCTTTCCGTGCCTCTTTCCCCGCCTCTCTTTCCTTGCCTCCTTCCCTGCCTCTCTTTCTCCACTCTTTCCCCACCTCTGATTCCCCGCCTCAGATCCCCCACATCTGATACCCTGCCATTCTTTCCCTGCGTCTATTTCCGCGCCTCTTTCTCTGCCTCTCTTTCCCCACATCTCTTTTCCGCCCTCTGTTTCTCCGCTTCTGATTCCCCACCTCCGTTTTTCCGACTCTGATTCCTCGCCCCTGATTCCCCGCCTCTCTTTCCCTGCCACTATTTTTGTGCCTCCTTCTCTGCCTCTCTTTTCCCACATCTCTTTCCCAGCCTCTAATTCCCCGCCTCAGATTCCCTGCCTCTGATACCACGACTCTGATTCCCCGCCTCAGATTCTCCACCTCAAATTCCCCGCTTCTGATACCACGTCTCTGATTCCCCGCCTCTGATTTCCCACCTCTCTTTCCGTGCCTTTTTCCCCGCCTCTCTTTCCTTGCCTCTTTCCCTGCCTCTTTCTCCACATCTCTTTCTTCACCTCTGATTCCCCGCCTCGGATCCCCCACATCTGATACCCCGCCTCTCTTTCCCTGCATCTATTTCCACGCCTCTTTCTCTGCCTCTCTTTCCCCACATCTCTTTTCCGCCCTCTGATTCCCCGCTTCTGATTCCCCACCTCCGTTTCTCCGACTCTGATTCCCTGCCTCTGTTTCCCCGCCTCTGATTCCCCGCCTCCATTTCTCCGACTCTGATTCCCTTCCTCTGTTTCCCTGCCACCGATTCCCTGCCTCCGATTCCCTGCTTCAGAGTCCCTGGCTCTTTCCCTGGCTCTTTCCCTGCCCTTCTTTCCCCACATCTCTTTTCCCCCCTCTGATTCACCCTCTTTTAATTTCAGCCTCTGATTCCCCCCCTCTGGTTCCCCGTCTGTGATTCCCCGCCTCTGATTCCCCGCCTCTCTTTCCCTGCCACTATTTTCGTGCCTCTTTCTCTGCCTCTCTTTTCCCACATCCCATTTCCGCCCACTGATTCCCCACCTCTGATTCCCCGCCTCTGATTCCCCGCATCTGATTCCCCGCCTCAGATTCCCCGCCTCTGATTCCCTGCCTCTCTTTCCCTGCCACTATTTTCGTGCCTCATTCTCTGCCTCTCTTTTCCCACATCTCTTTCCCCGCCTCTGATTCCCCGCCTCAGATTCCCCACCTCTGATTTCCTGCCTCTCTTTCCGTGCCTCTTTCCCCGCCTCTCTTACCTTGCCTCTTTCCCTGCCTCTCTTTCTCCACATCTCTTTCCCCACCTCTGATTCCCCGCCTCGGATCCCCCACATCTGATACCCCGCCTCTCTTTCCCTGCGTCTATTTACACGCCTCTTTCTCTGCCTCTCTTTCCCCACATCTCTTTTCCGCCCACTGATTCCCCGCCTCTGATTCCCCGCCTCTGATTCCCCGCCTCTGATTCCCCGCTTCTGATTCCCTGCCTCCGTTTCTCCGACTCTGTTTCCCTGCCTCCGATTCCCTGCTTCAGAGTCCCTGGCTCTTTCCATGCCTCTCTTTCCCCACATTTCTTTTCCCCCTTCTGATTCTCCCCCTTTCAATCTCAGCCTCTGATTTCCCACCTCAGAATCCCCACCTCAAATTCCCCGCCTCTGCTTCCCCGCCTCTGCTTCCCCGCCTTTGCTTCCCCGCCTCTGCTTCCCCGCCTCTGCTTCCCCGCCTCTGATTGCCCGCCTCTGATTTCCCGCCTCTGATTCCCCGCCTCTGATTCCCCGCCTCTGATTCCCCGCCTCTGATTCCCCGCCTCTGATTCCCCGCCTCTGATTCCCCGCCTCTGATTCCCCGCCTCTGATTCCCCGCCTCTGATTCCCCGCCTCTGATTCCCCGCCTCTGTTTCCCTGCCTCTCTTTCCCTGCCACTATTTTCGTGCCTCCTTCTCTGCCTCTCTTTTCCCACATCTCTTTTCCACCCTCTGATTCCCCGCTTCTGATTCCCCGCCTCCGTTTCTCCGACTCTGTTTCCCTGCCTCCGATTACCTGCTTCAGAGTCCCTGGCTCCTTCCATGCCTCTCTTTCCCTACATATCTTTTCCCCCTTCTGATTCTCCCCCTTTGAATCTCAGCCTCGGATTCCCCACCTCTGATTCCCCGCCTCTGCTTCCCCGCCTCTGATTCCCCGCCTCTGATTCCCCGCCTATATTTCTCCGACTCTGATTCCCTTCCTCTGTTTCCCTGCCTCCGATTCCCTGCTTCAGAGTCCCTGGCTCTTTCCCTGGCTCTTTCCCTGCCCTTGTTTCCCCACATCTCTTTTCCCCCCTCTGATTCACCCACTTTTAATTTCAGCCTCTGATTCCCCGCCTGTGGTTCCCCGCCTCTGCTTCCCCGCCTCTGATTCCCCGCCTCTGATTCCCCGCCTCCATTTCTCCCACTCTGATTCCCTTCCTCTGTTTCCCTGCCTCCGATTCCCTGCTTCAGAGTCCCTGGCTCTTTCCCTGGCTCTTTCCCTGCCCTTCTTTCCCCACATCTCTTTACCCCCCTCTGATTCACCCCCTTTTAATTTCAGCCTCTGATTCCCCGCCTGTGGTTCCCCGCCTCTGATTCCCCGCCTCTCTTTCCCTGCCACTATTTTCGTGCCTCTTTCTCTGCCTCTCTTTTCCCACATCTCATTTCCGCCCACTGATTCCCCGCCTCTGATTCCCCGCCTCTGATTCTCCGCCTCTGATTCCCCGCCTCTGATTCCCCACCTCTGATTCCCCGACTCTAATTCCCCGACACTGATTCCCCGACTCTGATTCCCCGACTCTGATTCCCCGCCTCAGATTCCCCACCTCAGATTCCCCGCCTCAGATTCCCCGCCTCCGTTTCTCCGACTCTGTTTCCCTGCCTCCGATTCCCTGCTTCAGAGTCCCTGGCTCTTTCCATGCCTCTCTTTCCCCACATTTCTTTTCCCCCTTCTGATTCTTCCCCTTTCAATCTCAGCCTCTGATTTCCCACCTCAGAATCCCCACCTCAAATTCCCCGCCTCTGATTCCCTGCCTCTGATTCCCCGCCTCTGCTTCCCCGCCTCTGCTTCCCCGCCTCTGCTTCCCCGCCTCTGCTTCCCCGCCTCTGCTTCCCCGCCTCTGATTCCCCGCCTCTGATTCCCCGCCTCTGCTTCCCCGCCTCTGATTCCCCGCCTCTGACTCCCCTCCTCTGATTCCCCGCCTCTGATTCCACGACTCTGATTCCCAGCTTCTGATTCCTCGCTTCTGATTCCCCGCCTCCATTTCTCCGACTCTGATTCCCTTCCTCTGTTTTCCTGCCTCCGATTCCCTGCCTCCGATTCCCTGCTTCAGAGTCCCTGGCTCTTTCCCTGGCTCTTTCCCTGCCCTTCTTTCCCCACATCTCTTTTCCCCCCTCTGATTCACCCTCTTTTAATTTCAGCCTCTGATTCCCCGCCTCTGGTTCCCCGCCTGTGATTCCCCGCCTCTGATTCCCCGCCTCTCTTTCCCTGCCACTATTTTCGTGCCTCTTTCTCTGCCTCTCTTTTCCCACATCTCATTTCCGCCCACTGATTCCCCGCCTCTGATTCCCCGCCTCTGATTCCCCGCCTCTGATTCCCCGCCTCTGATTCCCCGCCTCTGATTCCCCGCCTCTGATTCCCCGCCTCTGATTCCCCGCCTCTGATTCCCCGCCTCTGATTCCCCGACTCTGATTCCCTGCCTCTGAATCCCCACCTCTGATTCCCCGCCTCTATTTCCTTGCCTCTTTCCCTGCCTCTCTTTCCCCACATCTCTTTCCCCGCCTTGAATTCCCCACATCTGATACCCCGCCTCTCTTTCCCTGCGTCTATTTCCGCGCCTCTTTCCCTGCCTCTCTTTCCCCACATCTCTTTTCCGCCCTCTGATTCCCCGCTTCTGATTCCCCGCCTCCGTTCTCCGACTCTGTTTCCCTGCCTCCGATTCCCTGCTTCAGAGTCCCTGGCTCTTTCCATGCCTCTCTTTCCCTACATTTCTTTTCCCCCTTCTGATTCTCTCCCTTTGAATCTCATCCTCGGATTCCCCACCTCAGATTCCCCACCTCAGATTCCCTGCCTCAGAATCCCCACCTCAGATTCCCCGCCTCTGATTCCCCGCCTCTGATTCCCCGCCTCTGATTCCCCGACTCTGATTCCCCGACTCTGATTCCCCGACTCTGATTCCCCGACTCTGATTCCCCGACTCCGATTCCCTGCCTCTGATTCCCCGCCTCCATTTCTCCCACTCTGATTCCCTTCCTCTGTTTCCCTGCCTCCGATTCCCTGCTTCAGAGTCCCTGGCTCTTTCCCTGGCTCTTTCCCTGCCCTTCTTTCCCCACATCTCTTTTCCCCCCTCTGATTCACCCCCTTTTAATTTCAGCCTCTGATTCCCCGCCTGTGGTTCCCCGCCTCTGATTCCCCGCCTCTCTTTCCCTGCGTCTATTTCCGCGCCTCTTTCCCTGCCTCTCTTTCCCCACATCTCTTTTCCACCCTCTGATTCCCCGCTTCTGATTCCCCGCCTCCGTTTCTCCGACTCTGTTTCCCTGCCTCCGATTCCCTGCTTCAGAGTCCCTGGCTCTTTCCATGCCTCTCTTTCCCCACATTTCTTTTCCCCCTTCTGATTCTCCCCCTTTCAATCTCAGCCTCTGATTTCCCACCTCAGAATCCCTGCCTCAAATTCCCTGCCTCTGAATCCCCGCCTCTGAATCACCGCCTCTGATTCCCCCTCTCTGAATCCCCGCCTATGATTCCCCCCCTCTGATTCTCCGCCTCTGATTCCCCGCCTCTGATTCCCCGCCTCTGATTCCCCGCCTCTGATTCCCCGCCTCTGATTCCCCGCCTCCGATTCCCCGCCTCCGATTCCCCGCCTCCGATTCCCCGCCTCCGATTCCCCGACTCCGATTCCATGCTGCCTTTTCTCCGCCCCTGATACCCCTCCTCTGAGTCCAAGCCTCTGATTCCCTACCTCTGATTCCCCGCCTCTGATTCCCGCCTCTGATTCCCCACCTCTGATTCCCTGCCTCTCTTTCCCTGCCACTATTTTCGTGCCTCTTTCCCTGCCTCTCTTTCCCCACATCTCTTTTCCGCCCTCTGATTCCCCGCCTCTAATTTCCTGCCTCTGATTCCCCACGTCTGATACCCTGCCTCTATTTCCCTGCGTTTTTTCCGCACCTCCTTCTCTGCCTCTCATTCCCCACATCTCTTTTCCGTCCTCTGATTCCCCACCTCTGATTCCCCGAATCTGATTCCCCGTCTTTGATTCCCTGCTTCAGAGTCCCTGGCTCTTTCCCCGCCTCTCTTTCCCCGCCTCTCTTTTCCCCCCTCTGAATCCCCGCCTCTGATTCCCCGTCTCTCATTCCCCGTCTCTCTTTCCCTACCTTGATTTCTCCACCACTCTTTCCTCTATTCTTATTCCAACCATCTGTTCCAACGCCTCTGTTTCCCTTCCTGTTTTGCCGCCTCCGTTTCCCCGCCTCTGTTTGTCTCCCTCCGTTTCACCCCCTCCGTTTCCACTTCGATATTTCCATCCCTCTGTTTCCCTACTTTGCTTTCTCCTCCTCTGTTTCCCCACCTGCTGTGGCAGATCTGCATCTGGACGCCTGGAGTGAATGGTGTATGCCTGGCTGTCTGATCTGCAGAGGAGATGTCCCGGTGACTGGAGTGAACCTGGCCTGGAGGTTCCCGAGTCTGTGCCATTGTTGGGACTTTTTTCTTCTCGTTATATAGGTGCATTTTAGTCTTGTGTAGTTTTGATCTTTTATCTGGAGTTGAAATGGCATCTTGTGTTGCCTGATGTGGAATCACAGTTTGCTGGTTAGCATTGTAGTTTCTGGAGGCTGTCATTTCATTTTTAAACTGTGTCCTGGTTTTAAATGACAATACAGGCTACTACTCTTCTTCTATCCATATCTTTTAAATATCCCCACTGTCTCAGTGGACACCCCCTCTGCAATTTCCTCCCTTTCTATAGCTGGGATACTATCCCTGACCAGTAACATTATTCGCCCCCCACCCCACTACCCCTCATTCTATTCCTTTTAAACCCAAACCCTAGGACCTGCATCAGCAAATCCTGCCCTTCCTCCAACCAAGACTCTGTAACAGTCACAACATCATAGTTGTACATACTGATCCATGCTCAAAGTTCATCCCCTTTATTCCTTGCATTGAAATAGACATTTCAAACCCTCTGACTGACTCCATCTGTTTTTTTCCTCTGCCTGTCTTTTTTTTTGACAAACTCAGAACATGTCCCCTCATGCTTTTGAACTTCTGCTCTCATATTGTGGTTCCCGTCCCCCTGCCAAACTGCCATCTGGTATCCAAGGAAAGCATCCTGACTGGTCCCCATCTGTTTCCAACAGGTGTCAATCACACCGGAGCCCAAGAAGAGTGTAATCACCTGCCTGAATGACTATCGACCAGTTGCACTTGCATTAACAGTGAAGAAGTGTTTGGAAAGGCTCCTGTCTGAGTGGTGATGTGGATCCATTCCAGTTCGCCTCTCATAATAACAGCAGATGTTGTCTTACTGGCCCTACACCAATCCCTGGAGCACCTGAACAGTAAAGATGCTCTTTATCAACTACAGCTCGGCATTTAACACCATCATCCCCTCCAAACTGACCAGCAAACTCCAAGACCTGGGAGTTAACACCTCCAGACCACAATCAGTGAAGGTTGGTAAGAATATCCCCTCCACGATCTCCATCAGTACCAGAGCACCACAGGGCTGTGTTCTTAGCCCCCACTCTACTCACTTTACACCCACGACTGTGTGGCTCGGTACATCAACAATATCCCCTCCAAATTTGCTGACGATACCACGGACGTGGGTTGTATAAAGGAAGGGGATGAGTCCACATGCAGGAGGGAGTTTGAAAACCGAGCTGAATGGTGCATCAACAACAACCTCGCACTCAATGTCACCAAAACCAAGGAGTTGATTGTTGAGTTCAGGAATGGAAAGCCAGAGGTTTAAAATCCAGTGATGATTGGGGGATCAGGGGTGGAGAGGGTGAGCGAATTTAGGTTCTTGGGAGTCACCATCTCAAAAATTCTTCCTGGACCCAACACCAATGTCCTCGTGAAGAAAGCATGTCAGCGCCTCTAATTCCTCAGGGGTTTGTGGAGGTTTGGGATGACACCAGAAACCCTGGCAAATTTTGACAGAGATGTGGTGGAAAGTGTGCTGACTGGCTGCATCACGGTCTGGTATGGGGACACCAATACCCCTGAGAATAAAGCCCTCCAAAAGGTCGTGGACACAGCCCAGGACATCACAGACAAAACTCTCCCCACTATTGAGTTTATCGACAGGGAATGGTGCTGTCAGAAAACATCAGCAATCACCAAAGATCCACACTCTCTCTTTCTCTTCTCACTGCTGCCATCAGGAAAGAATTCTCGGTGCCTCAAGACTCACACCCCCAGGTTCAGGAACAGCTGCTCTCCCTCCACCTTCAGACTCAATCAGGAACTCATTTCAGGACTCTTGCAGCACTTTATTGATTTTCTTTGTTTTCAATTCTTTTATCTTTCCAGGTTTCCACTGAACCGTTTATTTTTGCACGACCCATGCGTGGGAATTCGGCCGTGTCCACAGGAAAAAGGGAATCTCAGGGTTGGATGTGATGTCGTGTATGTTCTCTGCCAATCAATGGGAAATCTGCAAATCTTCAATCTTGGTGCAAACCAACCATTACTGTCCAAGCTGCAGATTGCAAGGGCTGTAAAGTGCTGCCACCGCCTGTTCACACTGAGTACTGCATGCATGAAGCAAGGGAGAGAGAGAGATCTAGGTATAATACCACCACCTGGTGTCCGGACTCGCGAACTACAGGGTACATGATTTTTATTTTTCATGGGAGTGTTGGAGAATGAGAGGAGACTTGATTAAGGTTAACAAAATAGAGCAAGATGGATAATATGGAGCTCCAATGCACAGGGAGGTCTCACCTGTGAAGGAGCAAGTGTGAGATCTCCCAGTTCATTCTTGCTCGGGCAGTGGTGGCCAATTGCAAGACAGCTCCAATTAGGGGAAGAGAATATGCTGTTTCAGGTCATGGGTTTGAAACGGTTTCCCCAGTTGTGCCATTCAGACTCAAGAGAGCAGATACTTGCAGACAGGTAGGAAACCTAGTTTTATTGTGGAGAATTGCTTGTTTTTTGGGGTGAAGGTTGTTTGTGGTCTGAGATTCTTAAATACTTTACAATGGAAGCAGCAATTTTCCTTGTGCCTGATTGCTACATAGCAGTTAAAATGTCTCAAATCTATCCCTCAGCCAGTACTTTTGGTCATTGATTTGGAGTGATGGCTTGGCAATATTTATAGCATGGTGAGTCCAAAGCTCTCAAAGTGACAATGTGGAAGGAGTTTGTCTGTTCTTTGTGTTTTCTGCCACCCTTGAGAACTTAAAAAGTGCCGTGAATTGTGGTATTGGTGAGACACAAGCTTGTTTTGCCCTCTTTTTGTTCTGTATGTCTATAAAGTTTCAGTTTAGGGATAAAATGTCCAGATACTGTTCTGTTCAAAAGTCTAGTAACCAAATCTGATTCTCCCGAGTTCTTGTCATGGATATGTATCATGAAGCCTGTTTTGCAGCAGTCGTGTTGCATTAGAGGTGCACATACAATTTTCAAAAATAATGAGTTTGAAACCAGAAAAAGATCAGGTCGTGCCCAAAGGTTCATCTGTGCTGTTGAATTGAATTGATGGCCCCAGGACCAGAATGTGCACTTCCACCCCATGGCCTTGAGCTTCCCAAATCGCCAATGAACTTACGGCCCCCTTGAGCTGTGGAGTGTGGGAGGAAATCCACACAGACACCGAGAGGATGTAGAAACTTCTTGCAGTCAGTGCTGATTTGATCCTGGGGTGACTCGTGCTGGAGAGGTGGGACTACTGTCCTGCCTTCACCTTGTGATGGCTGATTTTTGTCTGTTGGTGGATGGAGGTCTGACATGATATTCCCTTGGCCTTGAGGGAAAGAAGAGTAGAAATTGCAAGGGCTCTGACAGAAATATTTAAAACCTGTTTATCCACGGGTGAGGTGCCAGAGGAATGGATGTAATCTAATGTTCCTTTGTTGAAAAACGGCTTCAAAAGCCAACCAGGTGAGCCTGACAGTGATAGGTTAATTATTGGAGGGTAATCAGAGAGTACCTCGAAAAGTATCTGTTCAAATAGCAGGCCTTAATCAACCATAGCATAGAATACTGGAGTCGGGCAGTGAGGTTGAGACTAGACAAGGTATTGGTGAGGCCCTGTTGAGAGTACTGTGTGCAGTTCTGGTCACCAGATGAGAGGAAAGCTATCAACAAAGTCGAGAGGGTGCAGAGAAGATTTACGTCAATGTTACCTGGATATCAGCAACTAGATTACAAAGAAAGATTGAGCAAATGATGTCTTTATTCTTTGGATTGTAGATGGTTGAGAGGGGATTTGATTGAGGTCTTTAAAATTACTAGGAGGATAGAACGAATTGATGTGGAGAGACTTTTTTCATTGCGGGGAGCAGAGATTGAAACAGGAGGTATTGAGTTAAGAGGCAAAAGTTTGGAAGTAACATGAGGGGGATCTTCTTGACTCAGAGTGGTGGTTCAGTGGAGTGAGCTTCCGGGAGAAATAGTGGCGGCTGGGTCCATTTTGTCATTTCAGGGAAAATTGGAGGGGAGGGGAATGCAGAGAGGTGGTACGAGAGGAGAGTATTTAGTTCAGTGCAGACAAGAAGGGCCAAATGACCTGTTTCTGTGCTGTAATTGTTATAGGGGTAAAATGTGTGGCAGTAACTTGGAAGTCCGATGCGTATTTGGGAATGGGTCGATGGCCACACTGAAATAGCCCGTTGTATCCCACTTGAAATAATTACATCGAATTCACGGAACAAATTTGAATTTCTCTTTTGAAGATTTGGGATGTGTATTTACTAATTGTAGGAATTAAGTTTTAATCACCCAACACGAACTTTCTGACTCCTATTAACCAAGAAAAGCAAGATTTTATTTGAGAGTTTTGCTCAATTTTTATAAATACTATCTAGATGTTTTCTCTCTTTATTGTTTTCTATTGGGCAGCTGTGGGAGGGGTTACTTTTTAAATCACTATGCATTAATTTTATCTTATTTTCAAAGAAGAAATTTAAGTTTTTTAATGCATATGTTAAATTAAATGTAAAAATGTTACAAATAAGATAAATGAAGAATTGTTTCAGGAACTGGCAATCTTCCACGAGTGCCATTAACTCCAGGCAGCAGGAATATGTGAACGAAACACAAAACTGGCCAGAACAACTGAGGAAACACGGCTAAAAGTGCCCAAAAAGGTGCTGATGCCATCTTGATTTTAACGTAGGTGACACCGAGGAATGCGTTGGGGCAGAGATGGTCTATGGACAGCCAATACGGACGCCTTGGGGAACAAAGCCTGCACCATCAGTAGGGATGGACAATGGTGGGTAATGAATAAGCACATATTAGAGACACTGAGAGAGAGACACACACATACCCAGACAGACACACACACACAGACACAGAGAGACAGATACACACACACACGGACACACATGCACACAGAGAGACACACACAGACAGAGAGAGAGACACTGACAGAGAGACAGACAGACACACACAGACAGAGACACACACAGACAGATAGACACACACAGACAGAGAGAGACACACACAGACGGAGAGAGAGACACTGACAGAGAGACAGACAGACACACACAGACAGAGACACAGACAGACAGATAGACACACATAGACGGAGAGAGACACACACAGACGGAGAGAGAGAGACACACACACAGAGACAGAGAGACACACATAGAGACAGAGAGAGATACACACACGACAGAGAGACAGACACACACACAGACAGAGACAGACACACAGAGAGACACACAGAGAGACAGAGACACACACAGACACAGAGACACGCAGATACAGAGACACACACAGATACACAGACAGAGAGAGAGACACACACACATACAGACACAGAGACACTCATTTAGACAGAGGGAGAGAGACACACAGACAGTGACACACACAGAGACACAGAGAGAGACACACACACAAACAGACAGAGAGACACCGAGAGAGACACACACATACCCAGACAGACAGACACACACACAGACACAGAGAGACAGATACACAGACACACACACACAGAAACACACACAGACAGAGACAGAGAGAGAGACACTGACAGCGAGAGAGACAGAGAGACACACACAGACAGACAGACACACACAGACAGACACACACAGACAGACACACACAGACAGAGAGACACAGACAGAGAGAGACACAGAAAGAGAGAGAGACACAGACAGAGAGAGAGACACAGACAGAGAGAGACACACAGACAGAGAGACACACAGACAGAGAGACACACAGACAGAGAGACACACAGACAGAGAGAGTCACACACAGTCGTAGTGACACACACACACACACAGACAGAGAGAGAGAGACCCCTTGGTTGTGCCCTTCACCTTCGCACTTAACTCCCTCGTCTCTCCTGGCAGGATCTCATCACCTTTCCTACCCTTGGACCATGACATCTGTCTGCTCATCCTCCTTCCTGAGAATGGTGTGAACTCTACCTAGAAACACCACAGCAAAGAAAAGAGACCCTTCAGCCCTTCTCGTCCATGGTGAAATATCATTCTGCCAGTCTCGTCGACCTGCACCCAGTCCCTAACCCTCCTGACTCCCCACATCCATGGATCTCTGCAATTGATTCTTAAAACGTAAGAGTTTGAATGTTAAATGGTACACCATTGAGGAGTGTTGTCAAACAAAGGGATTGAGGAACTGTGGTACAGAACTGCCCGAAAGTGGAGTCCCATGTGGAGATGGGGGGGGGGGGGTGGTGGGGGGAGTGAAGAAAGCTTCTGGTATTTTGGCCTTCAGAAATGAGAGGATTGAGTGCAGGAGGTGGGAGGCCACGAGGAAGTTGGACGAGGCATGGGTGAGGCCAACTTGGGAACATTGTGTGCCGTTTGGGTGGCTGGAGGAGAGGAAGGATAGGAATGAGACAGCGCGTCGAGGAGAGGGACAAGAAGGTGTTCTGGCTTTCGGGGTTTGAGTTCCAGGGGAAGGTTGGACAGGCTGGGACTTTATTCCCTGGAGCGTAGAAGATTGAGGAAGATTTGAAAATTGTGAGGGGGGACGGATCGTGTCCATGGGGACAGGCTGTTTCCAAGGAGAGTGAGAGAGATTCAAAGAGGAGGACATGGATTGAGATTGAAGGGGGATTTTCTTCCCTCAGAGGGGGGTGGGAGCGTGGAATGAGTTTTGGGCCAAGGTGGTGGAGGTGGGATGGACTGGAATCTTGGGGGGGAATGTGGGGCAGGTCCTGGTGTGGAAATGTGCAGCCTGAAGGGGAGATGGACTGGAGGCCCGAGGCAGCTCTCGGCCCCTTCCCCAGTGGGACTGGGCTGGCAAGAGATCCCGTGGAGGGGTGGCTCAAGCTCTCGCGAGAGCAACCCCTGGGGGCCGCCATGTTGTTGATCTTTCCCGCCTTTGGAGCAGTTGGTCTCGAGCGGGAGAGGTTCGTGTCGGTGCTTCACGGGCGGGAATCGGGGCATTTTGGGAGCGAGACCAGGGAGGAGGGAGTTTCCACGGGTCGCCCTTTGGGTCCGGGGCGGCCGGAGCTCGGAGGGGAACTGGCGGGGAGATGGTTGTGAGGTGGGGCCGGGAAACCGTGAGGGAGTTTGTGGCGGGGTGACATTAGGGTGTGTGGTAGTCGGGGACCCGCGAGGCTGAGGGGGGTCGGGGCCCGAGAGGCTGAAGGGGGGCTCGGGGCCCGCGAGGTTGAGCGGGGTCGGGGTCCGTGAGGCTGAGGGGGGGGTCGGGGCCCGCGAGGCTGAGGGGGGGGTCGGGGCCCGCGAGGCTGAGGGGGGGGGTCGGGGCCCGCGAGGCTGAGAGGGGGGGGTCGGGTCCGCGAGGCTGAGGGGGGGAGGGGGACCCGCGAGACTGAGGGGGCCCGCGAGTCTGAGGGGAGTCGGGGCCCGCGAGGCTGAGGGGGGTTGGGGGACCCGCGAGGCTGAGGGGGGTCGGGGGACCCGCGAGGCTGAGGGGGGTCGGGGGACCCGCGAGTCTGAGGGGCGTCGGGGGACCCGCGAGGCTGAGGCGTGGGTCGGGGGACCCGCGAGGCTTAGGGGGGTCGGGGGACCCGCGAGGCTGAGGCGGGGGTCGGTGACCCGCGAGGTTGAGAGGGGGGGGTCGGGGACCCGCGAGGCTGAGGGGGGGTGTCGGGGACACGCGAGGCTGAGGGGTGGGTGTCGGGGACCCGCGAGGCTGAGGGGGGCGTCGGGGACCCGCGAGGCTGAGGGGGGCGTCGGGGACCCGCGAGGCTGAGGGGGGGTCAGGGACTCGCGAGGCTGAGGGGGGCAGGGGAATGGTGAGGCTGCTGGGAGAGGGGACAAGGACCCAGAAGGGTGAGGGGGTCCCGCCAGAGGGGTGAGGGTGATCAGGACCCAGAGGGGTGAGGGTGATCAGGACCCAGAAGGGTGAGGGTGATCAGGACCCAGAGGGGTGAGGTTGATCAGGACCCAGAGGGGTGAGGGTGATCAGGACCCAGAGGGGTGAGGGTGATCAGGACCCAGAAGGGTGAGGGTGATCAGGACCCAGAAGGGTGAGGGTGATCAGGACCCAGAAGGCTGAGGGGGGACGGGGACCCAAAGGCTGAGGGGGGACGGGGACCCAGAAGGCTGAGGGGGGACGGGGACCCAGAAGGCTGAGGGGGGACGGGGACCCAGAAGGCTGAGTGGGGACGGGGACCCAGAAGGCTGAGGGGGGACGGGGACCCAGAAGGCTGAGGGGGTCGGGGACCCAGAAGGCTGAGGGGTGACGGGGACGGGGACCCAGAAGGCTGAGGGGGGACGGGGACGGGGACCCAGAAGGCTGAGGGGGAACTGGGACGGGGACCCAGAAGGCTGAGGGGGAACTGGGACCCAGAAGGCTGAGGGAGGACGGAGACCCAGAAGGCTGAGCGAGGGCGTGGACCCAGAAGGCTGAGGGGGGACGGGGACCCAGAAGGCTGAGGGGGAACTGGGACCCAGAAGGCTGAGGGGGGACGGAGACCCAGAAGGCTGAGGGGGGAACGTGGACCCACAAGCCTGAGGGGGGACGGGGACCCACAAGCCTGAGTGGGGACGGGGACCCACAAGCCTGAGGGGGTACGGGGACCCACAAGCCTGAGGGGATACGGAGACCCACATGGCTGAGGTGGGACGGGGACCCAGAAGGCTGAGGGGGGACGGGGACCCAGAAGGCTGAGGGGGGACGGGGACCCAGAAGGCTGAGGGGGGACGGGGACCCAGAAGGCTGAGGGGGGACGGGGACCCAGAAGGCTGAGGGGGGAGAGGGATCGGGATCCAAAAGGCTGAGGGGGGACGGGGACGGGGATACAGAGGGCTGAGGGGGGACGGGGTCCCAGAAGGCTGAGGGGGGATGGGGACCCAGAAGGCTGAGACCCAAAAGGTTGAGGGGGGATGGGGACGGGGATCCAGAGGGCTGAGGGGGGACAGGGACCCAGAAGGCTGTGGGGGGACGGGGACCTAGACGGCTGAGGGGGGACGGGGATCCAGAAAGCTGAGCGGGAGGGCGACCCAGAAGGTTGAGAGGGGACGGGGACCCGGAAGGCTGTGTGGGGACGGGGACCCAGAAGGCTGAGGGGGGACCGGGACCCAGAAGGCTGAGGGGGGACGGGTAGCCAGAAGGCTGAGGGGGGACGGGGATCCAGAGGGCTGAGGGGGGACGCAGACCCAGAAGATTGAGGGTGACTGGGACCCAGAAGGCTGAGGCGGGACGGGGACGGGGACGGGGACCCAGAAGGCTGAGTGGGACGGCGACCCAGAAGGCTGAGAGGGGACGGGGACCCAGAAGGCTGTGTGGGGACGGGGACCCAGAAGGATGAGGGGGGACCGGGACCCAGAAGGCTGAGGGGGGACGGGGACCCAGAAGGCTGAGGGGGGACGGGGACCTAGAAGGCTGAGGGGGGACGGGGACCCAGAAGGCTGAGGGGGGACGGGGACCCAGAAGGCTGAGGGGGGACGGGGACCCAGAAGGCTGAGGGGGGACGGGGACCCTGAAGGCTGAGGGGGGACGGGGACCCTGAAGGCTGAGGGGGGACGGGGACCCACAAGGCTGAGGAGGGACGGGGACCAAGAATGCTGAGGGTGGACGGAGACCCAGAAGGCTGAGGGGGGACGGGACCCAGAAGGCTGAGGGGGGAGAGGGACAGGGATCCAAAAGGCTGAGAGGGACGGGGATCCAAAAGGCTGAGGGGGGACGGGGACGGGGATCCAGAGGGCTGAGGGGGGACGGGGACCCAGAAGGCTGAGGGGGGACGGGGACCCAGAAGGCTGAGATCCAAAAAGCTGAGGGGGGACGGGGACGGGGATCCAGAGGGCTGAGGGGGGACGGGGACCCAGAAGGCTGTGGGGGGACGGGGACCCAGACGGCTGAGGGGGGACGGGGACCCAGAAGGCTGAGGGGGACGGCGACCCAGAGGCTGAGAGGGGACGGCGAGCCAGAAGGCTGTGTGGGGACGGGGACCCAGAAGGCTGAGGGGGGACCGGGACCCAGAAGGCTGAGGGGGACGGGGACCCAGAAGGCTGAGGGGGAACGGGGACCCAGAAGGCTGAGGGGGGACGTGGACCCAGAAGGCTGAGGGGGGACGGGGACCCAGAAGGCTGAGGAGGGACCGGTTCCCAGAAGGCTGAGGGGGGACTGGGACCCAGAAGGCTAAGGGGGGACGGGGACGGGGACCCAGAAGGCTGAGGGGGGACGGGGACCGAGAAGGCTGAGGGGGGACGGGGACCCAGAAGGCTGAGGGGGGACGGGGACCCAGAAGGCTGAGGGGCGACGGGGACCCAGAAGGCTGAGGGGGGACGGGGACCCAGAAGGCTGAGGTGGGACGTGGACCCAGAAGGCTGAGGGGGGACGGGGACCCAGAAGGCTGAGGAGGGACGGGGACCCAGAAGGCTGAGGGGGGACGGGGACCCAGAAGGCTGAGGGCGGACGGGGACGGTGACCTAGAAGTCTGAGGGGGAACGGGGACCCAGAAGGCTGAGGGGGGACGGGGACCCCAGAAGGCTGAGGGGGTACGGGGACGGGGACCCAGCAGGCTCAGGGGGGACGGGGACCCAGAAGGCTCAGGGGGGACGGGGACCCAGAAGGCTCGGGGCACGGGGACCCTGAAGGCTGAGGGGGGACGGGGACCCAAAAGGCTGAGGGAGGACGGGTCTGGGACCCAGAAGGCTGAGGGGGGACGGGGACGGGGACCCAGAATGCTGAGGGGCGACGGGGACCCAGAAGGCTGAGTGGGGACAGGGACCCACAAGGCTGCGGATGCCTGTAGCGCATGGCCGGGCAGGATAGTGGAGTCTGGAATAATAGGGACCTTTAACATTTAGACAGGCACATTGATGCGAGAAAAATAGTGTTTTACGGGTGTGAGGGGGGAAAGGTTCAGTTTGTAGAAGGCTTGAGGTATTGTCTTGGACACCGCCCTGGACATCTCAGGTAAAAACCCTCCACCATTGAGAACATTTGCAGGGAACGCTGCTGTCAGAGAGCAGCAGCAATCAAGGATCCACATCACCCGCTCTGTTCTCACTGCTCCCATCAGGAAAGAGGTATAGCCAGGTTCAGGAACAGCTGCTACCCCTTCACCACGAGACTCAACACACATTCAGGGACTCATTTAAAGACTCTCCCTTTTGCACTTTGAATTTTTTCTCTCTCTATTGCAGTTTGTTTTCATTTCCACATTTTCAGAGATTTCAAGTAGATGAGTCCAGTTGGGGAAACTTGGTTTTGGTCTATATAATGGTTACTTTTAACTCCTTTTATTGTTCATTTATATTAGTGTCTGGGCCCCTATTTGGTCCAGGTACAGCTGACAGACCTTTACCAAACGGTCACGTTTATGTGATTTTTTTTTTCCGTAGGTAACTGCAGTTCATTTCCACAGCCCAGCGTGCTATCGGACATCCAGTTGATCGTGATACATCTCTTCGCGAAGGCCAGTGCTATTTTTATAAATGAGATTAGATATTTGGTCAAGTTGTCGCTTGTTTCAGTGAAGAGATTGCTCCAGGTCTCACGTGGAGGTCACTGCTGTGATCGTGGTTAATTTTTCTGCGCTTTCTTGCCAAAATGGCCTCACTTTCACGCACGGCAACGTAGAAAAGTTTAATGAAGCTCATCATCCCATTGGCCTTCATAACTATCCTATCAACCTGAGCGGCAACCTTGAGGGATGTTTGGATTTGAACCCCAAAGTCCCTCTGTTTATCCTCACTCATGTAACCGACTGGTAACCTTGTACCCAGCCTTCTGGTTTGTCCTTCCAAAATGCATCACCTCACACTTACCTGGATTGAAATCCTTATCCTTCGACAACCTTCAGCTTCATCCACAACTCCTCCAACCTTCACATCATCTGCAGACATACTGACCCATCTTCTGCCTCTTCATCCAGGTCATTTATAAAAATCATCAAGAGCAGGGGTCCCAGAACAGATCCTTGTGGCACTCCACTCCTCTCTGCTTTCTTCGAACAAGACAATTTTTTATCCACAGCCAAAGTTACCCTGATCCTTTGCCAAATTGCTTTCTGATGAGTCTCGTCAAATTCTTGCTAAAATCCATGTAGACCACATCTACCACACGACCCTCATTCATTTCCTTTGTTACCCCACTCAAATAAAACTCATTTAGACTCATGAGGCATGACCTTCCCATCACAAAGCCATGCTGACTGACCTTGAGAAGTCTGTACTTCTGCAAATGCTCATAGATCCTATACTGGTCTATAATTCCCAAGATTCTCCCCATTACCTTTTCTAAACAAGGCGACTGCATTTGATGGTTTGCGCTGGATTTTGGGGGCAGGGGGCTGGGTGTTTGTGGGCAAGGGCTGGGTTTGTGGGCTGTAGGGGACTCAGGGAATTCTCTTTTCCTCTTAACTGCAAGGAACACTATGTCTAACTTCCTGCTGATGTGACTCTGTCTGCTTTATGACTGAATGAAGTGAATTTTGTGTAATATTGCACTTTATACCATGACAATCAATTGAATTTTGATCTTGGCATGTTTGGAAGAATGTTCTTCGTGACAGTAACCCAGTTTCAATCTGTCACCATGTAAGGGGTTTGAGTGTTTTTTTTTTCTCACCCTTGTTGAAGTCGATTTCCTGTCAAGGTACAAAAAGGTACAGTAACAAACCACAAACTCTAAAACACAGTCTTTATTGAGTCATGCCAGTAAGAATGAGGGGTACCAGTGGTGGGTGAACAGACTCACCTCACTATCAATGTTTGAACGGGAGTTAAAGAACACAGTCACATGGTAGAGCTTTTAAGACATTTTCCTGCCAACAAATTGGATAACATTTCTTGGAAGGTATTAGTACAGCTTCTGCTTTACATTTTGCACATCCTCTTCCTCAAGACATAGAAAGGATTTGTTGTTGGCAATTTAATCTCATGTGCCCATTATAATTAAGAACATCCTTCTGGTCTACAAAATTTCAACAGAAATCTGGAAGGGTTGCTCACAGTCCACATTGGTAATCATTCTCTGCCTGTCTGATTTCTGGTTTCCAATTTACACATGTAAATGTCTAATTTCATAGGAATTTTTAATTCTTGAAGTTGACAATGGTGGCTAACAGTTCAAAGCAGAAACTGCCATTCTGGGACTGAGTGGTGCTGAAGGCTTATTGCAGCCTTTGGATCAGGCCTGATGAGCCTCCTTCAGGTGGCCAGAATACCCCCGATGTAAAGTCACATATTCTACCTGAATGCGGCTGTAAGGAGGCCATGTGAAAGAGCCTGATGCGGCTCGGAAGAGTACTTACCAATCTTCCTTCGGGAGGTATGATCTCCGTGTCTGAGCAATTCCCTCGAGGAACCTGAATGCAGCCGCCTGATGATAATCAGTCAGGGACCCAAATCCCCGCGCCTGACAGCCCCCCTCCTCATGCCCGACAACCCACCCTTCCCACGTCCGACAGCCCCATTCACCTCACCCGAGAGCCCCCATCACCGCACCCGACACCACCCATCACTGCTGCCTGACAGCCTCCTCTGCCCCAACATCCTGTGCCAGCCGCACCTGCCCTGATGTCCTGCGCTGACAGGAACTGGAGTGCGCTCTGAGGCGCCTCTCCTGCAGCTGTCCCTTTCAGGCTGCCATCTGAAAGAACATTCCATAGGGCTGTTTCTGCTTCTGCAGACTGATTCTTGACGTAGAATGCAGCTGAAAGTGGCTCCAGCTGTAGTCAATTCGCACTATTGTTTTAGAGATGAGGCAGGCATTAGGATATGAGACTCAGTCGAGGAGTTGAGAATTTATTCCTGTCTGAAATGTCCTTGGTCACTCTCTCTCCTAGCTTCCTGGCAAAATCTGTGTGATGATGTCTTCATCGCAATTATCAGAACAAGATCCAGCTAATATTCGGCACCCTTCATCAAATTGGAAAGTGAATGGGGGGATTTTTGTGGTCAGGGCTTAATATGACACAGAATGATGCAGGTCTATGTGGATTCAGTTGAAATGAGAGGGCAGATAACCTCTAACTGATCCCCCAACAAACCCACGTCTTATTACCCTCAACCTTCAATACCTGACACTCCCCCAATACTAATCCCCCAAATGGCACAAGGTTGAACTGAGTCCTTTCAGGGTGAGAGGCAGAAGAGTGGCCTTTGTTCTGTACAAGGGCCAACAGATGCCAAGGACCGATCACCTCAAGGAGTGAACGAGGATTTAGAATAGGTTTTCCCCAACACAGAATAAAGTAGGAGCAGGAGGCTGTTTCTCCCTGTGAGCCCATTCTGCCTTTAGGTGAAGGACCACCAGAATGAGGAATAAAGAATGAAGCTGGAGGAACTCAGCTGGTTAGGCAGTGTCCATGGAGAGAGATGGTCAGTTAATGATTCAGGTCCGTACACAGACTGAAGCGAGAAGGGGAGCTGGCACAAAATTGGGAGGGCCTAGTGCTTCGGAAGCCACAGAGCATCACAAGACCACCCGACAGGCTGAACCTGTGATGGACACTATGAACTATGTATGTCATAAAGTACAGTATGTGCTCTGTGTCGCCCCATCACCTCGTTGGGTTTTATCTCAAAGAAGTGGTGAAAGGCTTTGATATAGATGTATGGACTGGCCAGTCCATATCTACCTGACCTTCTCCAACCTCTCCCTTAGCTCCACCCTGGATTTCCCGGACTTGCCCCCTCTTGCTTCTGTTCATGGAACCTGGCCCAGTCGTGTATCAGTAATGCTCAGGTTTTTGGTCATTGAAGGTGTTTAATCACTCCATCCTATTTGACGTGATTATTGTGTGCACCACAATGCTGATCCCAAAGGCTTTGGGCAATGTGTACACCTGGTGTAACTGTGCCCAAACTGTCTGGGCTGCACACGTAGATGAGGAATCGAACTCCCACTTTGAGGTGACTCAGAGAATTAATGAAGGACACAGAGTTTCACCAAACCACACTCCAACTCTCTTTCGTTCTTATATGCAAGATTCTTTGCACAAAACAGAGAGAGAGTTATTGATCGTATTTACACCAGCTTGACTTCAAGTCACAAGATAGTCTCGCGAGCCATTTACTTGGATGATGGCTCGCGTGGCAGCACCCACTCCTGGCGACTGTGGGTCACTCTGATTAGGGCGTCCGAGCAATGCCAGCATAAATGTTGCCAATATTTAGGAGAAATGTTGCCAAATTAAGGAATGGTTGTGGTGTTTTGGAGAATTTGTGTACAATGGTTGTTTTGGGAGAAGTGGAGGTTCTAATAAACAAAAACTGAAGGTTGTGTTTTGAAGGAAAGTATGGAGTGTTTTGCTAAAAAGGGACAAAAGTTGTATTATTCAAACTATGTCCTGTTTTTGGGTCAAAACCGACATCTTTGCTGTGCAAAAATGTGTGCAATTTTCATTTCAAAAGCCAAAACTGATATTTACAAATTGGGGTTGAAAAAAACATCTGTGCTTTGTAAAATATGAGACAATAAGATACAGGAGCAGAAGTAGGCCATTTCGCCCATTGTGTCCATTCCATCATGAACTGATCCATTCTCCCACTCACCTTTAATACCTTGACTATTCAAATATGTCACGGAGTTGTGTTAACCTTTAATATTAATTTAATATTTCTCGTATATAAAAATGTCTTAGTAAATTAAATTACTGAGGTAAAATATTGCACCTGTATTCTTGATGAGTTAGCTTGGATGTTTCCAGGTGTACAGAACCCATACCACTTGGGAACATTAAAGCATAAACTGTGTCTGGGGCTCGAGAAAAATTTTTTCAATTGGTTTGTTTTGCCTCAAGAAATGAAATCAGATCAGGGAAAGAATTTTATGTCAGATGTATTTCAACCGTTAGTTTATAAACAAGGAGCTCAACAAATTGCATTGTCAGGATTTAAATATGGCGGTACGGAAATTATGTAAAGATAAAATACCCAGGGTTTCTTAGGAAAAATTGACTTGGAAATATGAGTTGGTGGGGGGGCGGGGTGTGGTTTGTGTCTTCCGCATTTTAAGAATTTTGAAAAGCAGCTCAATTAAGATTTATAAATATATTGTATAATTTAGATGATATTCCAGCTTGGGTTTGTGTTGAATTTAATGCAATAGGGAATACGGATCCCCAAGATTTTATTTACAAATGGAATCCTAAGCTTTATTTGGAAGTGGGGAATCATCTATTTTGAAACATTTGATTGAGTTGATAATGAAATTGGCATGAAAGGTTTAATATTGAAATAGGCATTTTCCTTCTTCAATAGACAACCAATCCTGGAAGATTTGGAGATGGAAGGGTATTAAGAAAATTAGTTTTGAGGATGTGAGATTGAAATCTTTGAAAGAATTATCTTGTTATTACCAAGTTAAAGCTTTTTTATCTGTAAAAATAGGTCTTACTTTGATGTTACCTAATCAAAGTGAATTAGAATTACTGATTTGTTATCCTACTGGAAATAAATTTATTTCAGTAATGTATAACTTGCTTCAATCTAAGGCCCCCAAAACTGGAGTGAATAAATCTAGATGAAGATGGGAAATAGATTTAAATTCTCAAATAAGCGAAAAGGATTGGATGGATTTGTGTAAATAATATGACTATGATATAGGTTGGTTCAATATAATTTTTTACATCAGTTCTATTTGACTCCACAAAAATCAAATAGATTAAATCCTGCCGTATCGGATTAATGTTTTCGATGTGCACCTGAGATTGGAAAATTTTTGCATTCAACTTGGCAATGTCCTAAAGTTAGACAATTTTGGATTGGGGTACGTAATTTTCACAGGCCTTCATGTTATTTTTACCGAGTAATATTAAGCTCACACCAAGACACAAGAGCAACTTGTCCGTGAACTACTCTTTGCAGACGATGCCGCTTTAGTTGCCCATTCAGAGCCAGCTCTTCAGCGCTTGACGTCCTGTTTTGCGGAAACTGCCAAAATGTTTGGCCTGGAAGTCAGCCTGAAGAAAACTGAGGTCCTCCATCAGCCAGCTCCCCACCATGACTACCAGCCCCCCACCATGACAACCAGCCCCCCCACATCTCCATCGGGCACACAAAACTCAAAATGGTCAACCAGTTTACCTATCTCGGCTGCACCATTTCATCGGATGCAAGGATCGACAACGAGATAGACAACAGACTCGCCAAGGCAAATAGCGCCTTTGGAAGACTACACAAAAGAGTTTGGAAAATCAACGAACTGAAAAACCTCACAAAGATTAGCGTATACAGAGCCGTTGTAATACCCACACTCCTGTTTGGCTCCGAATCATGGGTCCTCTACCGGCATCATGCTTCCACCAGCGTTGTCTCTGCTCCATCCTCAACATTCATTGGAGCGACTTCATCTCCAACATCGAAGTACTCGAGATGGCAGAGGCCGACGCTGCTGAAGATCCAACTGTGCTGGGTAGGTCACGTCTCCAGAATGGAGGACCATCGCCTTCCCAAGATGGTGTTATATGGCGAGCTCTCCACTGGCCACCGAGACAGAGGTGCACCAAAGAAGAGGTACAAGGACTGCCTAAAGAAATCTCTTGGTGGCTTCCACATTGACCACCGCCAGTGGGCCGATATCGCCTCAAACCGTGCATCTTGGCACCTCTCAGTTTGGCCGGCAGCAACCTCCTTTGAAGAAGACCGCAGAGCCCACCTCACTGATAAAAGACAAAGGAGGAAAAACCCAACACCCAACCCCAACCCACCAATTTTCCCTTGCGACCGCTACAACCGTGTCTGCCTGGCCTGCATCGGACTTGTCAGCCACAAACGAGCCTGCAGCTGACGTGGACATTACCCCTCCATAAATCTTCGTCCGCGAAGCCAAGCCAAAGAAAGATTAAGGTTATGAGGCCAAAATTAAATTGAAATATTTATCACATTGAATTTGTGTCAATTGCTTCAGCAGTTGCTCGGAAATGTATAGCTGTAGCGGCACACATCGAGACGCAGTCGAATCGGCTCTGCACTGTTACGGCCGCAGCAGCAGTGTAGCCGTGTCAAGATGGTACTGCTGGGCGCATCTTCTCCCCAGCTCAAACGGGCCATGCAGATGCACTTGGCTGCGTCGTTACATCACCGCCCCTGTGTGGGCGGCACTTACGGGCCACCTGATAAGGTGCAGCATGGGAATTTTCCAATATAAACTGTTGGAAGTGCAAGCGACTAACAGAGTCATCTCCTTATTTCATTTCTCCTTGTAGCTACCGCTACAATTGGTGACCCCGACGAGTCCAGACGATTCTGGACTCCACACCATGGATGCTGCAGCAGTCAACGCAGTGGCTATGAAATTGCCAACCTCTGGACGCTTCGCCCACGCACTTGGTTCAGGCAAGCGGAAGCACGATTTCACCTCCGGCAGATCACGTCTGACTCAACAACGTTCTACCATGTCGTCAGTTCCCTGGACCAAGAGACCGCGGCCAGGGTGGACGACCTGATACACGATCCCCGGAGGAAGGAAATACCCAGCCCTCAACAAACTCCTCTTCTGTTCGCTAATAGTTTAGCTATTATCTTATAATCTGTGTTTAGCAGAGATATTGGTCTATATGACGCTGGTGAGAGTGGATCTTTCCCTTGTTTTAGTATCACTGTAATTATTGCTGTTTTACATGAATCTGGTAAGTTTTGTGTCTCATCAATCTGGTTGATTACATCCAGGAGGGGCGGTATTATTAGGTCTTTAAATGTTTTGTAGAATTCTATTGGGAGTCCATCCTCTCCTGGTGTCTTATTATTTGGTAAATTTTTTATTATCTCTTGTATTTCTACTGTTCCAAATGGTTCTGTTAATTTATTTTGTTCCTCTATTTGTAGTTTTGGTAGTTCAATTTTAGTCAAAAATTCATCTATTTTCCCTTCTTTCCCTTCGTTTTCGGTTCGGTATAATTGTTCATAGAATTCTCTGAAGTTTTCCTTAATTTCTTTTGGATTATATGTAATTTGTTTGTCTTTTTTCCTTGTTGCCAATACCATTTTCTTAGTTTGCTCTGTCTTAAGCTGCCATGCTAGGATTTTGTGTGTTTTTTCCCCTAGTTCATAATATTTCTGTTTTGTCTTCATTATATTCTTCTCCACCTTATATGTTTGTAATGTTTCATATTTTATTTTTTTATCCGCCAATTCTCTTCTTTTGGTTGTATCTTCCTTTATTGCTAATTTTTTTTCTATGTTTATTATTTCCCTTTCCAACTGCTCTGTTTCCTGATTATAGTCCTTCTTCATCTTGGTTGCATAACTTATTATTTGCCCTCTAATGAATGCTTTCATTGCGTCCCATAGTATAAACTTATCTTCCACTGATTCCGTATTTACTTCAAAGTACATTTTTAATTGTTTTTCAATAAATTCTCTAAAATCCTGTCTTTTAAATAGCATGGGGTTTAATCTCCATCTATACATTCTTGGAGGGATGTCTTCTAGCTCTATTGCCAATAACAGGGGTGAGTGGTCCGATAATAGTCTAGCTTTATATTCCGTTTTCCTAACTCTCCCTTGTATGTGGGCTGATATCAGGAATAGGTCTATCCTTGAGTATGTTTTATGTCTAGTCGAGTAGTATGAGTATTCCTTTTCTTTTGGGTTTTGTTTCCTCCATATGTCCACAAGTTTCATTTCTTGCGTTGATTTAATTATAAATTTGGTTACTTTGTTCTTCCTGTTAATTTTTTTCCCCGTTTTATCCATATTTGGATCCAAATTCAGATTGAAATCCCCTCCTATTAGTATGTTCCCTTGCGTATTAGCTACCTTCAAAAAGATATCTTGCATAAACTTTTGATTTTCTTCGTTAGGTGAATATATATTAAGTAGATTCCAAAGCTCTGAATATATCTGACATTTTATCATAACATATCTCCCTGCTGGATCTATTATTTCCTCTTCTATTTTAAATGGCACATTTTTGCTAATTAATATAGCCACTCCTCTTGCTTTTGAATTATACGATGCTGCTGTTACATGTCCTACCCAATCTCTCTTTAATTTCTTGTGCTCCAATTCAGTTAAGTGTGTTTCTTGGACAAATGCTATATCTATTTTTTCCTTTTTCAGTAAATTTAGTAGTTTCTTCCTTTTAATTTGGTTATGTATTCCATTAATATTTAGAGTCATATAGTTCAGCGTAGCCATTTTATATTTTGTTTATCTTCTCTTTCCGTTTTTCCATCATTACCTTTCCTCCTTTTCCATTTCTGTTTTCTTATTTTCAACTCTTTACCAGACAACATTCCTACAACATCCAACATTTTCCTTATTCCCCTATTTCTATCTTCTTTATCCCCAATCTCCCCTTCCCCTCCTGAGTTGCCCTTTATCCCTTGTCGGACAACCACATCTCCCCTCTCCATTTGGATTTGCGAATCCACTCGCAAGCGTCAACTGATTTTGCAGTGACCGCTCTTTTCCCCCACCCAGCCCCCCCCAGAAAAGATTTCGCTTTTTATATGTCACAAAGGTCACTCTTTTAGTTCCCTCCTTATTCTCTCTATTCCATTACCTTCCCTTATTAATTCTTGTCTATACTCTCTATGTTTTCCTCTAATTACAGATACTTTCACATATGCCCATTGTCTCTATTCACTCTTATACCTCTTTACCCGCATACATATCAATCGTGGTCATTTTTACCCTCCTTACCCGTCTTCATCCCTCAGTCTATTTTTGTCTTTACCCACATACATATCAATCGTGATAATTTTTGCTCTCATTACCCGTCTTCCTCCCTCAGTCTATTTTTGTAATTGTTCTGCAAATTTTCGTGCTTCTTCTGGATCCGAGAATAGTCTGTTTTGTTGTCCTGGAATAAATATTTTCAATACCGCAGGATGCTTCAGTGTAAATTTATATCCTTTCTTCCATAAAATCGCTTTTGCTGCATTGAACTCTTTTCTCTTCTTTAGGAGTTCAAAGCTTATATCTGGATAAATGAAGATTTTTTGCCCTTTATACTCCAGTGGTTTGTTGCCCTCTCTTACTTTTTCCATTGTCTTCTCCAGTACCTTTTCTCTTGTAGTATATCTTAGGAATTTTACTACAATAGATCTTGGTTTTTGTTGTGGTTGTGGTTTAGGGGCCAATGCTCTATGTGCCCTTTCTATTTCCATTTCTTGCTGTAGTTCTGGACATCCTAGGGCCTTAGGGATCCATTCTTTTATAAACTCCCTCATATTCTTGCCTTCTACATCTTCCTTAAGGCCCACTATCTTTATGTTATTTCTTCTGTTATAATTTTCCATTATATCTATTTTTTGGGCTAGTAATTCTTGTGTCTCTTTAGTTTTTTTATTAGATTACCGAAAATGGTAAATTTAGACCAAACTGGATTTATCAAAAAAAGACGCACAACAGACAATATTTGTAAATTTATTAACTTAATTCATGCAGTAGAAGGAAATAAAGCACCGGCAGTAGCAGTTGCTTTAGACGCAGAGAAGGCCTTCGACAGAGTAGAATGGAATTACTTGTTCAAAGTATTGCAAAAATTCTGTTTACCGGAGAAGTATATTAATTGGATTAAAGCATTTTTTTAAGGGACCGTTAGCGAAAGTGACAGTAAATGGACATGTATCAAAGCAATTTAACTTAAGCAGGTCAACGTGGCAGGGATGCCCACTATCACCATTATTGTTTGCGCTAGCTATAGAACCACTAGCAGAATCGATAAGAAGAGATAATAATATAAAAGGAATAAAAATAAAAGACAGGGAATATAAAATCAGTCTGTTTGCGGATGATGTGATAGTGTACTTAACAGAACCAGAACTATCAATAAAAGAACTATATAAGAAATTGAAGGAATATGGAGAAGTGTCGGGATACAAGATAAACGTAAATAAAAGTGAAGCAATGCCTATGAATAACGCGGATTTCTCAAAATTTAAGGAGGAATCCCCATTCAGATGGCAAACGCAGGCAATAAGATACCTAGGTGTGCAAATAAACAAAAATCTAGGCCAATTATATAAACTCAATTACAATCCACTAATGAAAAAATTACAGGACGATTTAGAGCATTGGAAAGAGCTACCACTAACACTGATAGGAAGGATAAACTGTATTAAAATGAACATTTTTCCAAGGATACTATACTTATTTCAGGCATTGCCAATACAACTGACAGAAAAATTCTTCAAAGAGTTAAAGAAAATAATAAGGAGATTTTTATGGAGAGGGGGGAAACCGAGGATAGCACTAGACAAATTAACAGAATGGTATAAACAAGGAGGCTTACAACTGCCAAACTTCAAAAATTATTATAGAGCCGCACAATTAAGGTACCTATCAGATTTTTATCAAACAAGGGAAAAACCAGACTGGACGAGACTAGAATTAGATAAAATAGGGGAAAAGATACCTGAACACATATTATATAAATGGGACGAAAAATTGGTACAACATAGAACTTCTCCAGTATTACACCATCTCCTCAATATATGGAAGAAGATTCATGTAGAAAGAAATAAAATAAATTACCAAATACCAAAACTAATATTGACGCAAAATAAGCTACTCCCTTTTACAATAGACAACCTTGCCTTTAGAAAATGGGAAAAAAAAGGGATTAAAAGAATAGAAAATTGTTTTTCAGGAAGTAGATTCTTATCCCTTGAACAAATGAGAGATAAGTACAATATAACGGGAGATACAGCGCTGGCATATTACCAACTGAGATCCTACTTGAAAGATAAATTAGGAAGCAACTTGAGTTTACCAGAGGGAAGTAACCTTGAATATGTGATTACAGATACAATGTTAATCAAAAGATTTATAAAAAATATGTATATTAAACTGCAAGAAAAGGAAAATGAGGAAACAAATGGTAAAACTAAACAAAAATGGGAACAAGATTTAAATATAAAGATAAAAAAGGAAACATGGGAGAAGTTATGCTCTGGAACGATGAGAAATACAATAAATACGAGGCTGCGTATGATACAATATAATTGGTTACACAGACTATACATTACACCGCAAAAGTTAAATAAATGGGACCCAACAGTATCTGATAGATGTTTTCGATGTAAAAAAGAAAGGGGAACAACAATTCATGCAATCTGGACATGTGAGAGAGTAGAAAAATTTTGGGATGATCTCAATCAGATATTAAATAAAATAACAGAAAACAATATACCAAAGAATCCAGAGATCTTTCTCCTAAGTAACATAAAAAATAAAGAATTTGGAATTGACTTGGAGGATGCACAAAAAAGATTTGTTAAGATAGCCCTAGCCGTAGCAAAAAAATGTATTATGTCAACCTGGAAATTGGAAGATAATTTGAAAATACAACAATGGTATATAGAAATGAATAAATGTATTCCATTAGAAAAAATAACATATAGTTTAAGAAATAATATTGAAATATTCGAACAAGTATGGGAGCCTTACATTAAATACAATAGCGAAAACCTACCGGGAACAAACATTACCTAAGTTGATGGAAGGAGAAGAAAAGAAAAGAATGGACTCAGTAGAATTTCTGGTGTATTTTTGTTGAATGACAACATTGTCTAACTGAATTAATGCAACCTAGATTGTATAACTAAAATGGATGAGAGGGGGGGGATGGGGGGGTGGCTTGGGAGGAGGGAGGGGGGAGGGAGAAAAAGTCACTGTAAATGTGTGGAAAAGAAAAAGTGTATATCATGGCTATTGTGATTTATGGTGTGAAAAATAAAAAAATTAAAAAAAAAAAAAAAAAACAAACTCCTCTTGAGGGCTTTCGGCCTGTTCAGACGACAGTGCGCTGCCAGGCTGATGCACCTGCACAGCTAAGGAGACAGAACACCATGTGCCCTGACGGATGAGATGGTCGCACGAGCAGAGGGCCACAAGTCATGCCTCATGTCTGAGTAGGCTTTCTTGGAACAGATGCCAGATGACATACAACTGCCGTTGACGGACGAAAATTTCTCAGACCCACGTAAGGTCACGGCCAGAGCTGATGCGCTGTGGCACATGAAACAGGAAAATGAGTCCGCCATGAACCGATTGACTCATCCTCATGTGGGGCAGCAGAACTGATCCCACCCGAACCGAGCACAACCGCCCCCCACCAAATTAGCAGAGGCACTGAACGTTAGCTGGTGTCTTTATCAGCAACACCGATGGGCTCGAGCGTGAAGATGCAGCCAGCCCTGCTCATTTTCAGAAAATGCCCAGGCCAGCCGCCGCTCATGGACAAGGTGGCTGACCTCACCAATAGCCTCTTGAACATTACTGACAAGGCTAGTGGCCGGCACGGGTGCTGAACTCAGTGTCATCCCACCAATCGCCCTGAAGAGACGAACATACCCACAAGGTCCCACCCTCTGGGCGACAAAAAAGACTGCCATCAAGACCTTTGACACGCACAATGTCCAAAAACAACTCGGCAGAGAAAATTTCTAGTGGAATTTCATTCGAGCCACTGTGGACACATCACTTCCCGGCGCAGACTTTCGACGAGCACACAGCCTGCCTTTGGACGTGAAGGCCAAACGCTTGGTCCATTCCCAGACATCCCAATAGATATTTCTCCAGGAATGCTTTATGTTCTTGGCATTCTCCAGTTTATTTCTTTTTTTAAAGAGTGGGGGGGATGTTGGGAAGGTGGGTTGAGGGGGATGGGAGGATAATACCACATGTTTAATTTTTAAAAATAATTTACAGTTGAATGTAATACAATTATTATTTTGGTGAAAAATTGAGAAATAAAGTATTAAAAAAACCAAATTGCATTGTCTGCAAATCACCCAGAATGTGTGATGTGTGGCGGCTCACCACCAGGCAGGCGAACCATCCCCGCTTGTAAGCCACGCGGTGGGACAGCCGGCCAAAATGGCGCCATTGGGTGTGTTCCCTTCCTCCCAGCACGGGGCTCAGAAGCCCCGAGCTGGGGGACCACGTGATGCCCAGGTGACGTCAGCGCCCTCCAGCATGGTTTTCAGCCAGGTCCAGGATGGGAGTATAAGTACAGCTTAGCAGCCTGCAATAAACTAGTCTGCTCACTGAGCTCAAACTGTCTGGTTGTGTGTGTTCTTTCAGGAACAGTATAGCTGATGCTACAATTGGTGACCCTGATTGGATCAAACGTCTTTGAACCCATCATGAGTGAGCCTGGGGTGATCAGCGATTAAGCCGCGAAACTCCATGAATTCTGGGTTCAGGAGCTGGAGACTTGCGTCAGCCACGTGGAGGCTCAGTTTCGCCTCTGCCAGATTTCGTCCGACACAACCAAATTCTATCATGTGGTCGCTGCCCTGGACCTGGCCATCGGCAGACACGTGCTGCACCTTGCTCAGCACCCACCCGCCGAAGACAAATACGAGACCGTCAAGCAAGTGCTTACTGGATCCTTCGGACGATCCAGAACACCAGCATGCCGCTCAGATGCTACACCTCGGTGCCCTGAGGGACAGGTCCCCAATGGAGCTGATGGACGAGATGCTCACGCTCATGGGTGAACACACCAACTCCCCACTCTTCGAGTGCATTTTCCTCGACCATATGCCCGGGGACGTCCAGCTGCTGCTGGTCCAGGAGAGCTTCACTGACCTGAGGAAGGTCCGTCAGAAGGCCCAGGAGCTATGGCTCGCACGATTCCCAGAGGGCTCAGTGGTCCAGTAGGTCACGAGGCACAGACATGACCACGCCAAGCCTGCCCCGAGCGCTGCAGTAGAGCATTTGGCTCCTGCAGGGGTGCCCAAGAGCATAACCAAGGCCACAGCATCCGCTCCAGGCCTCTGCTTCTACCACCAGCGCTGGGGAGCCAAGGCTCGGAAGTGTCATCAGTCTGGCTCATTCCAGGGAAATGACCAGGCCGGCCAGGGTTAATGGCTGCGGGGGCTGGCCAAGAACACAGCCTCCTCTATCTGCGGGACTCAGTCAGCAGCTGGCAGTTCCTCGTTGACACTGGAGCCCAGATCAATGTCATCCTGGCCACGGCCGTCGAGTCCAGGAACTGGCCTTGTGGTCCTCCCCTCCGTGCAGCCAGATGTATGGAGACAAGACAGTCCACTTCCAGATCAGCCAACGAAATTTCACATGGAGGTTCACCGTCTTGTCCTTTCCAACTGCCATCCTGGGTGCAGACTTCCTCCTCGCACATGGGCTTCTGGTAGACATTCGAGGTAGGTGCCTGGTGGACGCCGTACCTTCCAGGCCGTTCGCCTCGACGCCTCCCGCTCGGAGCAACCACAGATGGCCACGATCAGCACACCCAGAGACTCGTTCCAGTGAATGCCGGAAGAGTTCACGACACTCATCAAGCCATAGTTCTCCGCTTCCTCACCGCACCGCGGGGTGTTCCACCACATCCCCACGCAGGGCCCACTGGTTCACGCCAAGGCTCGCCGGCTCCTGCCTGACAAGCTCAAGGAGGCGAAGGAGAAGTTTTGGCACCTGTTGGAACTCGGGATCATTCGGCGGTCTGAAAACCCATGGGCCTCGCCGCTCCACCTGGTCCTGAAAGCCTCCGGTGGCTGGCGTCCCTGCGGAGACTATCGACGACTCAATGAGGTAACAGTTCCTGACCGTTATCCCATCCCTCACATCCAAGACTTTGCGGCCAACCTGCATGGTGCGAGGGTTTTCTCCATGGTTGACCTGGTGCGTGGATATCACCAGATCCCGGTGCACCCTGAGGACATACCAAAGACAGCAATCATCTCCCCCTTTGGCTTGTTCGAATTCCTGTGCATGCCATTCGGGCTCGAGAATCCCGCTCAGACCTTCAAGCGCCTCATGGACTCTGTGGGCAGGGACTTGGATTTTGGCTTTATTTATTAGGACGACATTCTCGTCGCCAGCAAGGACCAGGCGCAACACAAGGCCCACCTTTGTGCCCTTTTCTACCGGCTGGCCGATTTCAGCCTTGCCATCAACCTGGCCAAGTGCTAGTTTGGGAAAGAGTCCATGCAGTTCCTGGGCCATACCATCACGGCCGAAGGAGCCACGCCCACCGCTGCAAAGGTCTCCGCTCTCAGGGAGTTACCATGTCCGGACAGCCTCAAGGAGCTGCAGGAGTTTGCGGGTATGGACTACTTTTACAACCGCTTCATCCCGGGATTTGATGGATGCAGCCGGTGCTGTATTAAAAATAAATATGTCTGATGATGTTAAAAATCCACTGGCTTATGATTCTCAGACATTGAATAAACACTCAAAAGAATTATTCTGCTGCTGGAAAATAATTTTTGTCCCTTGTATTAGCTCTGCAACATGTAGAAGAATGTGTTTGTGCTGCTATGGGATTAAGTATTGATCATAATTTTTGAGTAAGATTAAAAATAAGAATAGATGATGATTCAACTGGAGTTTAATTTTGCAAGAATAGGACTGAAGTATAAGACACTATAATGATATTAAGGGCCAGTGTCATTGAGGATTGCTTATTTAGATGTTGGATTTAGAGGTTTCTGCTATATTTGTTTCTATTCTATTGATTATGGCTGTGAAATCTATTAAGAAGAAATCAGAGATTGCAGTTTAAAATTTTGACCTTTCAGAAGTCTAAAAATTTCTCCATGGGAAGGAGGTGTAATGGAATTGTGTTAACCTTTCAAATAAATCTTCAAAGGCTTAACTTCTATCACACCACCAGACAGACAAAAAAAAGTATTAATTTGAATCCCACAATGAAAACATAAATCTGAATGACTAAAGTTAAATACAACTGATGTCAAAAAAATTATAATTCACCCAATTATATCGCACATTCATCCAATTTAATCCACCATCTTCACACATAGTAAGTAGTCCGTTCTTCTTGGGTTAATTCTAAAGAAGAATCTCCCATTTAATCTAAAGTTGGTTTAGCCATTTTCTGTTGTCACAAACATTTCTGAAATAGATCCCTTTTTTTGCCCCATTTACAATTTTCAATTTTAGTTAACTTGGGTATCTTCAATTCCCGCCCAAATCCACCTGTGACAGCACTTGCATGGAATGACACCCGTTTACCATGTCCCTCTGTTCAACCTCACTCCTCAGTGCCCGACCGTTCACAGTGTCTATCTTTTCTTGGTTTGCCCTTCAAAATGTGACACCTCACACTTGTCTTCATTAAATTCCATCTGACCTTTCTCCTTCTGGTCCAGATCCTTCTGCAAGCTTTCCTGGCTGTCCACAACTCCACCGTTCTTGGTGTCACCTGCAAACTTGCTCATCCAATTTACCACATTATTGTTCCAGCACCTATCCCTGAGGCACCGCTCTTGTCACAAACCTCCACAGAGGACATATGGATGGATGTTAAAATTCTCAAAGGTACATTAGTTAAAATGGTGTCAAATCACAAGGAACAGAAGTTGGCCATTCAGCCCACTGTGTCTGCTATCCCCTGATCTAAACAGTTCTCGCCTCTCATTCCAAGTTCTGGCTTTTTCCCCTGATCCCTTGATACCCTGACTCATTAAACATCTATTAATTCCGCCACCCCCCCCCCACCACTTAAACTCTCTCAACAATCCAGCAACAAATTCCATGACCTTCTGGTGAAATAAATTTCTCATCTGCTTTAAATAGGTACCTTCCAATTCTAAGACAATGTCTTTTTATCCAAGGGAAACATTATTCACATCTACTGTCCAATCCTTTCAGCATTGGAAAGGTTTCTGAAATCTCCTCTCCTTCTTCTATACTCCAATGAAGAGTGGAGATATATCATCCTGGTAAATCTCTGCTCTCCCTCCAACATCAGCACATCCTTTTTAAGATAAACTTCGCAGTTCTCCAAATGAGGTCTCTCCCATGCCCCATCAACACCTCCCTACCCTAGAAACAAAAGCCAACATAGAATTTGCTTTCTTTTCCTGCCGATCCAACCTGGTGGTTACCCACTCACTATGTTTTCCTGAACGAGAACCCCCCAAGTCCCTTGACACTTGAAATAATTACATGTAATTTCTGTAACAAATTTGAAATTTTTGGAAAGATTTGGGAATCCTATTTATAAACTGTAGGAATTAAGTTGTAATCGCCCAACCTGAACCTTCTGACTCCTAAAATCAAGAAAATTTGTTAGATTTTATTTGATAGTTTTTTAGTAATTTTTCAATAAATACTTTCCAGATGTTATCTTTCTTTTCTATTGGGTTGTTGGGCAGGGGGAATTTAAAAAAAAATACTATGTATTAATTTTTCATTATCTTTGAATGAGAAATTTATGTACGCATTTAATGCATGTGAAATTAAAATTTTCAAAGAGAAGCTTAACATAACGTAATACATTTTGCTTATTTTCAAGAGTTGTGGAGAGTGAGGAGGGTTTTCATGGAGTACAAAAGGATTTGGACTGTTTGGAAAGATGGCAGATGGAGTTTAATGTAGGTAAGTGTGAGGTGCTTTATGTTGGGAAGAATAACCAAGACGTATGCAGTAAAGGGGAGGGCATTGAGGAACAGAGGGACCTTGGAGGAATGGTTCAATAGACAATAGGAGCTGGAGTAGGCCCTTCGGCCTGTCGAGCCTTCAGTGACCGCCATTTTACACATCATGGCTGATCACTACTATCAGTACCCCTTTCCAGCCTTATCCCCATACCCTTAACTCCTTTGCCCACTAGATTCTTATCTAACTCTCTTTTGAACATAATCAGTGAATCTGCCTCTACCACCCTCTGTGGCAGAGCATTCCACAGATTCACACTTCTCTGGGTAAAAAAATGTTTTCTCATCTCCGTCCTAAGGGGCCTACCCTGTATTCTTAAACTATGCCCTCTTGTCCTCGTCTCCCCCATCACTGGGAACAAGTAATCCGACTTCACCCTGTCCATCCCCCTGATAATTTTGTATACCTCAATCATGTCCCCCCTCATCCTTCTAAACTCCATCAGATACAAGTCCAGTTTTTCTAGCCTTTCAGCATATGTCAACCCCGCCATCGCTGGAACTAACCTTGTAAATCTGCGCTGCACACCCACTATAGCTAGTATGTCCTTCCTCAAAATTGGAGACCAGTAATGGGTGCAATATTCCAGGTGGGGTCTCACCAGGGCCCTGTACAACTGCAGAAGGGCGTCTCTGTTCCTATACTCCAATCCCCTCTTTATGAAAGCCAACATGCTATTTGCCTTCTTCACAGCTTTCTGAACGTGCATGTTAGCCTTCAGTGACCGGTGAACAAGTACACTCTGATCCTTTTGCTCCTCCCCACTCCCTAGCCTGTCTCCATTTAAATAATACTCAGCTTTCCTATTATTGCCCCCAAAATGGATAACCTCACATTTGCTCACATTGAACGTCATCTTCCATTCAGCAGCCCACACCCCCAACCTGTACAAGTCCCTCTGCATTTTCCTGACATCCTCCTCACACCCCACACCGCCACGCAGTTCAGTGTCATCTGCAAATTTGCTCATGTTATTGATCCCCTCATCCAAATCATTTACATAAATTACAAACAACTGAGGACCCAATACCGATCCCTGCGGCACTCAACTCGTCACATCCTGCCATCCTGAAAAGGACCGGCTTACTCCAACCCTTTGTTTCCTATTTCTTAACCAATTTCCTATCCATGTCAGCACCTTACCTCCAATTCCATGCTCCCTGATCTTGCCCACTAGTCTCCCGTGCGGTACCTTATCAAAGGCCTTCTGGAAGTCCAAATACACCACATCCACTGGCTCTCCCAAGTCCACCCACTTTGTCACATCCTTGAAAAATTCCAGAAGGTTAGTCAAGCATGACTTACCCTTAAGGAATCCATGCTGACTAGCCCTTATACTATTTCTGCCTAAGTGTTCTGGTATTACTCCTTTTATGATAGATTCCAATATCTTCCCCACCACTGACGTCAGGCTGACCGGTCTATGATTTCCCGTTTTCTCCCTCCCTCCCTTCTTAAAAATCGGCACCACATCAGCCACTCTCCAATCCTCAGGGACCTCCCCCGAATCTATGGAACTTTGGAAAATGTCGACCAGTGCCTCCACAATTTCCATAGCAACTTCTTTAAGCACCCTGTGATGCAGCCCATCAGGCCCTGGGGTTTTATCAGCCCTCAGTCCCAACAATTTACTCACAACCTCCTGCTTCTAGATCCGGATATCCATTAGATCCCCTACTTCCCCAGGAAAGTTCCCCAAGTCTCTTGATACCGCATGACCACTACCCCCTAACTGACCATAACCTCCTTGGTGAAGACCGATGCAAAGTATTTGTTAAATTCCTCAGCCATCTCCTTGTTTCCGGTAATAATTCCAGCCTTTTCCATTCTTAATGGACCAATTTTAGACCGAACCAATTTCTTCCTCTTCACATATTTAAAAAAGCTTTTGCTATCCTCCATGATATTATTTGCTAATTTCCTCTCATACTTCATTTTCCCCTCTCTTATGACTTTCTTAGTTACCCTCTGATGCTCTTTGAAGGTTTCCCAATCCTCTAGCTTCCCACTCCACTTCGCTATCTTATACTTACTCCCTTTGGATTTGATATTGCACTTGATTTCATTAGTTAGCCACGACTGCCATTTGCATCTCCTAGAGCCTTTCCTCCACTTTGGAATAAATTTGTCTTGAATCCTGTAAAAAATGTCCAAAAATACCTGCCATTTTCCCCAGTTGTCCTCCCAGCTAGTGTATCTTTCCATTTTATTTTGGCTAGCTCCTCCCTCATAGCTGCATAATCCCCTTTATTTAACTGCAGTACAGATGCTTCCGACTTCCTTTCCTTTTCCCTTTCTAATTGCAGCTCAAAAGTAACCATACCATGGTCACTATTCCCTATGGCTCCCCTACATCGAGGTCACTTATTAACTCTGCGTCGCTGCACAGCACCAAGTTCAGAATCGACTTCCCCCTGGTATGTTCCTCCACTAGCTGCTCCAAGAAAGTATCTCGTAGACATTCAATAAACTCACTCTCTTGTGTTCCTGCCCCCGTCTGATTATCCCAGTCCACCTTCATGTTGAAGTCCCCCATAACTACCGTATTGCTACCACTTTGACATGCCACTCTTAATTCCTGATTTATACTGCCACCGATATCTGAGCTACTTTTCGGAGGCCTGTAAATGACCCCCATTATGGTCCTCATGCCTTTACAATTTCTTAATTCTATCCAAACAGACTCTACCCACGTGTTTCAATGTCTTTCCTTTCAAACGCCTGAATTTCATTTCTTACCAACAGAGCTACCCCACCCCCTCTTCCCAACTTTCTGTCTTTTCTATAGGACGTGTACCCGGGAACATTGATTTCCCAATCCATTCGTGGGAATTCGGTCGTGTCCACAGGAAAAAGGGAATCTCAGGGTTGGATGTGATGTCGTGTATGTTCTCTGCCAATCAATGGGAAATCTCCAAATCTTCAATCTTGGTGCAAGAGCCCACGAGGTACAAACCAACCATCTCCTGTCCAAGCTGCAGATTGCAAGGGCTGTAAAGTGCTGCCACCGCCTGTTCACACCGAGTACTGCATGCATGAAGCTTGGGAGAGAGAGAGAGAGAGAGAGAGGTATAATACCACCACCTGGTGTCCGGACTCGCGAACTACAGGATACATGATTTTTATTTTTCATGGGAATGTTGGAGAATGAGAGGAGACTTGATTAAGGTTAACAAAATAGAGCAAGATGGATAATATGGAGCTCCAATGAACAGGGAGGTCTCACCTGTGAAGGAGCAAGTGTGAGATCTCCCAGTTCATTCTTGCTCGGGCAGTGGTGGCCAATTCAAGACAGCTCCAATTAGGGGAAGAGAATATGCTGTTTCAGGTCATGGGTTTGAAACGGTTTCCCCAGTTGTGCCATTCAGACTCAAGAGAGCAGATGCTTGCAGACAGGAAGGAAACCTAGTTTTATTGTGGAGAATTGCTTGTTTTTTGGGGTGAAGGTTGTTTGTGGTCTGAGATTCCTAAATATTTTACAATGGAAGCAGCACTTTTCCTTGTGCCTGATTGCTACATAGCGGGTAAAATGTCTCAAATCTATCGCTCAGCCAGTACTTTTGGTCATTGATTTGGAGAGAGAGTGATGGCTTGGCAATATTTATAGCATGGTGAGTCCAAAGCTCTCAAAGTGACAGTGTGGAAGGAGTTTGTCTGTTCTTTGTGTTTTCTGCCACCCTTGAGAACTTAAAATGTGTCCGTGAATTGTGGTATTGGTGAGACACAAGCTTGTTTTGCCCTCTTTTTGTTCTGTATGTCTAGAAAGTTTCAGTTTAGGGATAAAATGTCCAGACACTGTTCTGTTCAAAAGTCTAGTAACCAAATCAGATTCTCACGAGTTCTTGTCATGGATATGCATCAAGAAGCCTGTTTTGCAGCAGTCGTGTTGCATTAGAGGGGCACATACAATTTTCAAAAATAATGAGTTTGAAACCAGAAAAAGATCAGGTCGTGCCCAAAGGTTCATCTGTGCTGTTGAATTGAATTGATGCCCCCAGGTCCAGAATGTGCACTTCCACCCCATGGTCTTGAGCTTCCCAAATCGCCAATGAACTTACGGCCCCCTTGAGCTGTGGAGTGTGGGAGGAAATCCACACAGACACCAAGAGGATGTAGAAACTTCTTGCAGTCAGTGCTGACTTGATCCTGGGGTGACTCGAGCTGGAGAGGTGGGACTACTGTCCTGCCTTCACCTTGTGATGGCTGATTTTTGTCTGTTGGTGGATGGACGTCTGACATGATATTCCCTTGGCCTTGAGGGAAAGAAGAGTAGAAATTGCAAGGGCTCTGACAGAAATATTTAAAACCTGTTTATCCACGGGTGAGGTGCCAGAGGAATGGATGTAATCTAATGTTCCTTTGTTGAAAAACGGCTTCAAAAGCCAACCAGGTGAGCCTGACAGTGATAGGTTAATTATTGGAGGGTAATCAGAGAGTACCTCGAAAAGAATCTGTTCAAATAGCTGGCCTTGATCAACCATAGCATAGAATACGGGAGTCGGGCAGTGAGGTTGAGACGAGACAAGATATTGGTGAGGCCCTGTTGAGAGTACTGTGTGCAGTTCTGGTCACCAAATGAGAGGAAAGCTATCAACAAAGTAGAGAGGGTGCAGAGAAGATTTAAGTCAATGTTACCTGGATATCAGCAACTGGATTACAAAGAAAGATTGAGCAAATGAAGTCTTTATTCTTTGGATTGTAGATGGTTGAGAGGGGATTTGATCGAGGTCTTTAAAATTACTAGGAGGATAGAACGAGTTGATGTGGATAGACTTTTTTCATTGCGGGAGCAGAGATTGAAACAGGAGGTAAAAGTTTGGAAGTAACATGAGGGGGAACTTCTTTACTCAGAGTGGTGGCTGAGTGGAGTGAGCTTCCGGGAGAAATAGTGGCGGCAGGGTCCATTTTGTCATTTCATGGAAAATTGGAGGGGAGGGGAATGCAGAGAGGTGGTACGAGAGGAGAGTATTTAGTTCAGTACAGAGAAGAAGGGCCAAGTGACCTGTTTCTGTGCTGTAATTGTTATAGGGTTAAAATGTGTGGCAGTAACTTGGAAGTCCGATACGTATTTGGGAATGGGTCGATGGCCACACTGAAATAGGCCGTTGATTCCCACTTGAAATAATTACATTGAATGCACGGAACAAATTTGAATTTCTCTTTTGAAGATTTGGGATGTGTATTTACCAATTGTCGGAATTAAGTTTTAACCACCCAACACGAACTTTCTGAGTCCTAAAACCAAGAAAACCAAGATTTTATTTGAGAGTTTTGGTCAATTTTTATAAATACTATCAAGATGTTTTCTCTCTTTATTGTTTTCTATTGGGCAGCTGTGGGAGGGGTTACTTTTGAAATCACTATGCATTAATTTTATCTTATTTTCAAGTAAGAAATTTAAGTTTTTTAATGCATATGTTAAATTAAATGTAAAAATGTTACAAATAAGATGAATGAAGAATTGTTTCAGGAACTGACGATCTTCCACGAGTGCCGTGAACCCCAGGAAGCAGGAATGTGTGAACGAAACACAAAACTGGCCAGAAGAACGGAGGAAACACAGCTAAAAGTGTCCAAAAAGGTGCTGATGCCATCTTGATTTTAATGCAGGTGACACCGAGGAATGCGTTGGGGCAGAGATGGTCTATGGGCAGCCAATACAGACGCCTTGGGTAACAAAGCCCGCACCACCAGTAGGGATGGATAATGGTGGGTAATGAATAAGCATATATTAGAGACACCGAGAGAGAGCGACACACACATACCCAGACAGACAGACACACACACACACAGACACAGAGAGACAGATACAGACACACAGAGAAACACAGAGACAGAGAGAGAAACACTGACAGCGAGAAAGAGACAGACAGAGACACACACAGACAGAGACACACAGACACAGAGAGACAGATACACACACACAGACACACAGAGAAACACACACAGACAGAGATAGAGACACTGACAGCGAGAGAGAGACAGACAGAGACACCCACAGAGACACACACAGACAGACACAGACAGACAGATAGAGAGACACACACACAGACAGAGAGAGACACACACACGACACAAAGAGACAGACACACACACAGCCAGAGACAGAGACAAACACACGACACAGAGAGACAGACACAAACACAGATACATACACACAGACATAGATAGAGAGAGACACACACAGAGATATAGACACACAGAGACACACAGATATAGAGACACACACAGAGACACAGACAGAGAGACACATAGACAGCGACACAGAGAGAGAGAAACACACACAAACAGACGGAGAGAGACACAGACAGAGAGACACACAAAGAGACACAGACAGAGACACACAAACAGACACAGAGACACACAAACAGACACAGAGACACACACATACAGACACAGAGAGACACACATTGTGACACAGGGAGAGAGACACACACACAGACAGTGACAAACAAAGAGACACAGACAGTGACACACAAAGAGACAGACAGTGACACACAAAGAGACAGACAGAGACACACAAACAGACACAGACACACACAGACACAGAGAGACACACAGACACAGAGAATCACACAGTCACAGATACACACACAGACCGATAGACAGACAGAGAGAGAGAGACACACACGGAGACACATACAGACACAGAGAATCACACACAGACACAGAGAGACACACAGAGACATAGAGAGAAACACACAGACGTAGTGACACACGCACACAGACAGACAGAGACCCCTTGGTTGTGCCCTTCACCTTCGCACTTAACTCCCTCATCTCTCCTGGCAGGATCTCATCACCTTTCCTACCCGTGGACCATGACATCTGTCTGCTCATCCTCCTTCCTGAGAATGGTGTGAACTCTACCCTAGAAACCCCACAGCAAAGAAAAGGGACCCTTCGGCCCTTCTCGTCCATGGTGAAATATCATTCTGCCAGTCTCGTCGACCTGCACCCAGTCCCTAACCCTCCTGACTTCCCACATCCATGGATCTCTGCAATTGATTCTTAAAACGTAAGAGTTTGAATGTTAAATGGTACACCATTGAGGAGTGTTGTCAAACAAAGGGATTGAGGAACTGTGGTACAGAACTGCCCGAAAGTGGAGTCCCATGTGGAGATGGGGGGGTGGGGGTGGGGGGAGTGAAGAAAGCTTCCGGTATTTTGGCCTTCAGAAATGAGAGGATTGAGTGCAGGAGGTGGGAGGCCACGAGGAAGTTGGACGAGGCATGGGTGAGGCCAACTTGGGAACGTTGTGTGCCGTTTGGGTGGCTGGAGGAGAGGAAGGATAGGAATGAGACAGCGCGTCGAGGAGAGGGACAAGAAGGTGGTCTGGCTTTCAGGGGTTTGAGTTCCAGGGGAAGGTTGGACAGGCTGGGACTTTATTCCCTGGAGCGTCGAAGATTGAGGAAGATTTGAAAATTGTGAGGGGGGACGGATCGTGTCCATGGGGACAGGCTGTTTCCAAGGAGAGTGGGAGAGATTCAAAGAGGAGGACATGGATTGAGATTGAAGGGGGATTTTCTTCCCTCAGAGGGGGGTGGGAGCGTGGAATGAGCTTTGGGCCAAGGTGGTGGAGGTGGGATGGACTGGAATCTTGGGGGGGAATGTGGGGCAGGTCCTGGTGTGGAAATGTGCAGCCTGAAGGGGAGATGGACTGGAGGCCCGAGGCAGCTCTCGGCCCCTTCCCCAGTGGGACTGGGCTGGCGAAGAGATCCCGTGGAGGGGTGGCTCAAGCTCTCGCGAGAGCGACCGCTGGGGGCCGCCATGTTGTTGATCTTTCCCGCCTTTGGAGCAGTTGGTCGCGAGCGGGAGAGGTTCGTGTCGGTGCTTCACGGGCGGGAATCGGGGCATTTTGGGAGCGAGACCAGGGAGGAGGGAGTTTCCACGGGTCGCCCTTTGGGTCTGGGGCGGCCGGAGCTCGGAGGGGAACGGGCGGGGAGATGGTTGTGAGGTGGGGCCGGGGAACCCTGAGGGAGTTTGTGGCGGGGTGACATTAGGGTGTGTGGTAGTCGGGGACCCGCGAGGCTGAAGGGGGGGGGGGGTCGGGGCCCGCGAGCCTGAGGTGGGGGGGGGCGGGGGCCGCGGGCTTGAGGTGGGGGGGGAGGGGCCCGCGAGCCTGTGGGGCGATGGGGACCGGGACCGTGAGGGAGTTTGTGGTGGGGTGACAATAGGGTGTGTGGTAGTCGGGGGCCCGCGAGAATGAGGGGGGTCGGGGCCCGCGAGGCTGAGGGGGGTCGGGGCCCGCGAGCCTGAGGTGGGGGGGGGCGGGGCCCGAGAGGCTGAAGGGGGGGTCGGGGCCCGCGAGGCTGAGGGGGGTCGGGGGACCCGCGAGGCTGAGGGGGGTCGGGGGACCCGCGAGTCTGAGGGGGGTCGGGGGACCCGCGAGGCTGAGGCGTGGGTCGGGGGACCCGCGAGGCTGAGGGGGGTCGGGGGACCCGCGAGGCTGAGGCGGGGGTCGGTGACCCGCGAGGTTGAGAGGGGGGGGTCGGGGGCCCGCGAGAATGAGGGGGGTCGGGGCCCGCGAGGCTGAGGGGGGTCGGGGCCCGCGAGCCTGAGGTGGGGGGGGGCGGGGCCCGAGAGGCTGAAGGGGGGGTCGGGGCCCGCGAGAATGAGGGGGGGCGGGGCCCGAGAGGCTGAAGGGGGGGTCGGGGCCCGCGAGGTTGAGCGGGGTCGGGGTCCGTGAGGCTGAGGGGGGGGGGTCGGGGCCCGCGAGGCTGAGGGGGGGGTAGGGGCCCGCGAGAATGAGGGGGGTCGGGGCCCGCGAGAATGAGGGGCGTCGGGGACCCAGAAGGCTGAGGAGGGACGGGGACCCACAAGGCTGAGGAGGGACGGGGACCCACAAGGCTGAGGGGGGACGGGGACCCAGAAGGCTGAGGGGGGACTGGGACACAAGGCTGAGGGGGGACGGGGACCCAGAAGGCTGAGGGGGGGGACGGGGACCCAGAAGGCTGAGGGGGGGACGGGGACGCAGACCCAGAAGGCTGAGGATGGTCGGGGACCCAGAAGGATGATGGGGGACGGGGACCCAAAAGGCTGAGGGGGGACGGGGACCCAGAAGGCTGAGGGGGGACGGTGACCCAGAAGGCAGATGGGGGACGGGGACCCAGAAGGCTGAGGGGGGACGGGGACCCAGAAGGCTGAGGGGGGACGGGGACCCAGAAGGCTGAGGGGGGACGGGGACCCAGAAGGCTGAGGGGGGGAGGGGACCCAGAAGGCTGAGGGGGGACGGGGACCCAGAAGGCTGAGGGGGGACGGGGACCCAGAAGGCTGAGGGGGGACGGGGACCCAGAAGGCTGAGGGGGGACGGGGACCCAGAAGGCTGAGGGGGGACGGGGACCCAGAAGGCTGAGGGGGGACGTGGACCCAGAAGGCTGAGGGGGGACGGGGACTCAGAAGGCTGAGGGGGGACATGGACTCAGAAGGCTGTGGGGGGACGGGGACCCAGAAGGCTGAGGGGGGAAGGGGACCCAGAAGGCTGAGGGGGGACGGGGATCCAGAAGGCTGAGGGGGGACGGGGACCCAGAAGGCTGAGGGGGGACGGGTCCCACAAGGCTGAGGGGGGACGGGGACCCAGAAGGCTGAGGGGGGACGGGGACCCAGAAGGCTGAGCAGGGACAGGGACGCAGAAGGCTGAGCAGGGACAGGGACGGGGACCCAGAAGGCTGAGGGGGGACGGGGAACCAGACGGCTGAGGGGGGACGGGGACCCAGAAGGCTCAGGGGGGACGGCGACCCAGAAGGCTGATGGGAGACGGGGACCCAGAAGGCTGAGGGGTGACGGGGAACGGGACCCACAAGGCTGAGGAGGAACGGGGACCGGGACCCAGAAGGCTGAGGGTGGACGGGGATCGGGACCCAGAAGGCTGAGGGGGGACAGGGACCGGGACCCAGAAGGCTGAGGGGGGACTGGGACACAGAAGGCTGAGGGGGGACGGGGACCCAGAAGGCTGAGGGGCGACGGGGACCCAGAAGGCTGAGGGGCGACGGGGACCCAGAAGGCTGAGGGGGGACGTGGACCCAGAAGGCTGAGGGGGGACCGGGACCCAGAAGGTTGAGGGGGGACGCGGACCCAGAAGGCTGTGGGGGGACGGGGACCCAGAAGGCTGAGGGGGGAAGGGGACCCAGAAGGCTGAGGGGGGACGGGGACCCAGAAGGCTGAGGGGGGACGGGGACCCAGAAGGCTGAGGGGGGACGGGGACCCAGAAGGCTGAGGGGGGACGGGGACCCAGAAGGCTGAGGGGGGACGGGGACCCAGAAGGCTGAGGGGGGACGGGGACCCAGAAGGCTGAGGGGGGACGGGGACCCAGAAGGCTGAGGGGGGACGGGGACCCAGAAGGCTGAGCAGGGACGGGGATCCAGAAGGCTGAGGGAGGACGGGGACCCAGACGGCTGAGGGGGGACGGGGACCCAAAAGGCTGAGGGAGGACGGCGACCCAGAAGGCTGAGGTGGGATGGGGACCCAGAAGGCTGAGGTGGGATGGGGACCCAGAAGGCTGAGGGGGGACCGGGACCCAGAAGGCTGAGGGGGGATGGGGACCCAGAAGGCTGAGGAGGGACGGGCACCCAGAAGGCTGAGGAGGGATGGGGACGGGGACCCAGATGGCTGAGGGGGGACGGGGACCCAGAAGGCTGAGGAGGGACGTGGACGGGGACCCAGAAGGCTGAGAGGGGACGGGGATCCAGAAGGCTGAGGGGGGACGGGGACCCTGAAGGCTGAGGGGGGACGGGGACCCAGAAGGCTGAGGGAGGGACGGGGAGCCAGAAGGCTGAGGGGGGACGGGGACGGGGACCCAGAAGACTGAGGAGGGATGGGGACCCTGAAGGCTGAGGGGGGACGGGGACCCTGAAGGCTGAGGAGGGACGGGGACCCAGAAGGCTGAGGGGGGACGGGGACCCAGAAGGCTGAGGGGGGACGGGGACACAGAAGGCTGAGGGGGGATGGGGACCCAGAAGGCTGAGGGGGGATGGGGACCCAGAAGGCTCGGGGGGACGGGGACCCAGAAGGCTCAGGGGGGACGGGGACCCAGAAGGCTCAGGGGGGACGGGGACCCAGAAGGCTCAGGGGGGACGGGGACCCAGAAGGCTCAGGGGGGACGGGGACCCAGAAGGCTCAGGGGGGACGGGGACCCAGAATGCTCAGGGGGGACGGGGACCCAAAAGGCTGAGGGGGGACGGGTCTGGGACCCTGAAGGCTAAGGGGGGGAAGGGGACCCAGTATGCTGAGGTGGGACGGGTCTGGGTCCCAGAAGGCTGAGTGGGGACGGGAACAGGGACCCACAAGGCTGCGGATGCCTGGAGCGCATGGCCGGGCAGGATAGTGGAGTCTGGAATAATAGGGACCTTTAACAATTAGACAGGCACATTGATGCGAGAAAAATAGTGTTTTACTGGTGTGAGGGGGGAAAGGTTCAGTTTGTAGAAGGTTTGAGCTATTGTCTTGGACACCGCCCTGGACATCTCAGGTAAAAACCCTCCACCATTGAGAACATTTGCAGGGAACGCTGCTGTCAGAGAGCAGCAGCAATCAAGGATCCACATCACCCGCTCTGTTCTCACTGCTCCCATCAGGAAAGAGGTATAGCCAGGTTCAGGAACAGCTGCTACTCCTTCACCACGAGACTCAACACACATTCAGGGACTCATTTAAAGACTCTCCCTTTTGCACTTTGAATTTTTTCTCTCTCTATTGCAGTTTGTTTTCATTTCCACATTTTCAGAGACTTCAAGTAGATGAGTCCAGTTGGGGAAACTTGGTTTTGGTCTATATCATGGTTACTTTTAACTCCTTTTATTGTTCATTTATATTAGTGTCTGGGCCCCTATGTGGTCCAGGTACAGCTGACAGACCTTTACCAAAGGGTCACGTTTATGTGATTTTTTTTTTTCCATAGGTAACTGCAGTTCATTTCCACAGCCCAGCGTGCTATCGGACATCCAGTTGACCATGATACATCTCTTCGCGAAGGCCAGTGCTATTTTTATCAATGAGATTAGATATTTGGTCAAGTTGTCGCTTGTTTCAATGAAGAGATTGCTCCAGGTCTCACGTGGAGGTCACTGCTGTGATCGTGGTTAATTTTTCTGCGCTTTCTTGCCAAAATGGCCTCACTTTCACGCACGACAACGTAGAAAAGTTTAATGAAGCTCATCATCCCATTGGCCTTCATAACTATCCTATCAACCTGAGTGGCAACCTTGAGGGATGTTTGGATTTGAACCCCAAAGTCCCTCTGTTTAGCCTCACTCATGTAACCGACTGGTAACCTTGTACCCAGCCTTCTGGTTTGTCCTCCCAAAATGCATCACCTCACACTTACCTGGATTGAACTCCTTATCCTTCGACAACCTTCAGCTTCATCCACAACTCCTCCAACCTTCACATCATCTGCAGACATACTGACCCATCTTCTGCCTCTTCATCCAGGTCATTTGTAAAAATCATCAAGAGCAGGGGTCCAAGAACAGATCCTTGTGGCACTCCACTCCTCTCTGCTTTCTTCCAACAAGACAATTTTTTATCCACAGCCAAAGTTACCCCGATCCTTTGCCAAATTGCTTTCTGATGAGTCTCGTCAAATTCTTGCTAAAATCCATGTAGACCACATCTACCACACGACCCTCATTCATTTCCTTTGTTACCCCACTCAAATAAAACTCATTTAGACTCATGAGGCATGACCTTCCCATCACAAAGCCATGCTGACTGACCTTGAGAAGTCTGTACTTCTGCAAATGCTCATAGATCCTATACTGGTCTATAATTCCCAAGATTCTCCCCATTACCTTTTCTAAACAAGGCGACTGCATTTGATGGTTTGCGCTGGATTTTGGGGGCAGGGGGCTGGGTGTTTGTGGGCAAGGGCTGGGTTTGGGGGCTGTAGGTGACTCGGAATTCTCTTCTCCTCTTAACTGCAAGGAACACTATGTCTAACTTCCTGCTGATGTGACTCTGTCTGTTTTATGACTGAATGAAGTGAATTTTGTGTAATATTGCACTTTATACCATGACAATCAATTGAATTTTGATCTTGGCATGTTTGGAAGAATGTTCTTAGTGACAGTGACCCAGGTTCAAATCTGTCACCATGTAAGGGGTTTGAGTGTTTTTTTTTTCTCACCCTTTTTTTTTTTTTTTTTAAATTTTTTATTTTTCACACCATAAATCACAATAGCCATGATATACACTTTTTCTTTTCCACACATTTACAGTGACTTTTTTCTCACCCTTGTTGAAGTCGATTTCCTGTCAAGGTACAAAAAGATACAGTAACAAACCACAAACTCTAAAACACAGTCTTTATTGAGTCATGCCAGCAGGAATGAGGGGTACCAGTGGTGGGTGAACAGACTCACCTCACTATCAATGTTTGAACGGCAGTTAAAGAACACACTCACATGGTAGAGCTTTTAAGACATTTTCCTGCCAACAAATTGGATAACATTTCTTGGAAGGTATTAGTACAGCTTCTGCTTTACATTTTGCACATCCTCTTCCTCAAGACACAGAAAGGATATGTTGTTGGCAATTTAATCTCATGTGCCCATTATAATTAAGAACATCCTTCTGGTCAACAAAATTTCAACAGAAATCTGGAAGGGTTGCTCACAGCACACATTGGTAATCATTCTCTGCCTGTCTGATTTCTGGTTTCCAATTTACACATGTAATGTCTAATTTCATAGTCATTTTTAATTCTTGAAGTTGACAATGGTGTCTAACAGTTCAAAGCAGAAACAGCCATTCTGGGACTGAGTGGTGCTGAAGGCTTCTTGCAGCCTTTGGATCAGGCCTGATGAGCCTCCTTCAGGTGGCCAGAATACCCCCGATGTAAAGTCACATATTCTGCCCGAATGCGGCTGTAAGGAGGCCATGTGAAAGAGCAGATGCGGCTCGGAGGAGTACTTACCAATCTTCCTTCGGGAGGTATGATCTCCGTGTCTGAGCAATTCCCCCGAGGAACCTGAATGCAGCCGCCTGATGATAATCAGCCAGGGACCCAAATCCCCACGCCTGACAGCCCCTCTCCTCATGCCCGACAACCCACCCTTCCCGCGTCCGACAGCCCCATTCACCTCACCCGAGAGCCCCCATCACTGCTCCCGACACCACCCATGCCTCCCCTGCCCCAACATCCTGTGCCAGCCGCACCTGCCCTGATGTCCTGCGCTGACAGGAACTGGAGTGCGCTCTGAGGCGCCTCTCCTGAAGCTTTCCCTTTCAGGCTGCCATCTGAAAGAACATTCCATAGGGCTGTTTCTGCTTCTGCAGACTGATTCTTGACGTAGAATGCAGCTGAAACTGGCTCCAGCTGTAGTCAATTCGCACTATTGTTTTAGAGATGAGGCAGGCATTAGGATATGAGACTCAGTCGTGGAGTTGAGAATTGATTCCTGTCTGAAATGTCCTTGGTCACTCTCCTAGCTTCCTGGCAAAATCTGTGTGATGATGTCTTCATCAGAATTATCAGAACAAGATCCAGCTAATATTCTGCACCCTTCATCAAATTGGAAAGTGAATGGGGGGAGTTGTGTGGTCAGGGCTTAATATGACACAGAATGATGCAGGTCTGTGTGGATTCAGTTGAAATGAGAGGGCAGATAACCTTTAACTTATCCCTGATCCCCCAACAAACCCACTCCCCCAATGCTAATCCCCCAAATGGCACAAGGTTGAACTGAGTCCTTTCAGGGTGAGAGGCAGAAGAGTGGCCTTTGTTCTGTACAAGGGCCAACAGATGCCAAGGACCGATCACCTCAAGGAGTGAACGAGGATTTAGAATAGGTTTTCCCCAACACAGAACAAAGTAGGAGCAGGAGGCTGTTTCTCCCCGTGAGCCTATTCTGCCTTTAGGTGAAGGACCACCAGAACGAGGAATAAAGAATGAAGCTGGAGGAACTCAGCAGGTTAGGCAGTGTCCATGGAGAGAGATGGTCAGTTAATGATTCAGGTCCGTACACAGACTGAAGCGAGAAGGGGAGCTGGCACAAAATTGGGAGGGCCCAGTGCCACAGAGGATCACAAGACCACCCGACAGGCTGAACTTGTGATGGACACTATGAACTATGTATGTCATAAAGTACAGTATGTGCTCTGTGTCGCCACATCACCTCGTTGGGTTTTATCTCAAAGAAGTGGTGAAAGGCTTTGATATAGATGTATGGACTGGCCAGTCCATATCTTCCTGACCTTCTCCAACCTCTCCCTTAGCTCCACCCTGGATTTCCCGGACTAGCCCCCTCTTGCTTCTGTTCATGGAACCTGGCCCAGTCGTGTATCAGTAATGCTCAGGTTTTTGGTCATTGAAGGTGTTTAATCACTCCATCCTATTTGACGTGATTATTGTGTGCACCACAATGCTGATCCCAAAGGCTTTGGGCAATGTGTACACCTGGTGTAACTGTGCCCAAACTGTCTGGGCTGCACACGTAGATGAGGAATCGAACTCCCACTTTGAGTTGACTCAGAGAATTAATGAAGGACACAGAGTTTCACCAAACCACACTCCAACTCTCTTTCGTTCTTATATGCAAGATTCTTTGCACAAAACAGAGAGAGAGTTATTGATCGTATTTACACCAGCTTGACTTCAAGTCACAAGATAGTCTCGCGAGCCATTTACTTGAATGATGGCTCGCGTGGCAGCACCCACTCCTGGCGACTGTGGGTCACTCTGATTAGGGTGTCCGAGCAATGCCAGCATAAATGTTGCCAATATTTAGGAGAAGTGTTGCCCAATTAAGGAATGGTTGTGGTGTTTTGGAGAATTGCATTGTCAGGATTTAAATATGGCGGTTCGGAAATTATGTAAAGATAAAATGCCCAGGGTTTCTTTGGAAAAATTGACTTGGAAATATGAGTTGGTGGGGGGGGGGGGGGTGTGGTTTGTGTCTTCCTCATTTTAAGAATTTTGAAAAGCAGCTCAATTAAGATTTATAAATATATTGTATAATTTAGATGATATTCCAGCTTGGGTTTCTGTTGAATTTAATGCAATAGGGAATACGGATCCCCAAGATTTTATTTACAAATGGAATCCTAAGCTTTATTTGGAAGTGGGGAATCATCTATTTTGAAACATTTGATTGAGTTGATAATGAAATTCGCATGAAAGGTTTAATATTGAAATAGGCATTTTCCTTTTTCAATAGACAACCAATTCTGGAGGATTTGGAGATGGAAGGGTATTAAGAAAATTAGTTTTGAGGATGTGAGATTGAAATCTTTGAAAGAATTATCTTGTTATTACCAAGTTAAAGCTTTTTTATCTTTAAAAATAGGTCTTACTTTGATGTTACCTAATCAAAGTGAATTAGAATTACTGATTTGTTATCCTGCTGGAAATAAATTTATTTCAGTAATGTATAACTTGCTTCAATCTAAGGCCCCAAAAACTGGAGTGAATAAATCTAGATGAAGACGGGAAATAGATTTAAATTCTCAAATAAGCGAAAAGGATTGGATGGATTTGTGTAAATAATCTGACTAAGATATAGGTTGGTTCAATATCATTTTTTACATCAGTTCTATTTGACTCCACAAAAATCAAATAGATTAAATCCTGCCGTATCGGATTAATGTTTTCGATGTGAACCTGAGATTGGAACATTTTTGCATTCAACTTGGCAATGTCCTAAAGTTAGACAATTTTGGATTGGGGTACGTAATTTTCACAGGCCTTCATGTTATTTTTACCGAGTAATATTAAGCTCACACCAAGACACAAGAGCAACTTGTCCGTGAACTACTCTTTGCAGACGATGCCGCTTTAGTTGCCCATTCAGAGCCAGCTCTTCAGCGCTTGACGTCCTGTTTTGCGGAAACTGCCAAAATGTTTGGCCTGCAAGTCAGCCTGAAGAAAACTGAGGTCCTCCATCAGCCAGCTCCCCACCATGACTACCAGCCCCCCCACATCTCCATCGGGCACACAAAACTCAAAATGATCAAGCAGTTTACCTATCTCAGCTGCACCATTTCATCGGATGCAAGGATCGACAACGAGATAGACAACAGACTCGCCAAGGCAAATAGCGCCTTTGGAAGACTACACAAAAGAGTTTGGAAAATCAACGAACTGAAAAACCTCACAAAGATTAGCGTATACAGAGCCATTGTCATACCCACACTCCTGTTTGGCTCCGAATCATGGGTCCTCTACCGGCATCACGCTTCCACCAGCGTTGTCTCTGCTCCATCCTCAACATTCATTGGAGCGACTTCATCTCCAACATCGAAGTACTCGATATGGCAGAGGCCGACGCTGCTGAAGATCCAACTGTGCTGGGTAGGTCACGTCTCCAGAATGGAGGACCATCGCCTTCCCAAGATGGTGTTATATGGCGAGCTCTCCACTGGCCACCGAGACAGAGGTGCACCAAAGAAGAGGTACAAGGACTGCCTAAAGAAATCTCTTGGTGCCTTCCACATTGACCACCGCCAGTGGGCCGATATCGCCTCAAACCGTGCATCTTGGCGCCTCTCAGTTTGGCCGGCAGCAACCTCCTTTGAAGAAGACCGCAGAGCCCACCTCACTGACAAAAGACAAAGGAGGAAAAACCCAACACCCAACCCCAACCCACCAATTTTCCCTTGCGACCGCTACAACCGTGTCTGCCTGTCCTGCATCGGACTTGTCAGCCACAAACGAGCCTGCAGCTGACGTGGACATTACCCCTCCATAAATCTTCGTCCGCGAAGCCAAGCCAAAGAAAGATTAAGGTTATGAGGCCAAAATTAAATTGAAATATTTATCACATTGAATTTGTGTCAATTGCTTCAGCAGTTGCTCGGAAATGTATAGCTGTAGCGGCACACATCGAGACGCAGTCGAATCGGCTCTGCACTGTTACGGCCGCAGCAGCAGTGTAGCCGTGTCAAGATGTTACTGCTGGGCGCATCTTCTCCCCAGCTCAAACGGGCCATGCAGATGCACTTGGCTGCGTCGTTACATCACCGCCCCTGTGTGGGCGGCACTTACGGGCCACCTGATAAGGTGCAGCATGGGAATTTTCCAATATAAACTGTTGGAAGTGCAAGCGACTAACAAAGTCATCTCCTTATTTCATTTCTCCTTGTAGCTACCGCTACAATTGGTGACCCCGACGAGTCCAGACGATTCTGGACTCCACACCATGGATGCTGCAGCAGTCAACGCAGTGGCTATGAAATTGCCAACCTCTGGACGCTTCGCCCACGCACTTGGTTCAGGCAAGCGGAAGCACGATTTCACCTCCGGCAGATCACGTCTGACTCGACAACGTTCTACCATGTCGTCAGTTCCCTGGACCAAGAGACCGCGGCCAGTGTGGACGACCTGATACACGATCCCCGGAGGAAGGAAATACCCAGCCCTCAACAAACTCCTCTTGAGGGCTTTCGGCCTGTTCAGACGACAGTGCGCTGCCAGGCTGATGCACCTGCACAGCTAAGGAGACAGAACACCATGTGCCCTGATGGATGAGATGGTCGCACGAGCAGAGGGCCACAAGTCATGCCTCATGTCTGAGTAGGCTTTCTTGGAACAGATGCCAGATGACATACAACTGCCGTTGACGGACGAAGATTTCTCAGACCCACGTAAGGTCACGGCCAGAGCTGATGCGCTGTGCACATGAAACATGAAAATGAGTCCGCCATGAACCGATTGACTCATCCTCATGTGGGGCAGCAGAACTGATCCCACCCGAACCGAGCACAACCGCGCCCCATCAAATTAGCAGAGGCACTGAACGTTAGCTGGTGTCTTTATCAGCAACATCGATGGGCTCGAGCGTGAAGATGCAGCCAGCCCTGCTCATTTTCAGAAAATGCCCAGGCCAGCCGCCGCTCATGGACAAGGTGGCTGACCTCACCAATAGCCTCTTGAACATTACTGACAAGGCTAGTGGCCGGCACGGGTGCTGAACTCAGTGTCATCCCACCAATCGCCCTGAAGAGACGAACATACCCACAAGGTCCCACCCTCTGGGCGACAAAAAAGACTGCCATCAAGACCTTTGTCACGCACAATGTCCAAAAACAACTCGGCAGAGAAAATTTCTAGTGGAATTTCATTCGAGCCACTGTGGACACATCACTTCTCGGCGCAGACTTTCTACGAGCACACAGCCTGCCTTTGGACGTGAAGGCCAAACGCTTGGTCCATTCCCAGACATCCCAATAGATATTTCTCCAGGAATGCTTTATGTTCTTGGCATTCTCCAGTTTATTTATTTTTTTAGGAGTGGGGGGGATGTTGGGAGGGTGGGTTGAGGGGGATGGGAGGATAATACCACATGTTTAATTTTTAAAAATAATTTACAGTTGAATGTAATACAATTATTATTTTGGTGAAAAATTGAGAAATAAAGTATTAAAAAAATCAAATTGCATTGTCTGCAAATCACCCAGAATGTGTGATGTGTGGCGGCTCACCACCAGGCAGGCGAACCAGCCCCGCTTGTAAGCCACGCGGTGGGACAGCCGGCCAAAATGGCGCCATTGGATGTGTTCCCTTCCTCCCAGCACGGGGCTCAGAAGCCCCGAGCTGGGGGACCACGTGATGCCCAGGTGACGTCAGCGCCCTCCAGCATGGTTTTCAGCCAGGTCCAGGATGGGAGTATAAGTACAGCTTAGCAGCCTGCAATAAACTAGTCTGCTCACTGAGCTCAAACTGTCTGGTTGTGTGTGTTCTTTCAGGAGCACTGTAGCTGATGCAACAATTGGTGACCCTGATTGGATCAAACGTCTTTGAACCCATCATGAGTGAGCCTGGGGTGATCAGCGCCTTAGCCGCGAAACTCCATGAATTCTGGGTTCAGGAGCTGGAGACCTGCGTCAGCCACGCGGAGGCTCAGTTTCACCTCTGCCAGACCTCGTCCGACACAACCAAATTCTATCATGTGGTCGCTGCCCTGGACCTGGCCATCGGCAGACACGTGCTGCACCTTGCTCAGCACCCACCCGCCGAAGACAAATACGAGACCGTAAAGCAAGTGCTTACTGGATCCCTCGGACTATACAGACACCAGCATGCCGCTCAGATGCTACACCTCGGCGCCCTGAGGGACAGATCCCCAATGGAGCTGATGGACGAGATGCTCACGCTCATGGGTGAGCACACCAACTCCCCACTCTTCGAGTGCATTTTCCTCGACCATATGCCCGGAGACGTCCAGCTGCTGCTGGTCCAGGAGAGCTTCACTGACGTGAGGAAGGTCCCCAAGAAGGCCCAGGAGCTATGGCACGCACTATTCCCAGAGGGCTCAGTGGTCCAGTAGGTCTCGAGGCACAGACATGACCACGCCAAGCCTGCCCCGAGCGCTGCAGTAGAGCATTTGGCTCCTGCAGGGGTGCCCAAGAGCATAACCAAGGCCACAGCATCCGCTCCATGCCTCTGCTCCTACCACCAGCGCTGGGGAGCCAAGGCTCGGAAGTGTCATCAGTCTGGCTCATTCCAGGGAAATGACCAGGCCGGCCAGGGTTAATGGCTGCGGGGGCTGGCGAAGAACACAGCCTCCTCTATCTGCGGGACTCAGTCAGCAGCTGGCAGTTCCTCGTTGATCTGGAGCCCAGATCAATGTCATCCTGGCCACGACCGTCGAGTCCAGGAACTGACCTTGTGGTCCTCCCCTCCGTGCAGCCAATGCAACAGCAATCCAGATGTATGGAGACAAGACAGTCCACTTCCAGATCAGCCAATGAAATTTCACATGGAGGTTCACCGTCTTGTCCTTTCCAACTGCCATCCTGGGTGCAGACTTCCTCCTCGCACATGGGCTTCTGGTAGATATTCGGGGTAGGCGCCTGGTGGACGCCGTACCTTCCAGGCCGTTCGCCTCGACGCCTCCTGCTCGGAGCAACCACAGATGGCCACGATTAGCACACCCAGAGACTCGTTCCAGTGATTCCCGGAAGAGTTCACGACACTCATCAAGCCATAGTTCTCCGCTGCCTCACCGCACCACGGGCTGTTCCACCACATCCCCACTCAGGGCCCACTGGTTCACGCCAAGGCTCGCCGGCTCCTGCCTGACAATCTCAAGGAGGCGAAGGAGGAGTTTTGGCACCTGTTGGACCTGGGGATCATTCGGCGGTCTGAAAACCCATGGGCCTCGCCGCTCCACCTGGTCCTGAAAGCCTCCGGTGGCTGGCGTCCCTGCGGAGACTATCGACGGCTCAATGAGGTAACAGTTCCTGACCGTTATCCCATCCCTCACATCCAAGACTTTGCGGCCAACCTGCATGGTGCGAGGGTTTTCTCCATGGTTGACCTGGTGCGTGGATATTACCAGATCCCGGTGAACCCTGAGGACATACCAAAGACAGCAATCATCTCCCCCTTTGGCTTGTTCGAATTCCTGCGCATGCCATTCAGGCTCAAGGGTCCCGCTCAGACCTTCAAGCGCCTCATGGACTCTGTGGGCATGGACTTGGATTTTGGCTTTATTTATTAGGACGACATTCTCGTCGCCAGCAAGGGCCAGGCGCAACACAAGGCCCACCTTTGTGCCCTTTTCTCCCGGCTGGCCGATTTCAGCCTTGCTATCAACCTGGCCAAGTGCTAGTTTGGGAAAGAGTCCATGCAGTTCCTGGGCCATACCATCACGGCCGAAGGAGCCACGCCCACCGCTGCAAAGGTCTCCGCTCTCAGGGAGTTACCATGTCCGGACAGCCTCAAGGAGCTGCAGGAGTTTGCGGGTATGGACTACTTTTACAACCGCTTCATCCCGGGATTTGATGGATGCAGCCGGTGCTGTATTAAAAATAAATATGTCTGATGATGTTAAAAATCCACTGGCTTATGATTCTCAGACATTGAATAAACACTCAAAAGAATTATTCTGCTGCTGGAAAATCATTTTTGTCCCTTGTATTAGCTCTGCAACATGTAGAAGAATGTGTTTGTGCTGCTATGGGATTAAGTATTGATCATAATTTTTGAGTAAGATTAAAAATAAGAATAGATGATGATTCAACTGGAGTTTAATTTTGCAAGAATAGGACTGAAGTATAAGACACTATAATGATATTAAGGGCCAGTGTCATTGAGGATTGCTTATTTAGATGTTGGATTTAGAGGTTTCTGCTACATTTGTTTTTATTCTATTGATTATGGCTGTGAAATCTATTAAGAACAAATCAGAGATTGCAGTTTAAAATTTTAACCTTTCAGAAGTCTAAAAATTTCTCCATGGGAAGGAGGTGTAATGGAATTGTGTTAACCTTTCAAATAAATCCTCAAAGGCTTAACTTTATCACACCACCAGACAGACAAAAAAAGGTATTAATTTGAATCCCACAATGAAAACATAAATCTGAATGACTAAAGTTAAATACAAATGATGTAAAAAAAATTATAATTCACCCAATTATATCGCACATTCATCAATTTAATCCACCATCTTCACACATAGTAAGTAGTCCGTTCTTCTTGGGTTAATTCTAAAGAAGAATCTCCCATTTAATCTAAAGTTGGTTTAGCCATTTTCTGTTGTCACAAACATTTCTGAAATAGATCCCTTTTTTTGCCCCATTTACAATTTTCAATTTTAGTTAACTTGGGTATCTTCAATTCCCGCCCAAATCCACCTGTGACAGCACTTGCATTGAATGACACCCGTTTACCATGTCGCTCTGTTCAACCTCACTCCTCAGTGCCCGACCGTTCACCGTGTCTATCTTTTCTTGGTTTGCCCTTCAAAATGTGACACCTCACACTTGTCTGCATTAAATTCCATCTGCCCTTTCTCCAGCTGGTCCAGATCCTTCTGCAAGCTTTCCTGGCTGTCCACAACTCCACCGTTCTTGGTGTCACCTGCAAACTTGCTAATCCAATTCACCACATTATTGTTCCAGCACCTATCCCTGAGGCACAGCTCTCGTCACAGGCCTCCACAGAGGATATATGGATGGATGTTAAAATTCTCAAATGTACATTAGTTAAAATGGTGTCAAATTACAAGGAACAGAAGTTGGCCATTCAGCCCACTGTGTCTGCTATCCCCTGATCTAAACTGTTCTCGCCTCTCATTCCAAGTTCTGGCTTTTTCCCCTGATCCCTTGATACCCTGACTCATTAAACATCTATTAATTCCGCCACCCCCCCCCCCCCCCCCCACTTAAACTCCCTCAACAGTCCAGCAACAAATTCCATGACCTTCTGGTGAAATAAATTTCTCATCTGCTTTAAATAGGTATCTTCTAATTCTAAGACAATGTCTTTTTATCCAAGGGAAACATTATTCACATCTACTGTCCAATCCTTTCAGCATTGGAAAGGTTTCTGAGATCTCCTCTCCTTCTTCTATACTCCAATGAAGAGTGGAGATATATCATCCTGGTAAATCTCTGCTCTCTCTCCAACATCAGCACATCCTTTTTAAGATAAACTTCGCAGTTCTCCAAATGAGGTCTCTCCCATGCCCCATCAACACCTCCCTACCCTTGAAACAAAGGCCAACATAGAATTTGCTTTCTTTTCCTGCCGATCCAACCTGGTGGTTACCCACTCACTATGTTTTCCTGAACGAGAACCCCCCCCCCCCAAGTCCCTTGACACTTGAAATAATTACATGTAATTTCTGTAACAAATTTGAAATTTTTGGAAAGATTTGGGAATCCTATTTATAAACTGTAGGAATTAAGTTGTAATCGCCCAACCTGAACCTTCTGACTCCTAAAATCAAGAAAATTTGTTAGATTTTATTTGATAGCTTTTTAGTAATGTTTTTATAAATACTTTCCAGATGTTATCTTTCTTTTCTATTGGGTTGTTGGGCAGGGGGAATTTAAAAAAAAATACTATGTATTAATTTTTCATTATCTTTGAATGAGAAATTTATGTACGCATTTAATGCATGTGAAATTAAAATTTTCAAAGAGAAGCTTAACTTAACGTAATACATTTTGCTTATTTTCAAGAGTTGTGGAGAGTGAGGAGGCTTTTCATGGACTACAAAAGGATTTGGACTGTTTGGAAAGATGGCAGATGGAGTTTAATGTAGGTAAGTGTGAGGTGCTTTATTTTGGGAAGAATAACCAAGACGTATGCAGTGAAGGGGAAGGCATTGAGGAACAGAGGGACCTTGGAGGAATGGTTCAATAGACAATAGGAGCAGGAGTAGGCCCTTCTGCGTGTCGAGCCTTCAGTGACCGCCATTTCACAGGTCATGGCTGATCACTACTATCAGTACCCCTTTCCAGCCTTATCCCCATAACCCTTAACTCCTTTGCCCACAAGAGTCTTATCTAATCTCTTTTGAACATAATCAGCGAATCTGCCTCGACCACCCTCAGTGGCAGAGCATTCCACAGATTCACACTTCTCTGGGTAAAAAAATGTTTTCTCATCTCCGTCCTAAAGGGCCTACCCTGTATTCTTAAACTATGCCCTCTAGTCCTCGTCTCTCCCATCACTGGGAACAAGTAATCCGACTTCACCCTGTCCATCCCCCTGATAATTTTGTATACCTCAATCATGTCCCCCCTCATCCTTCTAAACTCCATCGGATACAAGTCCAGTTTTTCTAGCCTTTCAGCATATGTCAACCCCACCATCGCTGGAACTAACCTTGTAAATCTGCGCTGCACACCCACTATAGCTAGTATGTCCTTCCTCAAAATTGGAGACCAGTACTGGGTACAATACTCCAGGTGGGGTCTCACCAGGGCCCTGTACAACTGCAGAAGGGCGTCTCTGTTCCTATACTCCAATCCCCTCTTTATGAAAGCCAACATGCCATTTGCCTTCTTCACCACATTCTGAACCTGCATGTTAGCCTTCAGTGACCGGTGAACAAGTAAACCCAGATCCATTTTCTCCTCCCCACTCCCTAGCCTGTCTCCATTTAAATAATACTCACCTTTCCTATTATTGCCCCCAAAATGGATAACCTCACATTTGCTCACATTGAACGTCATCTTCCATTCAGCAGCCCAAACCCCAACCTGTCCAAGTCCCTCTGCATTTTCCTGACATCCTCCTCACACCCCACACCGCCACGCAGTTTAGTGTCATCTGCAAATTTGCTCATGTTATTAATAATACCCTCATCCAAATCATTTACATAAATTACAAACAACTGAGGACCCAATGCCGATCCCTGCGGCACTCAACTCGTCACATCCTGCCATCCTGAAAAGGACCGGCTTACTCCAACCCTTTGTTTCCTATTTCTTAACCAATTTCCTATCCATGTCAGCACCTTACCTCCAATTCCATGCTCCCTGATCTTGCCCACTAGTCTCCCGTGCGGTACCTTATCAAAGGCCTTCTGGAAGTCCAAATACACCACATCCACTGGCTCTCCCAAGTCCACCCTCTTTGTCACATCCTCGAAAAATTCCAGAAGGTTAGTCAAGCATGACTTACCCTTAAGGAATCCATGCTGACTAGCCCTTATCCTATTTCTGCCTAAGTGTTCTGGTATTACTCCTTTTATGATAGATTCCAATATCTTCCCCACCACTGACGTCAGGCTGACCGGTCTATAATTTCCCGTTTTCTCCCTCCCTCCCTTCTTAAAAATCGGCACCACATCAGCCACTCTCCAATCCTCAGGGACCTCCCCCGAATCTATGGAACTTTGGAAAATGTCGACCAGTGCCTCCACAATTTCCATAGCAACTTCTTTAAGCACCCTGTGATGCAGCCCATCAGGCCCTGGGGTTTTATCAGCCCTCAGTCCCAACAATTTACTCACAACCTCCTGCTTCTATATCCGGATATCCATTGGATCCCCTACTTCCCCAGGAAAGTTTCCCAAGTCTCTTGATACCGCATGACCACTACCCCCTAACTGACCATAACCTATATCCTCCTTGGTGAAGACCGATGCAAAGTATTTGTTAAATTCCTCAGCCATCTCCTTGTTTCCGGTAATAATTCCAGCCTTTTCCATTCTTAATGGACCAATTTTAGACCGAACCAATTTCTTCCTCTTCACATATTTAAAAAATCTTTTGCTAAACTCCATGATATTATTTGCTAATTTCCTCTCATACTTCATTTTCCCCTCTCTTATGACTTTCTTAGTTACCCTCTGATGCTCTTTGAAGGTTTCCCAATCCTCTAGCTTCCCACTCCACTTTGCTATCTTATACTGACTCCTTTTGGATTTGATATTGGACTTGATTTCATTAGTTAGCCACGACTGCCATTTGCATCTCCTCGAGCCTTTCCTCCACTTTGGAATAAATTTGTCCTGAATCCTGTGGAAAATGTCCAAAAGCACCTGCCATTTTTCCCGAGTTGTCCTCCCAGCTAGTGTATCTTTCCATTTTATTTTGGCTAGCTCCTCCCTCATAGCTGCATAATCCCCTTTATTTAACTGCAGTACAGATGCTTCCGACTTCCTTTCTTTTTCCCTTTCTAATTGCAGCTCAAAAATAACCATACCATGGTCACTATTCCCTAATGGCTCCCCTACATCGAGGTCACTTATTAACTCTGCGTCGCTGCACAGCACCAAGTCCAGAATCGACTTCCCCCTGGTAGGTACTTCCACTAGCTGCTCCAAGAAAGTATCTCGTATTGGGTAGGACATGTAACACCAGCATCGTATAATTCAAAAGCAAGAGGAGTAGCTATATTAATTAGTAAAAATGTGCCATTTAAAATAGAAGAGGAAATAATAGATCCAGCAGGGAGATATGTAATGATAAAATGTCAGATATATTCAGAGTTTTGGAATCTACTCAATGTATATTCACCTAACGAAGAAGATCAAAAGTTTATGGAAGATATCTTTTTGAAGGTAGCAGATACGCAAGGGAACATATAAATAGGAGGGGATTTCAACCTGAATTTGGATTCAAATATGGATAAAACTGGGGAAAAAAATTAACAGAAAGAACAAAGTAACCAAATTATAATTAAATCAATGGAAGAAAGTATTTCGTAGACATTCAATAAACTCACTCTCTTGTGTTCCTGCCCCCGTCTGATTATCCCAGTCCACTTTCATGTTGAAGTCCCCCATAACTACCGTATTGCTACCACTTTGACATGCCACTCTTAATTCCTGATTTATACCTCTATATCTGAGCTACTTTTCGGAGACCTGTAAATGATCCCCATTATGGTCCTCATGCCTTTACAATTTCTTAATTCTATCCAAACAGACTCTACCCACCTGTTTCAGTGTCTTTCCTTTCAAACGCCTGAATTTCATTTCTTACCAACAGAGCTAACCCACCCCCTCTTCCCAACTTTCTGTCTTTTCTATAGGACGTGTACCCAGGAACATTGATTTCCCAATCCTGCCCTTCCCGCAGCCATGCCTCCGTAACTCCGACATCTCCTGTCCAAGCTGCAGATTGCAAGGGCTGTAAAGTGCTGCCACTGCCTGTTCACACCGAGTACTTCATGCATGAAGCGAGGGAGAGAGAGAGAGATCTAGGTATAATACCACCACCTGGTGTCCGGACTCGCAAACTACAGGATACATGATTTTTATTTTTCATGGGAGTGTTGGAGTATGAGAGGAGACTTGATTAAGGTTAACAAAATAGAGCAAGATGGATAATATGGAGCTCCAATGAACAGGGAGGTCTCACCTGTGAAGGAGCAAGTGTGAGATCCCCCAGTTCATTCTTGCTTGGGCAGTGGTGGCCAATTGCAAGACAGCTCCAATTAGGGGAAGAGAATATGCTGTTTCAGGTCATGGGTTTGAAACGGTTTCCCCAGTTGTGCCATTCAGACTCAAGAGAGCAGATGCTTGCAGACAGGAAGGAAACCTAGTTTTATTGTGGAGAATTGCTTGTTTTTCGGGGTGAAGGTTGTTTGTGGTCTGAGATTCCTAAATACTTTACAATGGAAGCAGCACTTTTCCTTGTGCCTGATTGCTACATCGCGGGTAAAATGTCTCAAATCTATCACTCAGCCAGTACTTTTGGTCATTGATTTGGAGAGAGAGTGATGGCTTGGCAATATTTATAGCATGGTGAGTCCAAAGCTCTCAAAGTGACAGTGTGGAAGGAGTTTGTCTGTTCTTTGTGTTTTCTGCCACCCTTGAGAACTTAAAAAGTGTCCGTGAATTGTGGTATTGGTGAGACACAAGCTTGTTTTGCCCTCTTTTTGTTCTGTATGTCTATAAAGTTTCAGTTTAGGGATAAAATGTCCAGACACTGGTCTGTTCAAAAGTCTAGTAACCAAATCAGATTCTCCCGAGTTCTTGTCATGGATATGCATCAAGAAGCCTGTTTTGCAGCAGTCGTGTTGCATTAGAGGTGCACATACAATTTTCAAAAATAATGAGTTTGAAACCAGAAAAAGATCAGGTCGTGCCCAAAGGTTCATCTGTGCTGTTGAATTGAATTGATGCCCCCAGGTCCAGAATGTGCACTTCCACCCCATGGTCTTGAGCTTTCCAAATCGCCAATGAACGTACGGCCCCCTTGAGCTGTGGAGTGTGGGAGGAAATCCACACAGACACCAAGAGGATGTAGAAACTTCTTGCAGTCAGTGCTGACTTGATCCTGGGGTGACTCGTGCTGGAGAGGTGGGACTACTGTCCTGCCTTCACCTTGTGATGGCTGATTTTTGTCTGTTGGTGGATGGAGGTCTGACATGATATTCCCTTGGCCTTGAGGGAAAGAAGAGTAGAAATTGCAAGGGCTCTGACAGAAATATTTAAAACCTGTTTATCCACGGGTGAGGTGCCAGAGGAATGGATGTAATCTAATGTTCCCTTGTTTAAAAACGGCTTCAAAAGCAAACCAGGTGAGCCTGACAAAATAGGTAAATTATTGGAGGGTAATCAGAGAGTACCTCGAAATGAATCTGTTCAAATAGCTGGCCTTGATCAACCATCGCATAGAATACAGGAGTCGGGCAGTGAGGTTGAGACTAGACAAGATGTTGGTGAGGCTCTTTTGTGAGTACTGTGTGCAGTTCTGGTCACCAAATGAGAGGAAAGCTATCAATAAAGTAGAGAGGGTGCAGAGAAGATTTACGTCAATGTTACCTGGATATCAGCAACGAGATTACAAAGAAAGATTGAGCAAATGAAGTCTTTATTCTTTGGATTGTAGATGGTTGAGAGGGGATTTGATCGAAGTCTTTAAAATTACTAGGAGGATAGAACGAGTTGATGTGGAGAGACTTTTTTCATTGCGGGGAGCAGGGATTGAATCGGGAGGTAAAAGTTTGGAAGTAACATGAGGGGGAACTTCTTGACTCAGAGTGGTGGCTGAGTGGAGTGAGCTTCCGGGAAAAGTAGTGGCGGCAGGGTCCATTTTGTCATTTCAGGGAAAATTTGAGGGGAGGGGAATGCAGAGAGGTGGTACGAGAGGAGAATATTTCGTTCAGTGTAGACAAGAAGGGCCAAATGACCTGTTTCTGTGCTGTAATTGTTTTAGGGTTAAAATGTGTGGCAGTAACTTGGAAGTCCGATGCGTATTTGGGAATGGGTCGATAGCCACACTGAAATAGGCCGTTGTATCCCACTTGAAATAATTACATTGAATTCACGGAACAAATTTGAATTTCTCTTTTGAAGATTTGGGATGTGTATTTTCCAATTGTAGGAATTAAGTTGTAATCACCCAACACGAACTTTCTGACTCCTAAAACCAAGAAAAGCAAGATTTTATTTGAGAGTTTTGCTCAATTTTTATGAATACTATCTAGATGTTTCCTCTCTTTATTGTTTTCTATTGGGCAGCTGTGGGAGGGGTTACTTTTTAAATCACTATGCATTAATTTTATCTTATATTCAAATAAGAAATTTAGGTTTTTTCATGCATATGTTAAATTAAATGTAAAAATGTTACAAATAAGAAAAATGAAGAATTGTTTCAGGATCTGGTGATCTTCCATGAGTGCCATTAACCCCAGGCAGCAGGAATGTGTGAACGAAACACAAAACTGGCCAGAACAACTGAGGGAATACGGCTAAAAGTGCCCAAAAAGGTGCTGATGCCACCTTGATTTTAATGCAGGTGACACCGAGGAATGCGTTGGGGCAGAGATGGTACATGGACAGCCAATACGGACGTCTTGGGGAACAAAGCCCGCACCACCAGTCGGGATGGATAATGGTGGGTAATGAATTAGCAAATATTAGAGACACCGATAGAGAGCGACACACATACCCAGACAGACAGACAGACAGACAGACACACACACACACACACACACACACACACACACAGGCAGAGACAGAGAGAGAGTCTGACAGCGAGAGAGAGACAGAGATACACACAGACGGAGACAGACACAGACAGACAGATAGAGAGACACACACAGACGGAGAGAGAGATACACACAGACAGAGACAGGGAGACACACATAGAGACAGAGAGACACACACACGACACAGAGACAGACATACACACAGAGAGACACACATAGAGACAGAGAGAGACACACACACGACACAGAGAGACAGATACACACACACACAGAGACACACACACACAGACACAGAGAGAGTCACACATTGAGACACAGAGGGAGAGACAGAGAGAGAGAAACACACACAGACAGCGACACACACAGAGACACAGAGAGGGAAACACACACAAACAGACAGAGAGGGAAACACACACAAACAGACAGAGAGAGAGACACAGAGAGAGAGAGAGACACACACACACACACAGACCCACACAGAGAGAGACACAGACAGAGAGAGAGACATGGACAGAGAGACATGGACAGAGAGACATGGACAGAGAGACATGGACAGAGAGACACAGACAGAGAGACACAGACACACGGACACACGGACACAGACACAGACACAGAGAGATACACACACAGAGAGAGAGACACACACACAGAGACAGACACAGAGACAGACACAGAGACAGAGACACAGACAGAGAGAGACACACACACACATATCCAGACAGACACACTCACACACAGACACAGAGAGACAGATATACAGACACAGACACACAGAGAGACTCATACAGACAGAGAGAGAGACACTGACAGCGAGAGAGAGACAGAGAGAGAGACACAGACAGAGAGAGACACAGCGAGAGAGTCACAGACATACACACAAAGAGACACACACAGACAGAGACAGACACAGAGACAAACACAGAGTGACACAAAGAGAGACACAGATAGAGAGACATAGACACAGACTGAGAGAGAGACACAGACAGAGAGAGAGAGACACAGACAGACAGACACAGACAGAGAGAGAGAGAGACACAGAGAGATAGAGACACACACAGACTGACAGAGAGAGACCCCTTGGTTGTGCACTTAACTCCCTCATCTCTCCTGGCAGGATCTCATCACCTTTCCTACCCGTGGACCATGACATCTGTCTGCTCATCCTCCTTCCTGAGAATGGTGTGAACTCTACCCTTGAATCCCACAGCAAAGAAAAGGGACCCTTCGGCCCTTCTCGTCCATGGTGAAATATCATTCTGCCAGTTTCATCGACCTGCACCCAGTCCCTAACCCTCCTGACTTCCCACATCCATGGATCTCTGCAATTGATTCTTAAAACGTAAGAGTTTGAATGTTAAATGGCAGACCACGGGTCGCCCTTTGGGTCGGGGGCGGCCGGAGCTCGGAGGGGAACGGGCAGGGGGATGGTTGTGAGGTGGGCCGGGGAACAGTGAGGGAGTTTGGGTCGGGGTGGCGTTAGGGTTCGTGGTAGTCGGGGACCCGCGAGGCTGAAGGGGGCGGTCGGGGTCTGTGAGGCTGTGGGGGGGGAGGGGGATCCGCGAGGCTGAGTGGGATCGGGGACCCGCGAGGCTGAGGAGGGTTGCGGCCCGCGAGGTTGAGGTGGGTCGTAGCCCGCTAGGCTGAGGTGCTTCGCGGCCCGCGAGTCTGAGGGGAGTCGGGGCCGACGAGGCTGAGCGGTGTCGGTGCAAGCGAGGCAGACGGGTGTGGGGGCCCGCGAGGCAGAGTGGGGGGTTGGGGCCTGCGAGGCAGAGGGGGGAGAGGGACGGGGACCCAGAAAGGTGAGGGGGTCGGGGACCCAGAAGGGTGAGGGGGTCGGGGACCCAGGAGGGTGAGGGGGTCGGGGACCCAGAAGGGTGAGGGGGGTCGAGGACCCAGAAGGATGAGGGGGACCCGCCAGAGGGGTGTTCGAGGACCCAGAAGGATGAGGGGGACCCGCCAGAGGGGTGTGGGAGATCTGCCAGAGGAGTGAGGGACACGCAAGGCTGTGGGGGGCGGGAATCCTGCGAGACTGAGGGGGACGGGTATCCAGAAGTTTGAGGGACACGCAAGGCTGAGGTACTCGTGGAACCAGAAGGGTGAGGGGAATGAGGACCCAGAAGGGTAATGGTGATCAGGACACAGAAGGGTGAGGGTGATCAGGTCTCAGAAGGGTGAGGGTGATCAGGACCCAGAAGGGTGAGGGTGATCAGGACCCAGAAGGGTGAGGGTGATCAGGACGCAGAAGGGTGAGGGTGATCAGGACCCAGAAAGGTGAGGGGGGACGGGGACCCAAAAAGCTGAGGGGTGACAGGGACCCAGAAGGCTGAGGGGGGACGGGGACCCAGAAGGCTGAGGGGGGACGTGGACCCAGAAGGCTGAGGGGGGACGGGGACCCAGAAGGCTGAGGGGGGACGGGGACCCAGAAGGCAGAGGGGGGACGGGGACCCAGAAGGCTGAGGGGGGACGGGGACCCAGAAGGCTGAGGGGGGACGGGGACCCAGAAGGCTGAGGGGGGACGGGGACCCAGAAGGCTGAGGGGGGACGGGGACCCAGAAGGCTGAGGGGGGACGGGGACCCAGAAGGCTGAGGGGGGACGGGGACCCTGAAGGCTGAGGGGGGACGGGGACCCAGAAGGCTGAGGGGGGACGTGGACCCAGAAGGCTGAGGGGGGACGGGGACCCAGAAGGCTGAGGGGGGACGGGGACCCAGAAGGCTGAGGGGGGACGGGGACCCAGAAGGCTGAGGGGGGACGGGGACCCAGAAGGCTGAGGGGGGACGGGGACCCAGAAGGCTGCTGGGGGACGGGGACCCAGAAGGCTGAGGGGGGACGGGGACCCAGAAGGCTGAGGGGGGACGGTGACCCAGAAGGCTGAGGGGGGACGGGGACCCAGAAGGCTGAGGGGGGACGGGGACGGGGACCCAGAAGGCTGAGGGGGGAAGGGGACGGGGACCCAGAAGGTTGAGGAGGTACGGTGACCCAGAAGGCTGAGGGGGGACGGGGACGGGCACCCAGAAGGCTGAGGGGGGAAGGGGACGGGGACCCAGAAGGTTGAGGAGGTACGGTGACCCAGAGGGCGGAGGGGGGACCGGGACGTGGACCCAGAAGGCTGAGGGCACCTGCGAGGCTGAAGGTGGGGGTGGGAACCCGCGTGGTTTGGGGGATCCGTATGGTTGAGGGGATCGGAGAACTGCGAGTGTGAGGGGGACCCGTGAGGTTGAGGGAATCCCGGCCCTATGGATGGGAATGAGCAGGAAGGTCTGCTGGTCAGTGGGACAAGAATATCAGTTCACCACAGACTGTAAGCTTTCAGCTCTGTAATGAGACGTCATTAACTATGACACCGACAGCCCAACCCTCTTTCTCCCAGTTTCACTGCAGACATTGGAAGACGGTCCTCTTTAAATTCTACAAATATGTTAATGGTAAGAGGAAAGCTAGAGACAAAATTGGTCCCTTAGAAAATCAGAGTGGAAAACTGTGTGTGGAACCTAGAGAAATGGGGGAGATATTGAACAGTTTCTTTTCTTCGGTATTCACTAAGGAGAAGGATGTTGGGAGATGTGGGATAAAAAAAGCAATTTGGGTAAATATGGGGAATATAGAGATTACAAAAGGTGTAGTTTTAAGGCTTTTGAAGAATATAAAGGTGGATAAGTCTCCGGGACCAGACGGGATCTTCCCCAGGACATTGAGAGAAGTGAAGGAGGAAATAGCAGAGGCTCTGGCGGTAATTTTTCAAATGTCATTAGATATGGGGATAGTGCCGGAGGATTGGCGCATTGCGCATGTGGTTCCGTTATTTAAAAAGGGTTCAAGGAGGAAGCCTGGCAACTATCGGCCTGTAAGTTTGACGTATGTGGTAGGTAAATTAATGGAGAAAATTCTTAGAGATAGTACTTATAAACATCTGGATAGACAGGGTCTGATCAGGAGCACTCAACATGGATTTGTGGGAGGAAGGTCATGTTTGACCAATCTGATTGAATTTTTTGAAGAGGTGACTAGGAATGTGGATGAGGGTAGCGCAGTGGATGTTGTCTATATGGACTTCAGTAAGGCCTTCGATAAGGTACCACATGGAAGGTTAGTTAGGAAGGTGCAGTCTTTAGGTATAAATTTTGAGATAGTCAAATGGATTGAACATTGGCTGAAAGAGAGAGGCCAGAGAGTGGTAGTGGATAATTGTCTGTCAGGTTGGAGGCCGGTGACCAGTGGTGTGCCTCAAGGATCTGTATTGGGCCCATTGTTGTTCGTTATATACATTAATGATCTAGATGATGGGGTGGTGAATTGGATTAGTAAATATGCAGACGATACTAAGATAGGTGGAATAGTGGATAATGAAGAAGGTTTTCAAGGATTGCAGAGGGATTTGGGCTGCTTAGAAAAGTGGGCTGAAAAATGGCAGATGGAATTTAATGCTGATAAGTGTGAGGTGCTTCATTTTGGTAAGAAGAATCAGAATAGGACATATGTGGTAAATGGGAGAGCATTGAGGAATACAGAAGAGCAGAAAGATTTAGGAGTGACGGTACATCGTTCCCTGAAGGTAGAAACTCACGTGAATAGGGTGGTGAAGAAGGCTTTTAGTATGCTGGCCTTTATCAATCATTGCATGGAATATAGGAGTTGGGAGGTGATGTTGAGATTGTATAAGACGTTGGTGCGGCCTAATTTGGAGTTCTGTGTGCAGTTCTGGTCGCCTAATTATAGGAAGGATATAAACAGAGTGGAGAGAGTGCAGAGAAGGTTTACCAGAATGTTGCCTGGGTTTAAGCATCTGGAGTATGGGGAGAGATTGGACAGATTGGGTCTTTATTCTTTGGAGCGTAGAAGGTTGAGAGGGGATTTGATAGAAGTATTTAAGATTATGAAAGGGATAGACAGAATGGATGTGGATAGACTATTTCCGTTAAGAGGAGGAAAGTTTAAAACAAGAGGACATGATTTAAGAATTAAGGGGCAGAGGTTTAGAGGTAACATGAGGGGGAACTTCTTTACTCAGAGAGTGGTAGCTGTGTGGAATGATCTTCCGGGAGAAATAGTGGCGGCGGAGTCAATTGTATTATTTAAGAAAAGGTTGGACAGGTATATGGATGAGAGGAAGATGGAGGGTTATGGGCATTGTGCAGGGAGGTGGGATTAGAAAGGGGTGTTTGGTTCGGTGCGGACTAGAAGGGCCTAATGGCCTGTTTCCGTGCTGTAATTGTTATGTTATGTTGTGTTATGTTAAAATAATTCAAATACCCCTGGGCGCGGACCCGCCGAAGCCACAGATTAGAATCTGCATCTCAGATGGTGAAGTCTTCAGATTTTTCTTTAAAATATTGTTTACATTGTAAAACCATTTGGAAAGTGCATTAACATATATTGCAATGTTCAATTCAAAAGGAAAAACTAGCACTAAGCAAGGTTAAAAAAAAAACACACAGGAATCAAGTGCCATCATCTTGGAGATGGATTTCACAGTGACTAAGGACAAGATTTGTTCTTGTCTCTACCTGTGCACACACGAGGATGAGAGCAGTGTTTGAGATGCTCTAGCCAGAAAGAATTCCGATCCATATTCCCACGGTTTTATTCCTCGTATTTCAGATTGAAATAGCAGAGAATGAGAATCCAGGCAAAAGGACAGAAGCCCAGACCAAGCAACAATTTGAGCAGAAGGATTTAGTTCCACCGGTAGAGAGAGAGAGAGAGAGTGGAAGGATACTGTCAGAATGCCCATAGGATTTAACCTGTTTAAAAGCAGGTGGCACAAATCTGTGCAGAGGGGCACAATTTAAAGGCGATTGCAGATGTTTGATTGGGAAGCTGCAGGAATTCAGCCCATCAGAATGAAGTAAATGCAATATCCAGAGAGAGAAACCTTGGGCTTTTCTCTGGAGTGATGCAGGAAGCTCATAGAGTGTTGGATTTCAGGCAGAGCTTGGTGGAGGAGCAGGCAGTGCTGAGGAAACACAAGGCTGCTGAAGGACTTGTAGAAAGAGAACGTGCAGAAGGCTGCGGGTGCCTGGAGTGCATGGCCGGGCAGGATGGTGTGGTCTGGAATAATAGGGACCTTTAACATTTAGACAGGCACATTGATGCAAGAAAAATAGTGGGTTTACGGGTGTGAGGGGTGAAAGGTTCAGTTTGTAGTAGGTTTGATCAGTTGTCTTGTGACACCAATACCCCTGAGCAAAAATCTCTACAAAAGTATGGACACCGCCCAGGACATCTCAGGTAAAAACCTGCCACATTTGAGAACATTTGCAGGGAACGCTGCTGTCAGAGAGCAGCAGCAATCAAGGATCCACATCACCCGCTCTGTTCTCACTGCTCCCATCAGGAAAGAGGTATAGCCAGGTTCAGGAACAGCAGCTACCCCTTCATCACGAGACTCAACACACATTCAGGGACTCATTTAAAGACTCTCCCTTTTGCACTTTGAATTTTTTCTCTCTCTATTGCAGTTTGTTTTCATATCCACATTTTCAGAGATTACAAGTAGATGAGTCCAGTTGGGGAAACTTGGTTTTGGTATATATAATGGTTACATTCATCCCCTTTTATTGTTCATTTATATTAGTGTCTGGGCCCCTATGTGGTCCAGGTACAGCTGACAGACCTTTACCAAAGGGTCACGTTTATGTGATTTTTTTTTCCCGTAGGTAACAGCAGTTCATTTCCACAGCCCAGCGTGCTATCGGACATCCAGTTGATCGTGATACATCTTTTCGCGAAGGCCAGTGCTATTTTTATAAATGAGATTAGATATTTGGTCAAGTTGTCGCTTGTTTCCATGAAGATATTGCTCCAGGTCTCACGTGGAGGCCACTCCTGTGATCGTGGTTAATTTTTCTGTGCTTTCTTGCCAAAATGGCCTCACTTTCACGCACGACCACGTAGAAAAGTTTAATGAAGCTCATCATCCCATTGGCCTTCATTTTGGTTGAAGCACTGCATGCAGATTTTACAAAGTAGTCTGAAACCCTTTTTCCACGGGAATCCCAGTTCATTGGCCATGCAGTGTCTCAGGTTAGGAAGCCCTTGGTGCCATTTCCACTGGGACACAAGATTGCTTTTCCACTGAACACAACTCATCCCCGGGGAGCGGAGTGTTCTGCCTTCGACTGGAAACAGGTGATTTTCTGCTGTCTCTCTTCCACTGGTTTTACCATCAGGCCGACGTCGGCAAACGCCGAGGATATGAGTAGGGTTAGAGGTGGCGTGAAATGACATCGTTTGACACTGGCATTTGGACAGTGTCCCTTTTCCACTGGACCCTGTCCCAGTAAATTCCCGGGATTGGCCATGAGGGGCAGTACTTTTTTTTTTTTTTTTTTTTTAATTTTTTTTATTTTTCACACCATAAATCACATTAGCCATGATATACACTATTTCTTTTCACACATATACAGTGACTTTTTCTCCCCCCCCCCCCCTTTCCTCCCAAACCACCCCCCCACCCCCCCCTCTCATCCATTTTAGGTATACAATCTAGGTTGCATTAATCCAGTCAGACAATGTTGTCATTCAACAAAATTACACCAGAAATTCTACTGAGTCCATTCTTTTCTTTCCTTCTCCTTCCATCAACTTATGTAATGTTTGTCCCCGGTAGGTTTTCGCTATTGTATTTAATGTAAGGCTCCTAAACTTGTTCGAATATTTCAATATTATTTCTTAACCAATATGTTATTTTTTTTCTAATGGAATACATTTATTCATTTAAATTTGGTAGTTTCTTCCTTTTAATTTGGTTATGTATTCCATTAATATTTAAAGACATATAGTTCAGCGTAGCCCTTTTATATTTTGTTTATCTTCTCTTTCCGTTTTTCCATCATTACCTTTCCTCCTTTTCCATTTCTGTTTTCTTATTTTCAACTCTTCATAAGACAACATTCCTACAACATCTAACATTTTCCTTATTCTCCTATTTCTATCTTATTTATCCCCAATCTCCCCTTCACCTCCTGAGTTGTCCTTTATCCCTTGTCGGACAACCACATCTCCCCTCTCCATTTGGATTTGCGAATCCACTCGCAAGCGTCAACTGATTGTGCAGTGACCGCTATTTCCCCCCACCCCGCCTCCCCCAGAAAAGATTTCACTTTTCTTATGTCACAAAGGTCCCTCTTTTAATTCCCTCCTTATTCTCTCTATTCCATTACCTTCCCTTATTAATTCTTGTCTATACTATCTATATTTTCCTCTAAGTACAGATACATTCATGTATGCTCATTGTCTCTATTCACTCTTATACCTCTTTACCTGCATACATATCAATCGTGATCATTTTTACTCTCATTACCCGTCTTCATCCCTCAGTCTATTTTTGTCTTTACCCACATACATATCAGTCGTGATCATTTTTACTCTCATTACCCGTCTTCATCCCTCAGTCTATTTTTGTCTTTACCCACATACATATCAATCGTGATCATTTTAACTCTCATTACCCGTCTTCCTCCCTCAGTCTATTTTTGTAATTGTTCTGCAAATTTTCGTGCTTCTTCTGGATCCGAGAATAGTCTGTTTTGCTGTCCTGGAATAAATATTTTCAATACCGCTGGATGCTTTAGTATAAATTTATACCCTTTCTTCCATAAAATCGCCTTTGCTGTATTGAACTCTTTTCTCTTCTTTAGGAGTTCAAAACTTATATCTGGATAAATGAAGATTTTTTGCCCTTTATACTCCAGTGGTTTGTTGCCCTCTTTTACTTTTTCCATTGTCTTCTCCAGTACCTTTTCTCTTGTAGTATATCTTAGGAATTTTACTACAATAGATCTTGGTTTTTGTTGTGGTTGTGGTTTAGGGGCCAATACTCTATGTGCCCTTTCTATTTCCATTTCATGCTGTAGTTCTGGACATCCTAGGGTCTTAGGGATCCACTCTTTTATAAACTCCCTCATATTCTTGCCTTCTTCATCTTCCTTAAGGCCCACTATCTTTATGTTATTTCTTCTGTTATGGTTTTCCATTGTATCTATTTTTTGAGCTAGTAGTTCTTGTGTCTCTTTAGTTTTTTTATTAGATTTCTCCAATTTCTTTTTTAAGTCTTCTACCTCCATTTCTGCTGCTACTGCCCGCTCTTCCATCTTGTCCATTTTTTTTCCCATTTCTGTTAAGGTCATCTCCATTTTAATTATTTTCTCCTCTGTGTTGTTTATTCTTTTTCTTAAATCCTTAAATTCCTGTGTTTGCCATTCTTTAAATGATTCCATGTATCCTCTAATAAGAGCAAGTATATCCTTTACCTTGCCTCTCTTTTCTTCTTCTATTTCACCATACTCTTCCTCTTCTTCTTCCTCTGGGTTGACCATCTGTTGTTTCTTTGTTGCCCTTTCCTCCTCTTCTATCTTGTTTCTATTGTCTTCTGTGGTCTCTTCTTGCTGCAGGTGTTCTGCAGCTGTCGTTGCCGGCTGTGGAGATCGACTCCCCAGCTGGTCCCCCCTCCCGTCGGTGTGTTTTTTTTCATTCGCATCGCGCATGCGCGAAACTTCGCGCATGCGCGGTTGCGCACTTTTGTTCGGCTCTGCGAGCCATTTTTGTAGTCCATTATTTACCGACCTGAGGGAGCGGGTTTCTCTCTCCGCAGCGGGCCTCTTCGGACAGGTAAGGCCTTCACATTTTTCCTCCTTTGTCTTCTCTTCCTCTCTTCTTACCGTTGCTTTCGACTTTTCTTTTTTTGTCGCCATCTTCTTTCCACCTTTATACTCACTTTTCTGTAACTTTTATTTCTGTGCCTTTGTGTTTTCTCTTGTTTTTCCCGACTTTTCTGGAGAGGGCTGGAGTTCACCGTCCGGCCACTACTCCATCACGTGACTCCTCCCCGGGGGGGCAGTACTTTTGAAGTTGAAACACTTTGCAGAGCAAAGTCTTAGAATTTAATTTCTTCAACTATGTACGCTATTCTGGCGCTCCATCCTGTAGGATGTAGATGGTTCCTTTCATAGCACCTGAATCAATTCCTGACTAATCACAGAGCACTTCTGGTGTAGGGATTGCTTCAAGTGGAATTTGAGTTTGAGAGCATTTTGAAAACCACAGGTCTAAGTTATAGGGAAAGGTTAAGCAATATTTTTATTCTGCGGAGCATAAAAGGTTGAGGTTGGATTGGGTTGAGGTATTTAAAATTATTGGGGTATAGATTTGACGTGGGTTGAGAGAAAGGGGCAGAAGTTTCGAGGAAATGTGAGGGGGGGACTTTCACTCAGAGTGGTGGGTGTGTGGAATGGACTTGCAGATGAAGTGGAGGAGGCAGGCTCAATATTAGCTCTTAAGGAGAAGTTGGATATGTATTTGGACAGGAAAGGAATGGAGGGTCAAGGGGCGAGTGTAGGTCAATGGGATTAGGTAGGACAAAGTGTTCGGCGTGGACTCGAAGGGCAAAGTTGGCCTATTTCGATGCTGTAATAGTTAGAGAGGTAAAACGTGTATGTGAACATTTTGGGTCCAGTGACCATAGATTAGTTTCCAATCAATTATGGATAAGAGTGGGGTCTGCTGCAACAGCACCACTCAATCAATGCACCGGACACAGTTAATCAGGAAAGATGTTTATTCAGACTTGTTCCTCTCTTAGGTCTCTTGCCCACGACCTTACCAGAGAGAGGGGGATCTTTTTCTCTTCTATCCATCAGTGACTGGTGTCATCCTCTGTTCTGCTAATATTTCAAAACAGCACTGAGCCCACGTTAAATGTTCCACTTGAAACTCAAACATGTTACAGACTAAACCAAGCCAGTCATCTTTGCTAAAATTAATGATGAGGGAGAAAATGAAGGGAATAGAAAGCAAGGGAGTAACAGGGAGAGGATGCAGAAAATAATGCAGGCTGAATGAGAGGGGAAAGAAATCAGGCTTCAGATGATTAAGGAAGACGAGGCGAAAGAAGGAGACCCTAGGACCCTGCCACCCTATGTTGAGAATGAGGACTCAAAAGATTCCTTGTGGGCAAGGCTATCTGCATGTGCTTCCCAGCAGCCACCGTGACCAGTCCTGCATCTCACTTGATTCAATAAAAGGTGGTTTCAGATTGGCTCTGACGTAAACAATTTGCTCATTTTCAAACCAACTTTCCTCCCTCCGTCATTGACGGCCGTGACACTGTGCACGAGTGAGGAAGATGGGGTGAAAGATCTTGAACTGAAAGTTACCTGCAGTAATTGGAAACCTGCCTTCCAGAGAGCTTCAATCATGTCAATGTTTCACCAGTTGTTGGACTTTACCAGCGATGAAACAGCGTCCCACTCCCACAGTGTTTCCTGTTACTAACTTGGACAGGAGTAAAAAAATGATTCACACAAAGAATTATAAACCAGGGGAAAGATATACTCTGAAAACAACAAGAAATGTTGTTCATATCCCACTGTGCTCCCGATAGAAGTCAAAATCCAATGGGCTTTATGAACTAAAACACAAATGGAACTTAACCCAAGATTATTCCCCCACCCCCCGTCATATTAAATGTTGAATCCTGTTGTGTGAAGAAGGAGTTGCCTGGAACGTTAGCCCATCCCAGAAAGCTCACCAGACTTGGACTGCAGATCAACACTTAAGGATGACCAGCCGCAGCTTAATTTAATGCAATGCTTATTCCCCCCCCCCAGCAAAAATCTTCAGCATTGCTTCATTGAAACTGGTCTAATTCCAAATAAGATCAGCAATGTCTTTTGGACCGAGTACAAAAGAGAGAGAGCTGAGGTACCTTCGAAACCCAGAACCAAATACATGCAACATTCAGTGGCAGCTCTCCTTGCATCTAATCAAGCACTTTTGAGCCACTATGAACTGTTCCCCAAGAGAATTCATCCAACCATCCATGAGTGCATTCCTGTCAACTCGAAAGCCGAGAGGGGATTTGGTAGAGTATTTAAAATTACAAGAAGGATGGATAGAGTTGATGTGGATAGGCAATTCCATTGCAAGTGGGAGAGATTGAAACAAGAGGTCTTGAGTTAAGAGGCAAAAGTTTTGAAGTAACGTGAGGGGGAACTTCTTGACTCAATGGTGGCTGAGTGGAGTGAGCTTCCGGGAGAAATAGTGAAAGCAGGGTCCATTTTGTCATTTAAGAGAAAATTGGAGGGGTGGGGAATGCAGAGAGGTGGTACTGGAGGAGAGTATTTAGTTCAGAGCAGACGAGAAGGGCCAAATGACCTGTTTCTGTGCTGTAATTGTTCTAGGGGTAAAATGTGTGGCAGTAACTTGGAAGCTCAACATGAACCTTCCGACTCCTAAAATCAAGAAATTTAAGATGTTAGATTTTATTTGAAAGGTTTGGTAAATTTTTAAAAATACTATCCAGATGTTTTTTTCTTTTTTTCTTTACATCAGGAAAAATTAAATGAAATGGTTCTTGCAGTCAAGAGCAAGAGAATACCTCCAATCCAGCCCTTGCCCACAAACACCCCCCACCCCCCCATTCTGGGATCAACCCATCAGCAGCGTCCACTTCAGAGACAAACCTCAGGCACAAACATCCCAAAACCATCATCCCAAGACAAGGGGTTAATTTTTTTTAATCACTATGCATTCATTTCAAATAAAAAATTAGTTTTTAATGCATATGTGAAATTAAATAATTTAAAAAAAATAAGATGAATGAAGAATTATTTCAGGAATTATCAATCATCCACTACTCCCATTAACCCCAGACACCAGTACTGAATGAAAAACTAAACTGGCCAGATTGACTGAGTAAACACAGCTAAAATTGGCCAAAAGGTGCTGATGCCATCATTGATTTAAATGCAAGAGACACTGAGGACTGCATTGGGACAGAGATGGTCCATGGACAGCCAATACGGATGCCTTGGGGAACAAAGCCCGCACTGCCAGTTGGGATGAATTAGATTATGACATAAGCAAATATTAGATACCCCCCCCCCACAGAGAGACCCAGCCTTGATTTTCATTTTTTATATTGATAGAGAGATCCCAGACATCACCAAATGTACCGAGACCCCACCGCATGTTATCAGTTAAAGGCAACGTATTCCTCTCTAATGGAACTTTTACTACCTCTATTACAGGAAACATCCTCCCTGCCTCATTTGCCATTGGAATGTTAGGCCCGCTTGTCGTCACAAGGCCAGAAAACGCTTGAGTCAGAATACTGATCATCGTTTGAGGAGTGACGAAGGAATTTGTGAGCACGATAAGAATCCTGTTTCACTCTGGTCTGAGATTGGATGGTGAGTCCTCAGTTACACATCCCTGCAACACACTCTCCTTCGCCAACAACTGCCTCACACTCCTATTCACCCCACCAGCTCTGTGCATTCCCCCTCATTCACCTGCAATTTTCCCCCCCACAAACCCCTGTTAACCTGCCACCTCCACTGAAGAGTGGGTGAACACACAAACCCCTTACAGACGGGGCCAGATTTGATCCAGAGTCATTGACTTAACAGGACCATAACACCACCTGTGGCATAAATATTCCCAAACCAATGCTCTAGGGCACTGGGAGAGCAAACAGCTCAAATTCTGCATTTGAGAAGTTTGAACTGCTGCACAACCATCAGGATCAAAGAAAACCCTAGTTTGCTTAGTTTTCAGCTGTCATAGACCACAAAAGGCTTCCAAACCAAAATTCAAAAGACAAGCCCCACAAACAAACAAATCTCTCATAAAGCTCTAACACTCCCCTATCGAGAGGTATCATCTCCTCAAACATCTCAATGCCACAGGTGAGAAAACTGTTTTAACTCCCACTCCAAATTAAAAAGGTGCTATTCCCTTAATTGCAGCTCTCTTGAAGGGCGGAGATGGGCCTTGTTTAAAGGGCCAGCCACAATTTACTGAGATATTTCACACCTGAATTAATTGTCCTCCTGATTCCAGCTCAGGGTTTCAAACAGGAGAGTTTCCCCACTCTCGTCACTTGCAGCTTTCAGGCAGAGATGAGGTGATGCTGCCATCAGTGGAAGGTAGGAAGCCTGGTTTTACTGTGGCTGCTTTTTCTGGGGTGGTTCTTTGAGTTGTTGGGGTGAAAGGAATCCGGTGTTTGTGGGTAGTTTGCAAACTGGTGTTCCATGTGGTTCGTGGGTATTGAGCCAGAGAAATGTGTTGCTTTAATGTGTGTGGTTTACGGTGCCTGCAACTTCAGCTCTTGTCTTGGGATGATGGTTTTGGGATGTTTGTGCCTGAGGTTTGGCTCTGAAGTTGTCGGACTCTGGCTTTCCCTTACTCTTAATTTAGTCTGTATGTGGTCTGAGTCCAGCGTGTTCTTTGAATGAAGTGATAGGAGAAGGTATTCGGTTCAACAGTCAATTTATTACACAGCACAAGAATAAAACTTAACAGAGCTCTGGGTCAGTCGTTAGTTCATAGGTCACCTGCACAGTGAGCTATTCCCCAAGACTGACCCCTATTGTCCAGTTGGCTCAGTTTATATAGATCAACCTTATCATACAGAACAAAAGTTGGCTTCCTTTGCTAGATCTTTTTGCATAAGGGTTATCACAAGTCATCTCCTGTTTTGCAGATATCTGGGGTGTAGCGCTCCCATCTTAATCCTCCAGGCCAGACTATCCTGTTGTTTTGATCAGAAATTAATTCATCACCAGATATTTCTAATCACCTTTCTGTTCCTGTCTGGCCAATTTCTGCTGTTCTCTTTAACACCTCCTCATGCCTTAATCTTCCTCCTAGACTGGTTTTCCATTCCCTTGGTTTCTTGCAGGCCATTCTTTGTTCTGGTCTGGCCTGTGTCTCCTGTGCTACTCACCACCTCCTTCAGTTGGAGCTTTCCTCCTAAATCGTTTTATGAATTTCCTCTCCCTGTATTTGGGAGCAGACAATTTTGCTCAGCCAACTTCGCTCCATGCTGTGATTGCCACTTAATCACATTCCTCTTTTTCCCTGAACCATGCAGTACATATCAACTTATTAATTAATCATTTCTTTAATAATGTTTTAACCCCTAGATTCCAACAAAGTGTAGGCTGCTGATGGTTTGATCCCAGTATTGGGGTGGGGAGGGGGGCGGGGGGTGTTATTTGTGGGCAAGGGCTGTGTTGGAGGCTGCAGGGAATTCTTTTGCTCTTGACTGTAAGAAGCATTTCATTTAATTTTTGCTGATGTAACCATCTTACCTTACGTGTGTGTAATATTGCAGGACAGTCAGTCGAATTTTGACCTTGGCATGTTTAACAGAAAATGACAGTGACCCAGGTTCAAATCTGTCCCTTGTGTCAGGATTTTCCCCCCATCACCTTTTACAAAATGGCAAGGTGAACAGGGGCATTTGTGTGGGTCAGGGTTTTTTTTTAAATTAATTTTTAAGAGTTAGTTATATTCTTGTTAATTTTACAAGAATATAATTCAAATCCCGATACATGTGGTTGATTAATACAAATTGAGATCTACCCAGACCCACCCTCTCCACATCCCATATGAGGGACCAGAGATCTTCAACAGATGTTTTATTTAACCATAATATTGTGAATATTTCAAAACTTCACTTCAACCCACCTTTAGGAAATGTGGGCTCCAAAGATAGAATGTTCATCTCGTGAACGATACATTATTTTCCTGTGGTGAACAGTTCCGAACCTCAGCCAGTTTGCAAGATATGGCCACGCACTTTCTAGCTGTACAATTTGCAGCAATTTAAACCTGGTAAATATTCAGTTTTAATTTAAATTTAATTCCTTAACATCTCTTTCTCATGGATCCTGTGGGAATTTTAAAAAAAATACTTATTTCAACCAAGCTGCCCAACTTTAGGACATTGCCAAGTCAAATGCAGAAAAGTACAAATGACTTGTTAACATTTGAAACAAATCCGATTCCATGTATTTTCTTTTGAGGTGTCTGGTGAATAAAATTGTATTGAACCAGTCTATCTCATTTATAACGATCAGTCCATTTTCTATGTTCAAATCTCCATCCCATCTTTGCCTCAGTTTATGAATTCCTAATTTCTCAGCTTTTGCAGTCATTTCTACATTACTGAATAAATTTATATTCCCATGACCTGTTTCAGATGGTCAGGGCTTGTTATGACCTGTTACTGTTCTATCTGCCACTGTATTTTACATTTTGCATATCCTCTTCCTAAAGACAAGGAAAGGACTTCTTGTTGGTCATCTAATCTCATGTACCAGTTAGGGTGAGGGAACACAAAAAAATCAACAGGAGTCTGGAAGAGTTGCTCACAGTTCTCGTTAGTAATCATTCTCTGCCTGCCTGATTTCTGGTTTCCAATTTACCCAAATGTCTGAATTTCATAGCAGTCTTAAATTCTTCACTTCAAAGCAGAAACAATGCCATTCAGGGTCAGAGTGGTGCTGGGGGCTTATTGCAGCCTTTGGATCAGGTCTAACAATTTGCACCATTGTTTTGCAGATCAGGCAGGCATTTGGATATGTATGGCTCAGTAGAGGAGGTGAGAATTGATCCCTGTCTGGAATGTGCTTTTTAACTCTCTTTCCCAGCTTTCTGGCAAAGTCTGTGTGATGGTTTCTTCATCATAATTCCCAGAACAAGATATTCTACAGCTAATATTCCACACACTTCACCAAATGGGGGTAGTTGTGTGAAAAAGAAGTTCCTGTCTGTGTGGATGGACAGTTTAAGGGTGAAAAAATGACCTGATGTCCACATATAGTAACTCAACCAAATTCTGTAAGGACTCAAATGCTGGAGAAGCTCATCTGATCAAGCAGTGAACCTTTATAGAGTGCAGATATTCGTAGCCCTGTTAAAAGGCTCAAGCCTGAAACACTGGTTGTGTATCTTTTTTTAAACTTTATTAATGAACATATAAAATACATAGTAAACAAAATAAACCAACCTCCCAAAAAAAACTATATTCCATCCCCCCAACCCATAATTACCCCCCCCCCCCCAAACTCCCTTGACTGAGGGAGAGAAAAATCATATCAATTCGTTGCGGCAGAATGAAAACACCAAACCTAATTTTCCACGTCATCACAATGCATTTACTGGCCACTGCTAATACTAACTGAATAAACTCAATTTGAGGTTTATCCATTCTTAATCCCGTTGTTCAAGTTGTAATATACCGCATTAGAAAAAGCAGTGGATCGAACATAAAAAGAGTTTCTTTAAAGTAGTTTCAAATAAATCCTCAAAGGCTTAACTTTATCACACAACCAGACAGACAAAAAAAAGTATTAATTTGAATCCCACAATGAAAACATTAGTCTGAATTACTAAATCCTTATCTTTTTTTTCCTGGAGTTAAATACAACTGATGTAAAAAAAAAAAAAAAAAAAAATTATAATTCACCCAATTATATCGCACATTCATCAATTTAATCCACCATCTTCACACATAGTAAGTAGTCCGTTCTTCTTGGGTTAATTCTAAAGAAGAATCTCCCATTTAATCTAACGTTGGTTTAGCCATTTTCTGTTGTCACAAACATTTCTGAAATAGATCCCTTTTTTTGCCCCATTTACAATTTTCAATTTTAGTTAACTTGGGTATCTTCAATTCCCGCCCAAATCCATCTGTGACAGCACTTGCATGGAATTTCACCCGTTTACCATGTCCCTCTGTTCAACCTCACTCCTCAGTGCCCGACCGTTCACCGTGTCTATCTTTTCTTGGTTTGCCCTTCAAAATGTGACACCTCACACTTGTCTGCATTAAATTCCATCTGCCCTTTCTCCAGCTGGTCCAGAACCTTCTGCAAGATTTTCTGGCTGTCCACAACTCCTCCGTTCTTGGTGTCACCTGCCAACTTGCTAATCCAATTCACCACATTATTGTTCCAGCACCTATCCCTGAGGCACATCTCTCATCACAGGCCTCCAGTCTGAAGAGCAATTGGTCTCACCAACTCACTGGCTTCTCCTGCACAGCCGTTGTTTCACATCCAAAATACAGAGGACATATGGATGGATGTTAAAATTCTCAAAGGTACATTAGTTAAAATGGTGTCAAATCACAAGGAACAGAAGTTGGCCATTCAGCCCACTGTGTCTGCTATCCCCTGATCTAAACAGTTCTCGCCTCTCATTCCAAGTTATGGCTTTTTCCCCTGATCCCTTGATACCCTGACTCATTAAACATCTATTAATTCCGCCCGCCCCCCCCCCCCCCCCACCACTTAAACTCTCTCAACAATCCAGCAACAAATTCCATGACCTTCTGGTGAAATAAATTTCTCATCTGCTTTAAATAGGTACCTTCCAATTCTAAGACAATGTCTTTTTATCCAAGGGAAACATTATTCACATCTACTGTCCAATCCTTTCAGCATTGGAAAGGTTTCTGAAATCTCCTCTCCTTCTTCTATACTCCAATGAAGAGTGGAGATATATCATCCTGGTAAATCTCTGCTCTCTCTCCAACATCAGCACATCCTTTTTAAGATAAACTTCGCAGTTCTCCAAATGAGGTCTCTCCCATGCCCCATCAACACCTCCCTACCCTAGAAACAAAGGCCAACATAGAATTTGCTTTCTTTTCCTGCCGATCCAACCTGGTGGTTACCCACTCACTATGTTTTCCTGAACGAGAACCCCCCAAGTCCCTTGACACTTGAAATAATTACATGTAATTTCTGTAACAAATTTGAAATTTTTGGAAAGATTTGGGAATCCTATTTATAAACTGTAGGAATTAAGTTGTAATCGCCCAACCTGAACCTTCTGACTCCAAAAATCAAGAAAATTTGTTAGATTTTATTTGATAGTTTTTTAGTAATTTTTTTATAAATACTTTCCAGATGTTATCTATCTTTTCTATTGGGTTGTTGGGCAGGGGGAATTAAAAAAAATACCATGTATTAATTTTTCATTATCTTTGAATGAGAAATTTACGTACGCATTTAATGCATGTGAAATTAAAATTTTCAAAGAGAAGCTTAACATAACGTAATACATTTGGCTTATTTTCAAGAGTTGTGGAGAGTGAGGAGGGTTTTCATGGAGTACAAAAGGATTTGGACTGTTTGGAAAGATGGCAGATGGAGTTTAATGTAGGTAAGTGTGAGGGGCTTTATTTTGGTAAGAATAACCAAGACGTATGCAGTGAAGGGGAGGGCATTGAGGAACAGAGGGATCTTGGAAGAATGGTTCAATAGACAATAGGAGCAGGAGTAGGCCCTTCTGCCTGTCGAGCCTTCAGTGACCGCCATTTCACAGATCATGGCTGATCACTACTATCAGTACCCCTTTCCAGCCTTATCCCCATAACCCTGAACTCCTTTGCCCACAAGAGTCTTATCTAACTCTCTTTTGAACATAATCAGCGAATCTGCCTCTACCACCCTCTGTGGCAGAGCATTCCACAGATTCACACTTCTCTGAGTAAAACAATGTTTTCTCATCTCCGTCCTAAAGGGCCTACCCTGTATTCTTAAACTATGCCCTCTAGTCCTCGTCTCCCCCATCACTGGGAACAAGTAATCCGACTTCACCCTGTCCATCCCCCTGATAATTTTGTATACCTCAATCATGTCCCCCCTCATCCTTCTAAACTCCAGCGGATACAAGTCTAGTTTTTCTAGCCTTTCAGCATATGTCAACCCCGCCATCGCTGGAACTAACCTTGTAAATCTGCGCTGCACATCCTCTATAGCTAGTATGTCCTTCCACAAAATTGGAGACCTGTACTGGGTGCAATACTCCAGGTGGGGTCTCACCAGGGCCCTGTACAACTGCAGAAGGGCGTCTCTGTTCCTATACTCCAATCCCCTCTTTATGAAAGCCAACATGCCATTTGCCCATTTCACAGCTTTCTGAACGTGCATGTTAGCCTTCAGTGACCGGTGAACAAGTACACCCAGATCCATTTGCTCCTCCCCACTCCCTAGCTTGTCTCCATTTAAATAATACTCAGCTTTCCTATTATTGCCCCCGAAATGGATAACCTCACATTTGCTCACATTGAACGTCATCTTCCATTCAGCAGCCCACACCCCCAACCTGTCCAAGTCCCTCTGCATTTTCCTGACATCCTCCTCACACCCCACACCACCACCCCGTTTAGTGTCATCTGCAAATTTGCTCATGTTATTAATAATCCCCTCATCCAAATCATTTACATAAATTACAAACAACTGAGGCCCCAATACCGATTCCTACGGCAATCCACTCGTCACATCCTGCCATCCTGAAAAAGACCCGCTTACTCCAACCCTTTGTTTCCTATTTCTTAACCAATTTCCTATCCATGTCAGCACCTTACCTCCAATACCATGCTCCCTGATCTTACCCACTAGTCTCCCGTGCTGTACCTTATCAAAGGCCTTCTGGAAGTCCAAATACACCACATCCACTGGCCCTCCCAAGTCCACCCTCTTTGTCCCATCCTCGAAAAATTCCAGAAGGTTAGTCAAGCATGACTTACCCTTAAGGAATCCATGCTGACTAGCCCTTATACTATTATTTCTGCCTAAGTGTTCTGCTATTACTCCTTTTATGATAGATTCCAGTATCTTCCCCACCACTGACATCAGGCTGACCGGTCTATAATTTCCCGTTTTCTCCCTCCCTCCCTTCTTAAAAATCGGCACCACATCAGCCACTCTCCAATCCTCAGGGACCTCCCCCGAATCTATGGAACTTTGGAAAATGTCGACCAGTGCCTCCACAATTTCCATAGCAACTTGTTTAAGCACCCTGGGATGCAGCCCATCAGGCCCTGGGGTTTTATCAGCCCTCAGTCCCAACAATTTTCTCACAACCTCCTGCTTCTAGATCCGGATATCCATTAGATCCCCTACTTCCCCAGGAAAGTTCCCCAAGTCTCTTGATACCGCATGACCACTACCCCCTAACTGACCATAACCTATATCCTCCTTGGTGAAGACCGATGCAAAGTATTTGTTAAATTCCTCAGCCATCTCCTTGTTTCCGGTAATAATTCCATCCTTTTCCATTCTTAATGGACCAATTTTAGACCGAACCAATTTCTTCCTCTTCACATATTTAAAAAAGCTTTTGCTATCCTCCATTATATTATTTGCTAATTTCCTCTCATACTTCATTTTCCCCTCTCTTATGACTTTCTTAGTTACCCTCTGATGCTCTTTGAAGGTTTCCCAATCCTCTAGCTTCCAACTCCACTTCTCTATCTTATACTTACTCCCTTTGGATTTGATATTGCACTTGATTTCATTAGTTAGCCACGACTGCCATTTGCATCTCCTAGAGCCTTTCCTCCACTTTGGAATAAATTTGTCCTGAATCCTGTGGAAAATGTCCAAAAATACCTGCCATTTTCCCCAGTTGTCCTCCCAGCTAGTGTATCTTTCCATTTTATTTTGGCTAGCTCCTCCCTCATAGCTGCATAATCCCCTTTATTTAACTGCAGTACAGATGCTTCCGACTTCCTTTCCTTTTCCCTTTCTAATTGCAGCTCAAAAGTAACCATACCATGGTCACTATTCCCTATGGCACCCCTACATCGAGGTCACTTATTAACTCTGCGTCGCTGCACAGCACCAAGTCCAGAATCGACTTCCCCCTGGTATGTTCCTCCACTAGCTGCTCCAAGAAAGTATCTCGTAGACATTCAATAAACTCACTCTCTTGTGTTCCTGCCCCCGTCTGATTATCCCAGTCCACCTTCATGTTGAAGTCCCCCATAACTACCGTATTGCTACCACTTTGACATGCCACCCTTAATTCCTGATTTATACTGCCACCGATATCTGAGCTACTTTTCGGAGGCCTGTAAATGACCCCCATTATGGTCCTCATGCCTTTACAATTTCTTAATTCTATCCAAACAGACTCTACCCACGTGTTTCAATGTCTTTCCTTTCAAACGCCTGAATTTCATTTCTTACCAACAGAGCTACCCCACCCCCCCTTCCCAACTTTCTGTCTTTTCTATAGGACGTGTACCCGGGAACATTGATTTCCCAATGCATTCGTGGGAATTCGGTCGTGTCCACAGGAAAAAGGGAATCTCAGGGTTGGATGTGATGTCGTGTATGTTCTCTGCCAATCAATGGGAAATCTCCAAATCTTCAATCTTGGTGCAAGAGCCCACGAGGTACAAACCAACCATCTCCTGTCCAAGCTGCAGATTGCAAGGGCTGTAAAGTGCTGCCACCGCCTGTTCACACCGAGTACTGCATGCATGAAGCTAGGGAGAGAGAGAGAGAGAGAGAGAGGTATAATACCACCACCTGGTGTCCGGACTCGCGAACTACAGGATACATGATTTTTATTTTTCATGGGAGTGTTGGAGAATGAGAGGAGACTTGATTAAGGTTAACAAAATAGAGCAAGATGGATAATATGGAGCTCCAATGAACAGGGAGGTCTCACCTGTGAAGGAGCAAGTGTGATATCTCCCAGTTCATTCTTGCTCGGGCAGTGGTGGCCAATTCAAGACAGCTCCAATTAGGGGAAGAGAATATGCTGTTTCAGGTCATGGGTTTGAAACGGTTTCCCCAGTTGTGCTATTCAGACTCAAGAGAGCAGATGCTTGCAGACAGGAAGGAAACCTAGTTTTATTGTGGAGAATTGCTTGTTTTTTGGGGTGAAGGTTGTTTGTGGTCTGAGATTCCTAAATATTTTACAATGGAAGCAGCACTTTTCCTTGTGCCTGATTGCTACATAGCGGGTAAAATGTCTCAAATCTATCGCTCAGCCAGTACTTTTGGTCATTGATTTGGAGAGAGAGTGATGGCTTGGCAATATTTATAGCATGGTGAGTCCAAAGCTCTCAAAGTGACAGTGTGGAAGGAGTTTGTCTGTTCTTTGTGTTTCCTGCCACCCTTGAGAACTTAAAAAGTGTCCGTGAATTGTGGTATTGGTGAGACACAAGCTTGTTTTGCCCTCTTTTTGTTCTGTATGTCTATAAAGTTTCAGTTTAGGGATAAAATGTCCAGACACTGTTCTGTTCAAAAGTCTAGTAACCAAATCAGATTCTCCCGAGTTCTTGTCATGGATATGCATCAAGAAGCCTGTTTTGCAGCAGTCGTGTTGCATTAGAGGTGCACATACAATTTTCAAAAATAATGAGTTTGAAACCAGAAAAAGATCAGGTCGTGCCCAAAGGTTCATCTGTGCTGTTCAATTGAATTGATGCCCCCAGGACCAGAATGTGCACTTCCACCCCATGGTTTTGAGCTTCCCAAATCGCCAATGAACTTACGGCCCCCTTGAGCTGTGGAGTGTGGGAGGAAATCCACACAGACACCGAGAGGATGTAGAAACTTCTTGCAGTCAGTGCTGACTTGATCCTGGGGTGACTCGTGCTGGAGAGGTGGGACAACTGTCCTGCCTTCACCTTGTGATGGCTGATTTTTGTCTGTTGGTGGATGGAGGTCTGACATGATATTCCCTTGGCCTTGAGGGAAAGAAGAGTAGAAATTGCAAGGGCTCTGACAGAAATATTTAAAACCTGTTTATCCACGGGTGAGGTGCCAGAGGAATGGATGTAATCTAATGTTCCTTTGTTGAAAAACGGCTTCAAAAGCCAACCAGGTGAGCCTGACAGTGATAGGTTAATTATTGGAGGGTAATCAGAGAGTACCTCGAAAAGAATCTGTTCAAATAGCTGGCCTTGATCAACCATAGCATAGAATACGGGAGTTGGGCAGTGAGGTTGAGACTAGACAAGATATTGGTGAGGCCCTGTTGAGATACTGTGCACACTTCTGGTCACCAAATGAGAGGAAAGCTATCAACAAAGTAGAGAGGGTGCAGAGAAGATTTACGTCAATGTTACCTGGATATCAGCAACTAGATTACAAAGAAAGATTGAGCAAATGAAGTCTTTATTCTTTGGATTGTAGATGGTTGAGAGGGATTTGATCGAGGTCTTTAAAATTACTAGGAGGATAGAACGAGTTGATGTGTATAGACTTTTTTCATTGCGGGAGCAGAGATTGAAACAGGAGGTAAAAGTTTGGAAGTAACATGAGGGGGAACTTCTTTACTCAGAGTGGTGGCTGAGTGGAGTGAGCTTCCGGGAGAAATAGTGGCGGCAGGGTCCATTTTGTCATTTCAGGGAAAATTGGAGGGGAGGGGAATGCAGAGAGGTGGTACGAGAGGAGAGTATTTAGTTCAGTGCAGACAAGAAGGGCCAAGTGACCTGTTTCTGTGCTGTAATTGTTATAGGGTTAAAATGTGTGGCAGTAACTTGGAAGTCCGATGCGTATTTGGGAATGGGTCGATGGCCACACTGAAATAGGCCGTTGATTCCCACTTGAAATAATTACATCGAATTCACGGAACAAATTTGAATTTCTCTTTTGAAGATTTGGGATGTGTATTTACCAATTGTCGGAATTAAGTTTTAACCACCCAACACGAACTTTCTGACTCCTAAAACCAAGAAAACCAAGATTTTATTTGAGAGTTTTGGTCAATTTTTATAAATACTATCTAGATGTTTTCTCTCTTTATTGTTTTCTATTGGGTAGCTGTGGGAGGGGTTACTTTTGAAATCACTATGCATTAATTTTATCTTATTTTCAAATAAGAAATTTAAGTTTTTTAATGCATATGTTAAATTAAATGTAAAAATGTTACAAATAAGATGAATGAAGAATTGTTTCAGGAACTGGCGATCTTCCACGAGTGCCGTCAACCCCAGGAAGCAGGAATGTGTGAACGAAACACAAAACTGGCCAGAAGAACTGAGGAAACACAGCTAAAAGTGTCCAAAAAGGTGCTGATGCCATCTTGATTTTAATGCAGGTGACACCGAGGAATGCGTTGGGGCAGAGATGGTCTATGGGCAGCCAATACGGACGCCTTGGGGAACAAAGCCCGCACCACCAGTAGGGATGGATAATGGTGGGTAATGAATAAGCATATATTAGAGACACCGAGAGAGAGCGACACACACATACCCAGACAGACAGACACACACACACAGACACAGAGAGACAGATACACACACACAGACACACACAGAGACACACACAGACACACACGTAATATTTGCTTAAGTTGTCGTTTGTTTCCATGAAATTATCTCAAAGATATTGCTGCGGGTCGACTGTGGAGGCCACTCCTGTGATCGCGGTTCGTTTTACTGCGCTTTTTTGGCCAAAATGGCCACACTTTCACGCACGACCACGCCGTACATGGAAAGATTAATGATGCCTGGCGTCCCATTGGCCTGAAATATTCTATTAAATTTTATTAAAATTTTCAAAAAAAAGCTAAACATAACGTAATACATTTTGCTTATTTTCAAGTTGTGGAGAGTGAGGAGGGTTTTCATGGACTACAAAAGGATTTGGACTGTTTGGAAAGATGGCAGATGGAGTTTAATGTAGGTAAGTGTGAGGTACTTTATTTTGGTAAGAATAACCAAGACGTATGCAGTGAAGGGGAGGGCATTGAGGAACAGAGGGATCTTGGAGGAATGGTTCAATAGACAATAGGAGCAGGAGTAGGCCCTTTGGCCTGTCGAGCCAGCACCACCATTTTACAGATCATGGCTGATCACTACTATCAGTACTCCTTTCCAGCCTTATCCCCATAACCCTTAACTCCTTTGCCCACTAGAGTCTTATCTAATCTCTTTTGAACATAATCAGCGAATCTGCCTCTGCCACCCTCTGTGGCAGAGCATTCCACAGATTCACACTTCTCTGGGTAAAAAAATGTTTTCTCATCTCCGTCCTAAAGGGCCTACCCTGTATTCTTAAACTATGCCCTCTAGTCCTCGTCTCCCCCATCACTGGGAACAAGTAATCTGACTTCACCCTGTCCATCCTCCTGATAATTTTGTACACCTCAATCCTTCTAAACTCCATCGGATACAAGTCCAGTTTCTCTATCCTTTCAGCATATGTCAACCCCGCCATCCCTGGAACTAACCTTGTAAATCTGCGCTGCACACCCTCTATAGCTAGTATGTCCTTCCTCAAAACTGGAGACCAGTACTGGACGCATTACTCCAGGTGGGGTCTCACCATGGCCCTGTACAACTGCAGAAGGGCGTCTCTGTTCCTATACTCCAATCCCCTCTTTATGAAAGCCAACATGCCATTTGCCTTCTTCACAGCTTTCTGAACCTGCATGTTAGCCTTCAGTGACCGGTGAACAAGTACACCCAGATCCATTTGCTCCTCCCCACTCCCAAGCTTGTCTCCATTTAAATAATACTCAGCTTTCCTATTATTGCCCCCGAAATGGATAACCTCACATTTGCTCACATTGAACGTCATCTTCCATTCAGCAGCCCACACCCCCAACCTGTCCAAGTCCCTCTGCATTTTCCTGACATCCTCCTCACACCCCACACCGCCACCCAGTTTAGTGTCATCTGCAAATTTTGTCATGTTATTAATAATCCCCTCATCCAAATCATTTACATAAATTACAAACAACTGAGGACCCAATACCGATCCCTGCGGCACTCCACTCGTCACATCCTGCCATCCTGAAAAGGACCGGCTTACTCCAACCCTTTGTTTCCTATTTCTTTACCAATTTCCTATCCATGTCAGCACCTTACCTCCAATACCATGCTCCCTGATCTTGCCCACTAGTCTCCCGTGTGGTACCTTATCAAAGGCCTTCTGGAAGTCCAAATACACCACATCCACTGGCTCTCCCAAGTCCACCCTCTTTGTCACATCCTCGAAAAATTCTAGAAGGTTAGTCAAGCATCACTTACCCGTAAGGAATCCATGCTGACGAGCCCTTATACTATTATTTCTGCCTAAGTGTTCTGCTATTACTCCTTTTATGATAGATTCCAATATCTTCCCCACCACTGACGTCAGGCTGACCGGTCTATAATTTCCCGTTTTCTCCCTCCCTCCCTTCTTAAAAATCGGCACCACATCAGCCATTCTCCAATCCTCAGGGACCTCCCCCGAATCTATGGAACTTTGGAAAATGTCGACCAGTGCCTCCACAATTTCCATAGCAACTTCATTAAGCACCCTGGGATGCAGCCCATCAGGCCCTGGGGTTTTATCAGCCCTCAGTCCCAACAATTTACTCACAACTTCCTGCTTCTAGATCCGGATATCCATTAGATCCCCTACTTCCCCAGGAAAGTTCCAAAAGTCTCTTGATACCGCATGACCACTACCCCCTAACTGACCATAACCTATATCCTCCTTGGTGAAGACCGATGCAAAGTATTTGTTAAATTCCTCAGCCATCTCCTTGTTTCCGGTAATAATTCCAGCCTTTTCCATTCTTAATGGACCAATTTTAGACCGAACCAATTTCTTCCTCTTCACATATTTAAAAAAGCTTTTGCTATCCTCCATGATATTATTTGCTAATTTCTTCTCATACTTCATTTTCCCCTCTCTTATGACTTTCTTAGTTACCCTCTGATGCTCTTTGAAGGTTTCCCAATCCTCTAGCTTCCAACTCCACTTCGCTATCTTATACTTACTCCCTTTGGATTTGATATTGCACTTGATTTCATTAGTTAGTCACGGCTGCCATTTGCATCTCCTAGGGCATTTCCTCCACTTTGGAATAAATTTGTCCTGAATCCTGTGGAAAATGTCCAAAAGCACCTGCCATTTTTCCCGAGTTGTCCTCCCAGCTAGTGTATCTTTCCATTTTATTTTGGCTAGATCCTCCCTCATAGCTGCATAATCCCCTTTATTTAACTGCAGTACAGATGCTTCCGACTTCCTTTCTTTTTCCCTTTCTAATTGCAGCTCAAAAGTAACCATACCATGCTCACTATTCCCTAATGGCTCTCCTACATCGAGGTCACTTATTAACTCTGCGTTGCTGCCATGTACCAAGTCCTGAATCGACTTCCTCATGGTATGTTCCTCCACTAGCTGCTCCAAGAAAGTATCTCCTAGACATTCAATAAACTCACTCTTGTGTTCCTGCCCCCATCTGATTATCCCAGTCCACCTTCATGTTGAAGTCCCCCATAACTACTGTATTGCTACCACTTTGACATGCCACTCTTAATTCCTGATTTATACTTCTACCGATATCTGAGTCAATTTTCGGAGGCCTGTAAATCACCCCCATTATGGTCTCATGCCTTTACAATTTCTTAATTCTATCCAAACAGACTCTACCCACCTGTTTCAATGTCTTTCCTTTCAAACGCCTGAATTTCATTTCTTACCAACAGAGCTACCCCACCTCCTCTTCCTAACTTTCTGTCTTTTCTATAGGACTATCTTGGGTAAACTTGTACCTTTCACTTTGTTCGTTTTAGATTGGTCACAGTGTTTGAGCTACCGAAAGAAAATAGAAACACACACCGAGAGCAGTTCAGTCTACACAAATGTTTATTCCAAATATAAAGCAGGTTTCAAACTACAATATGCAAGCCTGCCTAATCATACTTAACAACGCCTGGACTGGTCCCAACTGCCGAAGCGAGGCAATGACAGCACACTTGTAGTAGGCTGCCGGGGCGCCGGTAGCAGCTCCTTCACCTCCCCCGACCGGGACGTTGCTCGGACTCTAGCTGTTCTTCCTTCTTGACAAAGGATGTTCCCATCCCTCGGAGAGTCTAAACTTCAGCAGCAGGACCACAGACTTTTATACCCCAAAAACAATTAATCATGCACCCACTCCCTCTAACATTTGTCAGTCAAAATCAAAGCTGAGCATACTATTCTACAATTTAGAAGATGAATTATTATGGAGAAGGATGCTATGATATCCTGGTTTATCTCGTAGATACAAAGACTTATTGAAACTTTTAAGGCTTTAGCAATACCGTGCCATCCTGTATTTCGGAAAGAACAATTAATCATGCACCCACTCCCTCTAACATTTGTCAGTCAAAATCAAAGCTGAGCATACTATTCTACAATTTAGAAGATTGATTATTATGGAACCAGGATGCTATGATTTCCTGGTTTATCTCGTAGATACAAGGACTCATTACAACTTCTTGAGCAAGACAGGTTGTGACCAAAACGTCAATTTCAGAGTGTCGTATTTGACAACTGCTTTCCCTGGGCCTCACGGTGGAATTCCATTTCAAAGTGTATCTTCAGATAAATCCCCATGGCTGAGTTTAATTACATCTGCTAATTCTGAAAGTAAGGTGACCTGAGTGTGGCCCCAGTGTTGTCAGTTTCACATAAGCAAGGAAGCATCTGAGCATATGGTTTTATCCCTCCATTACAAGGACGTGTACCCGGGAACATTGATTTCCCAATCCCGCCTTTCCCGCAGCCATGTCTCCGTAACTCCGACAACGTCATAACCTCCCATTGCCATTCGCGCCTCAAGCTCATCCCTTTTATTCCTTACACTCAGTGCATTCATACACAATACCTTGATACCATATCTCCTTTCTCCCTCCATCTTTGTTCTCGATGCACTTGCCCCTACTCTCCTATCACTTTTAGTTCCCTTTTTCCTTACTGTTTCACCGTCTAACAGAACCACTCCAATATTCACTCTCCTATCTGCTTCCCTATCAGTCCAGTTCACTTCCCCCTACCAAATTCGTTTTAAATTTGAAGGTGGATTCCAATGGAGATAGAAGGCTTTGGGTACGCTGGCCTTTATAAATCATAGCATGGAATATAGGATCTGGGGAGGTGATGTTCAGAGTGTTGGTGAGGCCAACTTTGGAGTATTGTATGCCATTCTGGTCTCCAAATTATAGGAAGGATATCAATAAGGTAGAGAGAGTGCAAAGAAGTTTGACGAAAATGTTGCCTGGATTGCAGTATTTTGAATACGTAGAAAGATTGAGTAGACTGGAACTTCATTCAGTGGAGCAGAGAGGGTTGAGCGGGGATTTGATAGAGGTATTTAAAATTATCAAGGGAATAGATAGAGTAGCTGTGAATAGGCTCTTTCCCCTAAGGGGAGCAGAGATTGGAACAAGGGGTCATAAGTTAAGGGGCAAAACTTGAGAAGTAATACAAGAGGATGCTTCACTCAGAGTGGTGGCTGAGTGGAATGATCTACTGGAAGAAGTTGCGCCAGGGTCAATTCTGTCATTTAAGATGAGGTTATATGAGTACATGAATGCGAGGGGGTGGGAGGGTTATGGGAAAGGGAAGTAGGTAGGTGGAACTCGTGGAGTTTCACGTAAATCGGTGCTTTAGGTGCCATGAGCAAGTTGGCTCTTTCTTGCACTCGACTTGATTACGTGAAACCTTTCTGGGTTAGAATCAAGGAACTTATTAAAATTTAAACTTTCACTTGATCCTAAGGTATTGTTATTGGGTTATATGAAGAAATTGAGTTTAGAATTAAAATTAGATGAGTCTCAAATTGCTCTTTGAGATTGGCTTTAGCTGGGGCTAGAAAATGATGAGTATTCAATGGTGGCATTCAGAAAGGAGGTCTTGTATTCCATTGGAAAAGATAACGTATAATACAAGCCTCGTCTACCAGTGGAAATATTAAACAGGCAGAATACTATTCATAGTCTGAAAATGAGAGGTTATCCGTATAAAAGAGATCAGGAAGAACTTCTTTAGCCAGAGGGTCGTGGATGTGTGGAACTCACTGCGGCATACAGCAGTGGAAGCCAGATCGCTGGGAGTATTTTAAAAAGAACGACAAATATCTCATTAGTGAGGGCATCAAGGGTTTATGGGGGAAAGGCCAAAAATGAGAACTAGTGTAGAGTAGCTTAGTGTAGATTTATGGAACAGACTCGATGGGCCTAGTGGCCTGGTTCTGTTCCTTTGTCTGTGATCACTAATGGAGTTACTTCAGAAATGTACAGATAAAAAGCTCCTAAATTAGAAATTCATAAATCAAGATTAAAATGGGAATCTGATTTGAAAGTTAAAATATGAAAATGATTAAGTACAACTAAAATTATTAATGTCAGGTCGAGACTGGTACAATATAATCTTTTTTACATCGATTATACTTGACACCCAATTAAAATAAATTTAATTTGACGTTATCAGATTTGTCTTGCATGTAATAAAGTAGGTTCTTTTTGTGTGGATAAATGTGAGGTGAACCACTTTGGAGGCAAGAACAGGAAAGAGGACTATTACCTCAACGGTATCTGTTCAGGAAATGCAGAGAGACTTGGGTGTTGCTGTGCATTAGTCGTTGAAAGTGGGTGTGCAGGTCCAACAGGCAGTGAGGAAGGCATTCATAGCAATAGGATTTGAGTACAGAGATCCTGCTGCAGCCGTACACAGCCTTGGTGAGACCACACCTGGAGTACTGCGTGCCATTTTGGCCTCTTTAATCCGAGGAAGGACATCCTCGCCGTGGAGTGGGTGCAGAGAAGATTCACTAGACTGATACCAGGGATGGAAGGACTTGCAGATGAAGAAAGGTTGGATAGACTAGGCTTGTATTCTCTGGAATTTAGGAAATTGAAGGGGGATCTTATAGAAACAAAATTCTAAAGGGTTTAGACAGACTAGATGCGGGTAGGTTGTTTGCAATGCTGGGAAATACAGAACCAGGGGTTACAGTTTAAGGATAACCATACTATAACCATATAACCATTTACGGAGCGGAAACAGGCCATGTTGGCCTTTCGAGTCCGCACCAGTTCACTGATTTTATGCGCCCTCTTCAGGCATTGGGGGAAGGTTTTCAGGACCGAGATGAGGAAAGATTTCCTCTCTTGGAGGATGATGGATCTATGGAATTCTTTGCTACAGAAAGTAGTTGAGGCTGGTTCCTTGTCAATGTTCAAGAGTAGGTTAGAATTGGCCCTTGTGGCTAAGGGGATCAGGAGGTATGGAGAGAAGGCAGGAACTGGGTACTGATCAGCCATGATCGTATTGAATGGCAGGGTAGGTTTGAAGGGCCAAATGGCCGAATGCTGCACCTATTTTACTATGTTTATATATTCTACTTGGGTTTGTCCAAAATATATACATTTTGGTCCAAAATTAAAATTTTGAACACTCCCAATGGATCCTAGAATATTTTTCCTGGAAGAGACTAAAAATATTTGGATTAAATGGGATTTTTACAGGTTGCTTTAGCTGTTTCATATTTGGAGGACCAAGTCACCAAATTGCAGAATCCATGTGATTGAAGAAGTGCAGAGATTGGTTAGGTTGTTGCTGGGACTTGAAGGTGAACATACCAGGGCCTACAGCTGGTCCTCAATGTTGTCGACACATTCTTGGAAAGTGTGACTTGAAGTGAAATGAAGGTTTTACCACGGGCTCAATGATCAAAAATAAGAGAAGTTCCTATTTTGGACACCAAATATCATCATTCAGGTGCCTTACCGTCCAGCGAGGGCGATCCTGTCTCTCAATCCACCACAATCTCTGAACCTCTGAATTGTAGTTGTGGCCTCCCCGTTCTTTTCTGAGCTGAGACCAATATTGACGTTTAGGTCATGGTTACAGATGGGCTGGAAATACTGAAGAAGTTTCCTCTTGCCTTACTCAGTTGCAGTGTCCATACTGGATGGGTAACCCTGGCCATTGATCAGCAGATCCAGAGAACACAGCACAGTACAGGCCCTTCAGGCCTTGATGTTGTTCTAGCCCATATATTCATTCCTTAAATATAACGTACTAAACCAATGGTTCTCAACCTTTTTCCTTGCACTCACATACCACTTTTAGTGGTAAGTGCGTGGAAAGAAAGTTCAAACCCTATTTTAAAATAATCATATGAACAATCTAGAACCGTCATCCTCAACCTTCCCTTCCCACTCACCTACCACATGAAGCAATCCCTAAATGTTCAGAGATTACTTAAGGTGGTAGGTGAGTGAGAAGATGAAGGTTGAGAACCTCTTTCTGCAGGCAAACTAATTCTGAATCCACACAGCCAAGGTTCCACAGATCCTTTGGCTCATGACAATCAGAATGAATCTACCCTGGGCAACCCTGTCAAAGGCCTCACTAAAATCCACACACCCCACATCCACTCCCCTGCCCTTCATTTGTTATTTCATTGTTTTCAAACACTTTCTTTCCCCCCCCATTCTTGAGACATCCCTGACTAATCACGGAACCAACAGTCAAAGGACAAGGCCAGTGCCATTTTTATAAATGAGATTTGATATTTGCTTAAGTTGTCGTTTGTTTCTATGAAATTACCTCAAACATATTGCTGCGGGTCGCCTGTGGAGGCCACTCCTGTGATCGCGGTTCGTTTTACTGCGCTTTTTTGGCCAAAATGGCCACACTTTCACACACGACCACGCGGTACATAGAAAGATTAATGATGCCTAGCGTCCCATTGGCCTGAAATATTCTATTAAATTTTATTAAAATTTTCAAAGAAAAGCTTAACATAACGTAATACATTTTGCTTATTTTCAAGTTGTGGAGAGTGAGGAGGGTTTTCATGGATTACAAAAGGATTTGGACTGTTTGGAAAGATGGCAGATGGAGTTTAATGAAGGTAAGTGTGAGGTGCTTTATGTTGGGAAGAATAACCAAGACATATGCAGTGAAGGGGAGGGCATTGAGGAACAGAGGGATCTTGGAGGAATGGTTCAATAGACAATAAGAGCTGGAGTAGGCCCTTCGGCCTGTCGAGCCAGCACCGCCATTTTACAGATCATGGCTGATCACTACTATCAGTACCCCTTTCCAGCCTTATCCCCATAACGCTTAACTCCTTTGCCCACTAGAGTCTTATCTAACTCTCTTTTGAACATAATCAGCGAATCTGCCTCTACCACCCTCTGTGGCAGAGCATTCCACAGATTCACACTTCTCTGTGTAAAAAAATGTTTTCCCATCTCCGTCCTAAAGGACCTACCCTGTATTCTTAAACTATGCCCTTTAGTCCTCGTCTCCCCCATCACTGGGAACAAGTAATCCGACTTCACCCTGTCTGTGCCCCTGATAATTTTGTATACATCAATCATGTCCCCCCTCATCCATCTAAACTCCATCGGATACAAGTCCAATTTTCTAGCCTTTCAGCATATGTCAACCCCGCCATCCCTGGAACTAACCTTGTAAATCTGCTCTGCACATCCTCTATAGCTAGTATGTCCTTCCTCAAAATTGGAGACCAGAACTGGACACAATACTCCAGGTGGGGTCTCACCAGGGCCCTGCACAAGTGCAGAAGGGCGTCTCTGTTCCTATACTCCAATCCCCTCTTTATGAAAGCCAACATGCCATTTGCCTTCTTCACAGCTTTCTGAACGTGCATGTTCGCCTTCAGTGACCGGTGAACAAGTACACCCAGATCCATTTGCTCCTCCCCACTCCCTAGCCTGTCTCCATTTAAATAATACTCAGCTTTCCTATTATTGCCCCCAAAATGGATAACCTCACATTTGCTCACATTGAACGTCATCTTCCATTCAGCAGCCCACACCCCCAACCTGTCCAAGTCCCTCTGCATTTTCCTGACATCCTCCTCACACCCCACACCGCCACCCAGTTTAGTGTCATCTGCAAATCTGCTCATGTTATTAATAATCCCCTCATCCAAATCATTTACATAAATTACAAACAACTGAGGTCCCAATACCGATCCCTGCGGCACTCCACTCATCACATGCTGCCATCCTGAAAAAGACCCGCTTTCTCCAACCCTTTGTTTCCTATTTCTTAACCAATTTCCTATCCATGTCAGCACCTTAACTCCAAAACCATGCTCCCTGATCTTGCCCACTAGTCTCCCGTGTGGTACCTTATCAAAGGCCTTCTGGAAGTCCAAATACACCACATCCACTGGCTCTCCCAAGTCCACCCTCTTTGTCACATCCTCGAAAAATTCTAGAAGTTTAGTCAAGCATGACTTACCCTTAAGGAATCCATGCTGACTAGCCCTTATACTATTTCTGCCTAAGTGTTCTGCTATTACTCCTTTTATGATAGATTCCAGTATCTTCCCCACCACTGACATCAGGCTGACCGGTCTATAATTTCCCGTTTTCTCCCTCCCTCCCTTCTTAAAAATCGGCACCACATCAGCCACTCTCCAATCCTCAGGGACCTCCCCCGAATCTATGGAACTTTGGAAAATGTCGACCAGTGCCTCCACAATTTCCATAGCAACTTCTGGGATGCAGCCCATCAGGCCCTGGGCATTTATCAGCCCTCAGTCCCAACAATTTATTCACAACCTCCTGCTTCTAGATCCGGATATCCATTTGATCCCCTACTTCCACAAGAAAGTTCCCCAAGTCTCTTGATACCGCATGACCACTACCCCCTAACTGACCATAACCTATATCCTCCTTGGTAAAGACCGATGCAAAGTATTTGTTAAATTCCTCAGCCATCTCCTTGTTTCCGGTAATAATTCCAGCCTTTTCCATTCTTAATGGACCAATTTTAGACCGAACCAATTTCTTCCTCTTCACATATTTAAAAAAGCTTTTGCTATCCTGCATGATATTATTTGCTAATTTCCTCTCGTACTTCATTTTCCCCTATCTTATGACTTTCTTAGTTACCCTCTGATGCTCTTTGAAGGTTTTCCAATACTCTAGCTACCCACTCCACTTTGCTATCTTATACTTACTCCCTTTGGATTTGATATTGCACTTGATTTCATTAGTTAGCCACGACTGCCATTTGCATCTCCTAGAGCCTTTCCTCCACTTTGGAATAAATTTGTCCTGAATCCTGTGGAAAATGTCCAAAAGCACCTGCCATTTTTCCCGAGTTGTCCTCCCAGCTAGTGTATCTTTCCATTTTATTTTGGCTAGCTCCTCCCTCATAGCTGCATAATCCCCTTTATTTAACTGCAGTACAGATGCTTCCGACTTCCTTTCTTTTTCCCTTTCTAATTGCAGCTCAAAAATAACCATACCATGGTCACTATTCCCTAATGGCTCCCCTACATCGAGGTCACTTATTAACTCTGCGTCGCTGCACAGCACCAAGTCCAGAATCGACTTCCCCCTGGTAGGTTCTTCCACTTGCTGCTCCAAGAAAGTATCTCGTATTGGGTAGGACATGTAACACCAGCATCGTATAATTCAAAAGCAAGAGGAGTAGCTATATTAATTAGTAAAAATGTGCCATTTAAAATAGAAGAGGAAATAATAAATCCAGCAGGGAGATATGTAATGATAAAATGTCAGATATATTCAGAGTTTTGGAATCTACTCAATGTATATTCACCTAACGAAGAAGATCAAAAGTTGATGGAAGATATCTTTTTGAAGGTAGCAGATACGCAAGGGAACATATTAATAGGAGGGGATTTCAACCTGAATTTGGATTCAAATATGGATAAAACTGGGGAAAAAAATTAACAGAAAGAACAAAGTAACCAAATTATAATTAAATCAATGGAAGAAAGTATCTCGTAGACATTCAATAAACTCACTCTCTTGTGTTCCTGCCCCCGTCTGATTATCCCAGTCCACTTTCATGTTGAAGTCCCCCATAACTACCGTATTGCTACCACTTTGACATGCCACTCTTAATTCCTGATTTATACTTTAATATCTGAGCTACTTTTCGGAGGCCTGTAAATGACCCCCATTATGGTCCTCATGCCTTTACAATTTCTTAATTCTATCCAAACAGACTCTACCCACCTGTTTCAATGTCTTTCCTTTCAAAGGCCTGAATTTCATTTCTTACCAACAGAGCTACCCCACCCCCTCTTCCTAACTTTCTGTCTTTTCTATAGGACGTGTACCCGGGAACATTGATTTCCCAATCCTGCCCTTCCCGCAGCCATGTCTCCGTAACTCCGACATCTCCTGTTCAAGCTGCAGATTGCAAGGGCTGTAAAGTGCTGCCACCGCCTGTTCACACCGAGTACTGCATGCATGAAGCTAGGGAGAGAGAGAGATCTAGGTATAATACCACCACCTGGTGTCCGGACTCGCGAACTACAGGATACATGATTTTTATTTTTCATGGGAGTGTTGGAGAATGAGAGGAGACTTGATTAAGGTTAACAAAATAGAGCAAGATGGATAATATGGAGCTCCAATGAACAGGGAGGTCTCACCTGTGAAGGAGCAAGTGTGAGATCTCCCAGTTCATTCTTGCTCGGGCAGTGGTGGCCAATTCAAGACAGCTCTAATTAGGGGAAGAGAATATGCTGTTTCAGGTCATGGGTTTGAAACGGTTTCCCCAGTTGTGCCATTCAGACTCAAGAGAGCAGATGCTTGCAGACAGGAAGGAAACCTAGTTTTATTGTGGAGAATTGCTTGTTTTTCGGGGTGAAGGTTGTTTGTGGTCTGAGATTCCTAAATACTTTACAATGGAAGCAGCAATTTTCCTTGTGCCTGATTGCTACATAGCGGGTAAAATGTCTCAAATCTATCGCTCAGCCAGGACTTTTGGTCATTGATTTGGAGAGAGAGTGATGGCTTGGCAATATTTATAGCATGGTGAGTCCAAAGCTCTCAAAGTGACAGTGTGGAAGGAGTTTGTCTGTTGTTTGTGTTTTCTGCCACCCTTGAGAACTTTAAAAATGTCCGTGAATTGTGGTATTGGTGAGACACAAGCTTGTTTTGTCCTCTTTTTGTTCTGTATGTCTATAAAGTTTCAGTTTAGGGATAAAATGTCCAGACACTGTTCTGTTCAAAAGTCTAGTAACCAAATCAGATTCTCCCGAGTTCTTGTCATGGATATGCATCAAGAAGCCTGTTTTGCAGCAGTCGTGTTGCATTAGAGGTGCACATACAATTTTCAAAAATAATGAGTTTGAAACCAGAAAAAGATCAGGTCGTGCCCAAAGGTTCATCCGTGCAGTTGAATTGAATTGATGCCCCCAGGTCCAGAATGTGCACTTCCACCCCATGGTCTTGAGCTTTCCAAATCGCCAATGAACTTACGGCCCCCTTGAGCTGTGGAGTGCGGGAGGAAATCCACACAGACACCAAGAGGATGTAGAAACTTCTTGCAGTCAGTGCTGACTTGATCCTGGGGTGACTCGTGCTGGAGAGGTGAGACTACTGTCCTGCCTTCACCTTGTGATGGCTGATTTTTATCTGATGGTGGATGGAGGTCTGACATGATATTCCCTTGGCCTTGAGGGAAAGAAGAGTAGAAATTGCAAGGGCTCTGACAGAAATGTTTAAAACCTGTTTATCCACGGTTGAGGTGCCAGAGGAATGGATGTAATCTAATGTTCCCTTGTTTAAAAACGGCTTCAAAAGCCAACCAGGTGAGCCTGACAGTGATAGGTTAATTATTGGAGGGTAATCAGAGAGTCCCTCGAAAAGAATCTGTTCAAATAGCTGGCCTTGATCAACCATAGCATAGAATACGGGAGTTGGGCAGTGAGGTTGAGACTAGACAAGATATTGGTGAGGCCCTGTTGAGATACTGTGTACACTTCTGGTCACCAAATGAGAGGAAAGCTATCAACAAAGTAGAGAGGGTGCAGAGAAGATTTACGTCAATGTTACCTGGATATCAGCAACTAGATTACAAAGAAAGATTGAGCAAATGAAGTCTTTATTCTTTGGATTGTAGATGGTTGAGATGGGATTTGATCGAAGTCTTTAAAATTACTAGGAGGATAGAACGAGTTGATGTGGAGAGACTTTTTTCATTGCGGGGAGCAGGGATTGAAACAGGAGGTAAAAGTTTGGAAGTAACATGAGGGGGAACTTCTTTACTCAGAGTGGTGGCTGAGTGGAGTGAGCTTCCGGGAAAAGTAGTGGCGGCAGGGTCCATTTTGTCATTTCAGGGAAAATTGGAGGGGAGGGGAATGCAGAGAGGTGGTACGAGAGGAGAATATTTCGTTCAGTGTAGACAAGAAGGGCCAAATGACCTGTTTCTGTGCTGTAATTGTGATAGGGTTAAAATGTGTGGCAGTAACTTGGAAGTCCGATGCGTATTTGGGAATGGGTCGATAGCCACACTGAAATAGGCCGTTGTATCCCACTTGAAATAATTACATTGAATGCACGGAACAAATTTGAATTTCTCTTTTGAAGATTTGGGATGTGTATTGTCCAATTGTAGGAATTAAGTTGTACTCACCCAACACGAACTTTCTGACTCCTAAAACCAAGAAAAGCAAGATTTTATTTGAGAGTTTTGCTCAATTTTTATGAATACTATCTAGATGTTTCCTCTCTTTATTGTTTTCTATTGGGCAGCTGTGGGAGGGGTTACTTTTTAAATCACTATGCATTAATTTTATCTTATATTCAAATCAGAAATTTAGGTTTTTTCATGCATATGTTAAATTAAATGTAAAAATGTTACAAATAAGATAAATGAAGAATTGTTTCAGGAACTGGCGATTTTCCTCGAGTGCCATTAACCCCAGGCAGCAGGAATGTGTGAACGAAACACAAAACTGGCCAGAACAACTGAGGAAATACGGCTAAAAGTGTCCAAAAAGGTGCTGATGCCACCTTGATTTTAATGCAGGTGACACCGAGGAATGCGTTGGGGCAGAGATGGTACATGGACAGCCAATACGGACGCCTTGGGGAACAAAGCCCGCACCACCAGTCGGGATGGATAATGGTGGGTAATGAATTAGCAAATATTAGAGACACCGATAGAGAGCGAACCACATACCCAGACAGACAGACAGACAGACAGAGACACACACACACACACACACACACACACACACACACACACAGGCAGAGACAGAGAGAGACTCTGACAGCGAGAGAGAGTCAGAGAGATACACACAGACGGAGACACACACAGATGGAGAGAGAGATACACACAGACAGAGACAGGGAGACACACATAGAGACAGAGAGACACACACACGACACAGAGACAGACATACACACAGACAGACACAGAGAGACACACATAGAGACACAGAGAGACACACACACGACACAGAGAGACAGATACACAAACACACACACACACACACACACACAGACACAGAGAGAGTCACACATTGAGACACAGAGGGAGAGACAGAGAGAGAGACACACACACAGACAGCGAGACACACAGAGACACAGAGAGGGAAACACACACAAACAGACAGAGAGAGAGAGAGAGAGACACACACACACAGACCCACACAGAGAGAGACACAGACAGAGAGAGAGAGATAGACAGAGAGAGAGACATGGACAGAGAGACACAGACAGAGAGACACAGACAGAGAGACACAGACAGAGAGACACAGACAGAGAGACACAGACAGAGAGAGACAGACACACGGACACAGACACAGACACACAGACACAGAGAGAGACACACAGAGAGAGAGAGACACACACACAGAGACAGACACACAGAGACAGACACAGATACAGAGACACAGACAGAGAGAGACACACACACACATACCCAGACAGACAGACACACTGACACACAGACACAGAGAGACAGATATACAGACACACAGAGAGACACATACAGAGAGAGAGACACTGACAGCGAGAGAGACACTGACAGCGAGAGAGAGACAGAGAGAGAGACACAGACAGAGAGAGACACAGCGAGAGAGTCACAGACATACACACAAAGAGACACACACAGACAGAGACAGACACAGAGACAAACACAGAGTGACACAAAGAGAGACACAGATAGAGAGACAGAGACACAGACTGAGAGAGAGACACAGACAGAGAGAGAGAGACACAGACAGACAGAGACACAGACAGACAGACACAGACAGAGAGAGAGAGACACAGAGAGATAGAGACACACACAGACTGACAGAGAGAGACCCCTTGGTTGTGCACTTAACTTCCTCATCTCTCCTGGCAGGATCTACCCGTGGACCATGACATCTGTCTGCTCATCCTCCTTCCTGAGAATGGTGTGAACTCTACCCTAGAAACACCACAGCAAAGAAAAGAGACCCTTCTGCCCTTCTCGTCCATGGTGAAATATCATTCTGCCAGTCTCATCGACCTGCACCCAGTCCCTAACCCTCCTGACTTCTCACATCCATGGATCTCTGCAATTGATTCTTAAAACGTAAGAGTTTGAATGTTAAATGGCAGACCATTGAGGAGTGTTGTCAAACAAAGGGATTGAGGAACTGTGGTACAGAACTGCCCGAAAGTGGAGTCCCTTGTAGAGATGGGGGGGTGGGGGGGAGTGAAGAAAGCTTCTGGTATTTTGGCCTTCAGAAATGAGAGGATTGAGTGCAGGAGGTGGGAGGCCACGAGGAAGTTGGACGAGGCATTGGTGAGGCCAACTTGGGAACGTTGTGTGCCGTTTGGGTGGCCGGAGGAGAGGAAGGATAGGAATGAGACAGCGCGTCGAGGAGATGGACAAGAAAGTGGTCTGGCTTTCGGGGTTTGAGTTCCAGGGGAAGGTTGGACAGGCTGGGACTTTATTCCCTGGAGCGTAGAAGATTGAGGAAGATTTGAAAATTGTGAGGGGGGACGGATCGTGTCCATGGGGACAGGCTGTTTCCAAGGAGAGTGGGAGAGATTCAAAGAGGAGGACATGGATTGAGATTGAAGGGAGATTTTTTTCCCTCAGAGGAGGGTGGGAGCGTGGAATGAGCTTTGGGCCAAGGTGGTGGAGGTGGGATGGACTGGACTCTTGGGGGGGGGAATGTGGGGCAGGTCCTGGTGTGGAAATGTGCACCCTGAAGGGGAGATGGACTGGAGGCCCGAGGCAGCTCTCGGACCCTTCCCCAGTGGGACGAGGTTCTCAGGAGAGAGGGGGCTCCAAAGGGCTGGACCTCGAGCCCTGGGGCTCCATCCAGGGGCTCGGGTGGTGGAGAGGAGATCCCGTGGAGGGGTGGCCCAAGCTCTCGCGAGAGCGACCCCTGGTGGCTGCCATGTTGTTGATCTTTGCCGCGTTTGGAGGAGTTGGTGGCGAGCGGGAGGGGGAGAGAGGTTCATGTCGGTTCCTCACGGGCGGGAATCGGGGCATTTTGGGAGCGAGACCAGGGAGGACAGAGATTCCACGGGTCGCCCTTTGGGTCGGGGGTGGCCGGAGCTCGGAGGGGAACGGGCAGGGGGATGGTTGTGAGGTGGGGCCGGGGAACCGTGAGGGAGTTTGGGTCGGGGTGGCGTTAGGGTTTGTGGTAGTCGGGGACCCGCGAGGCTGAAGGGGGCGGTCGGGGTCCGTGAGGCTGTGGGGGGGAGGGGGATCCGCGAGGCTGAGGGGGATCGGGGACCCGCGAGGCTGAGGAGGGTTGCGGCCCGCGAGGTTGAGGGGAGTCGTAGCCCGCTAGGCTGAAGGGCGTCGCGGCCCGCGAGTCTGTGGGGGGTCGGGGCCCACGAGGCTGAGGGGGGAACGCTCCAACGAGGCTGAGCGGTGTCGGGGCCCGCGAGGCAGATGGGTGTCGGGGCCCGCGAGGCAGAGGGGGGGGTTGGGGCCCGCGAGGCAGAGGGGGGAGAGGGACGGGGACCCAGAAAGGTGAGGGGGTCGGGGACCCAGAAGGGTGAGGGGGTCGGGGACCCAGAAGGGTGAGGGGGTCGGGGACCCAGAAGGGTGAGGGGGACCCGCCAGAGGGGTGTGGGAGATCTGCCAGAGGAGTGAGGGACACGCAAGGCTGTGGGGGGCGGGGATCCTGCGAGACTGAGGGGGACGGGTATCCAGAAGGTTGAGGGACACGCAAGGCTGAGGTACTCGTGGAACCAAAAGGGTGAGGGGAATGAGGACCCAGAAGGGTAATGGTGATCAGGACACAGAAGGGTGAGGGTGTTCAGGACTCAGAAGGGTTAGGGTGATCATGACCCAGAAGGGTGAGGGTGATCAGGACCCAGAAGGGTGAGGGTGATCAGGACCCAGAAGGGTGAGGGTGATCAGGACCCAGAAAGGTGAGGGGGGACGGGGACCCAAAAAGCTGATGGGGGACGGGGACCCAGAAGGCTGAGGGGGGACGGGGACCCAGAAGGCTGAGGGGGGACGGGGACCCAGAAGGCTGGGGGGGAAACGGGGACCCAGAAGGCTGAGGGGGGACGGAGACTGAGACGGGGACCCAGAAGGCTGAAGGGGGACGGGGACGGGAACCCAGAAGGCTGAGGGGGGACGGGGACCCAGAAGGCTGAGGGGGGACGGTGACAGCGATCCAGAAGGCTGAGGGGGGACGAGAACCCAGAAGGCTGAGGGTGGACGGGGACGGGGACCCAGAAGGCTTAGGGGGAATGGGGACGGCGACCCAGAAGGCTGAGGGGGGACGGGGACGGGGACCCAGAAGGCTGAGGGTGGACGGGGACCCAGAAGGCTGAGGGGGGACGCCGACGGGGACGGTGACCCAGTGGGCTGAGTGGGGACGTGAACGGGGACCCAGAAGGCTGAGGGGGAACGGGGACCCAGAAGGATGAGGGGGGACGGGGACGGGAACTCACAAGGCTGAGGGGGGACGGAGACGGGGACCCAGAAGGCTGAGGGGGGAAGGCGACCCAGAAGGCTGAGGGGGGACAGGAACCCAGAAGGCTGAGGGGGGACGGGGACCCAGAAGGCTGAGGGGGGACGGGGACCCAGAAGGCTGAGGGGGGACGGGGACGGGAACCCAGAAGGTTGAGGAGGTACGGTGACCCAGAAGGCTGAGGGGGGACGGGGATGGGGACCCAGAAGGCTGAGGGGGGGAGGGGACGGGGACCCAGAAGGTTGAGGAGATATGGTGACCCAGAGGGCGGAGGGGGGACCGGGACGTGGACCCAGAAGGCTGAGGGCACCTGCGAGGCTGAAGGTGGGGGTGGGAAGCCGGTTGCTTTGGGGGATCCGTATGGTTGAGGGGATCGGAGAACTGCGAGTGTGAGGGGGACCCGTGAGGTTGAGGGAGTCCCGGCCCCATGGATGGGAATGAGCAGGAAGGGGTGCTGCTCAGTGGGACGAGAATATCAGTTCACCACAGACTGTAAACTTTCAGTTCTGTAATGAGACGTCATTAACTATGACACCGACAGCCCAACCCTCTTTCTCCCAGTTTCACTGCAGACATTGGAAGACGGTCCTCTTTAAAATAATTCAAATACCCCTGGGCGCGGACCCGCCGAAGCCACAGATTAGAATCTGCATCTCAGATGGTGAAGTCTTCAGATTTTTCTTTAAAATATTGTTTACATTGTAAAACCATTTGGAAAGTGCATTAACATATATTGCAATGTTCAATTCAAAAGGAAAAACTAGCACTAAGCAAGGTTAAAAAAAAAACACACAGGAATCAAGTGCCATCATCTTGGAGATGGATTTCACAGTGACTAAGGACAAGATTTGTTCTTGTCTCTACCTGTGCACACACGAGGATGAGAGCAGTGTTTGAGATGCTCTAGCCAGAAAGAATTCCGATCCATATTCCCACGGTTTTATTCCTCGTATTTCAGATTGAAATAGCAGAGAATGAGAATCCAGGCAAAAGGACAGAAGCCCAGACCAAGCAACAATTTGAGCAGAAGGATTTAGTTCCACCGGTAGAGAGAGAGAGAGAGAGTGGAAGGATACTGTCAGAATGCCCATAGGATTTAACCTGTTTAAAAGCAGGTGGCACAAATCTGTGCAGAGGGGCACAATTTAAAGGCGATTGCAGATGTTTGATTGGGAAGCTGCAGGAATTCAGCCCATCAGAATGAAGTAAATGCAATATCCAGAGAGAGAAACCTTGGGCTTTTCTCTGGAGTGATGCAGGAAGCTCATAGAGTGTTGGATTTCAGGCAGAGCTTGGTGGAGGAGCAGGCAGTGCTGAGGAAACACAAGGCTGCTGAAGGACTTGTAGAAAGAGAACGTGCAGAAGGCTGCGGGTGCCTGGAGTGCATGGCCGGGCAGGATGGTGTGGTCTGGAATAATAGGGACCTTTAACATTTAGACAGGCACATTGATGCAAGAAAAATAGTGGGTTTACGGGTGTGAGGGGTGAAAGGTTCAGTTTGTAGTAGGTTTGATCAGTTGTCTTGTGACACCAATACCCCTGAGCAAAAATCTCTACAAAAGTATGGACACCGCCCAGGACATCTCAGGTAAAAACCCGCCACATTTGAGAACATTTGCAGGGAACGCTGCTGTCAGAGAGCAGCAGCAATCAAGGATCCACATCACCCGCTCTGTTCGCACTGCTCCCATCAGGAAAGAGGTATAGCCAGGTTCAGGAACAGCAGCTACCCCTTCATCACGAGACTCAACACACATTCAGGGACTCATTTAAAGACTCTCCCTTTTGCACTTTGAATTTTTTCTCTCTCTATTGCAGTTTGTTTTCATATCCACATTTTCAGAGATTACAAGTAGATGAGTCCAGTTGGGGAAACTTGGTTTTGGTTTATATAATGGTTACATTCATCCCCTTTTATTGTTCATTTATATTAGTGTCTGGGCCCCTATGTGGTCCAGGTACAGCTGACAGACCTTTACTAAAGGGTCACGTTTATGTGATTTTTTTTTCCCGTAGGTAACAGCAGTTCATTTCCACAGCCCAGCGTGCTATCGGACATCCAGTTGATCGTGATACATCTTTTCGCGAAGGCCAGTGCTATTTTTATAAATGAGATTAGATATTTGGTCAAGTTGTTGCTTGTTTCCATGAAGATATTGCTCCAGGTCTCACGTGGAGGCCACTCCTGTGATCGTGGTTAATTTTTCTGTGCTTTCTTGCCAAAATGGCCTCACTTTCACGCACGACCACGTAGAAAAGTTTAATGAAGCTCATCATCCCATTGGCCTTCATTTTGGTTGAAGCACTGCATGCAGATTTTACAAAGCAGTCTGAAACCCTTTTTCCACGGGAATCCCAGTTCATTGGCCATGCAGTGTCTCAGGTTAGGAAGCCCTTGGTGCCATTTCCACTGGGACACAAGATTGCTTTTCCACTGAACACAACTCATCCCCGGGGAGCGGAGTGTTCTGCCTTCGACTGGAAACAGGTGATTCTCTGCTGTCTCTCTTCCACTGGTTTTACCATCAGGCCGACGTCGGCAAACGCCGAGGATATGAGTAGGGTTAGAGGTGGCGTGAAATGACATCGTTTGACACTGGCATTTGGACAGTGTCCCTTTTCCACTGGACCCTGTCCCAGTAAATTCCTGGGATTGGCCATGAGGGGCTGTACTTTTGAAGTTGAAACACTTTGCAGAGCAAAGTCTTGGAATTTAATTTCTTCAACTATGTACGCTATTCTGGCGCTCCATCCTGTAGGATGTAGATGGTTCCTTTCATAGCACCTGAATCAATTCCTGACTAATCACAGAGCATTTCTGGTGTAGGGATTGCTTCAAGTGGAATTTGAGTTTGAGAGCATTTTGAAAACCACAGGTCTAAGTTATAGGGAAAGGTTAAGCAAGATTTTTATTCTGCGGAGCATAAAAGGTTGAGGTTGGATTGGGTTGAGGTATTTAAAATTATTGGGGTATAGATTTGACGTGGGTTGAGAGAAAGGGGCAGAAGTTTCGAGGAAATGTGAGGGGGGGACTTTCACTCAGAGTGGTGGGTGTGTGGAATGGACTTGCAGATGAAGTGGAGGAGGCAGGCTCAATATTAGCTCTTAAGGAGAAGTTGGATATGTATTTGGACAGGAAAGGAATGGAGGGTCAAGGGGCGAGTGTAGGTCAATGGGATTAGGTAGGACAAAGTGTTCGGCGTGGAATCGAAGGGCAAAGTTGGCCTATTTCGATGCTGTAATAGTTAGAGAGGTAAAACGTGTATGTGAACATTTTGGGTCCAGTGACCATAGATTAGTTTCCAATCAATTATGGATAAGAGTGGGGTCTGCTGCAACAGCACCACTCAATCAATGCACCGGACACAGTTAATCAGGAAAGATGTTTATTCAGACTTGTTCCTCTCTTAGGTCTCTTGCCCACGACCTTACCAGAGAGAGGGGGATCTTTTTCTCTTCTATCCATCAGTGACTGGTGTCATCCTCTGTTCTGCTAATATTTCAAAACAGCACTGAGCCCACGTTAAATGTTCCACTTGAAACTCAAACATGTTACAGACTAAACCAAGCCAGTCATCTTTGCTAAAATTAATGATGAAGGAGAAAATGAAGGGAATAGAAAGCAAGGGAGTAACAGGGAGAGGATGCAGAAAATAATGCAGGCTGAATGAGAGGGGAAAGAAATCAGGCTTCAGATGATTAAGGAAGACGAGGCGAAAGAAGGAGACCCTAGGACACTGCCACCCTATGTTGAGAATGAGGACTCAAAAGATTCCTTGTGGGCAAGGCTATCTGCATGTGCTTCCCAGCAGCCACCGTGACCAGTCCTGCATCTCACTTGATTCAATAAAAGGTGGTTTCAGACTTGGCTCTGACGTAAACAATTTGCTCATTTTCAAACCAACTTTCCTCCCTCCGTCATTGACGGCCGTGACACTGTGCACGAGTGAGGAAGATGGGGTGAAAGATCTTGAACTGAAAGTTACCTGCAGTAATTGGAAACCTGCCTTCAAGAGAGCTTCAATCATGTCAATGTTTCACCAGTTGTTGGACTTTACCAGCGATGAAACAGCGTCCCACTCCCACAGTGTTTCCTGTTACTAACTTGGACAGGAGTAAAAAAATGATTCACACAAAGAATTATAAACCAGGGGAAAGATATACTCTGAAAACAACAAGAAATGTTGTTCATATCCCACTGTGCTCCCGATAGAAGTCAAAATCCAATGGGCTTTATGAACTAAAACACAAATGGAACTTAACCCAAGATTATTCCCCCACCCCCCGTCCTATTAAATGTTGAATCCTGTTGTGTGAAGAAGGAGTTGCCTGGAACGTTAGCCCATCCCAGAAAGCTCACCAGACTTGGACTGCAGATCAACACTTAAGGATGACCAGCCGCAGCTTAATTTAATGCAATGCTTATTCCCCCCCCCCCAGCAAAAATCTTCAGCATTGCTTCATTGAAACTGGTCTAATTCCAAATAAGATCAGCAATGTCTTTTGGACCGAGTACAAAAGAGAGAGAGCTGAGGTACCTTCGAAACCCAGAACCAAATAAATGCAGCATTCAGTGGCAGCTCTCCTTGCATCTAATCAAGCACTTTTGAGCCACTATGAACTGTTCCCCAAGAGAATTCATCCAACCATCCATGAGTGCATTCCTGTCAACTCGAAAGCCGAGAGGGGATTTGGTAGAGTATTTAAAATTACAAGAAGGATGGATAGAGTTGATGTGGATAGGCAATCCATTGCAAGTGGGAGAGATTGAAACAAGAGGTCTTGAGTTAAGAGGCAAAAGTTTTGAAGTAACGTGAGGGGGAACTTCTTGACTCAATGGTGGCTGAGTGGAGTGAGCTTCCGGGAGAAATAGTGAAAGCAGGGTCCATTTTGTCATTTAAGAGAAAATTGGAGGGGTGGGGAATGCAGAGAGGTGGTACTGGAGGAGAGTATTTAGTTCAGAGCAGAAGAGAAGGGCCAAATGACCTGTTTCTGTGCTGTAATTGTTCTAGGGGTAAAATGTGTGGCAGTAACTTGGAAGCTCAACATGAACCTTCCGACTCCTAAAATCAAGAAATTTAAGATGTTAGATTTTATTTGAAAGGTTTGGTAAATTTTTAAAAATACTATCCAGAAGTTTTTTTCTTTTCTTCTTTACATCAGGAAAAATTAAATGAAATGGTTCTTGCAGTCAAGAGCAAGAGAATTCCTCCAATCCAGCCCTTGCCCACAAACACCCCCCCCCCCCCACCATTCTGGGATCAACCCATCAGCAGCGTCCACTTCAGAGACAAACCTCAGGCACAAACATCCCAAAACCATCATCCCAAGACAAGGGGTTAATTTTTTTTAATCACTATGCATTCATTTGATGTTATTTCAAATAAAAAATTAGTTTTTAATGCATATGTGAAATTAAATAATTAAAAAAAAATAAGATGAATGAAGAATTATTTCAGGAATTATCAATCATCCACTACTCCCATTAACCCCAGACACCAGTACTGAATGAAAAACTAAACTGGCCAGATTGACTGAGTAAACAGAGCTCAAATTGGCCAAAAGGTGCTGATGCCATCATTGATTTAAATGCAAGAGACACTGAGGACTATATTGGGACAGAGATGGTCCATGGACAGCCAATACGGATGCCTTGGGGAACAAAGCCCGCACTGCCAGTTGGGATGAATTAGATTATGACATAAGCAAATATTAGATACCCCCCCCCCCACAGAGAGACCCAGCCTTGATTTTCATTTTTTATATTGATAGAGAGATCCCAGACATCACCAAATGTACCGAGACCCCACCGCATGTTATCAGTTAAAGGCAACGTATTCCTCTCTAATGGAACTTTTACTACCTCTATTACAGGAAACATCCTCCCTGCCTCATTTGCCATTGGAATGTTAGGCCCGCTTGTCGTCACAAGGCCAGAAAACGCTTGAGTCAGAATACTGATCATCGTTTGAGGAGTGACGAAGGAATTTGTGAGCACGATAAGAATCCTGTTTCACTCTGGTCTGAGATTGGATGGTGAGTCCTCAGTTACACATCCCTGCAACACACTCTCCTTCGCCAACAACTGCCTCACACTCCTATTCACCCCACCAGCTCTGTGCATTCCCCCTCATTCACCTGCAATTTTCCCCCCCACAAACCCCTGTTAACCTGCCACCTCCACTGAAGAGTGGGTGAACACACAAACCCCTTACAGACGGGGCCAGATTTGATCCAGAGTCATTGACTTAACAGGACCATAACACCACCTGTGGCATAAATATTCCCAAACCAATGCTCTAGGGCACTGGGAGAGCAAACAGCTCAAATTCTGCATTTGAGAAGTTTGAACTGCTGCACAACCATCAGGATCAAAGAAAACCCTAGTTTGCTTAGTTTTCAGCTGTCATAGACCACAAAAGGCTTCCAAACCAAAATTCAAAAGACAAGCCCCACAAACAAACAAATCTCTCATAAAGCTCTAACACTCCCCTATCGAGAGGTATCATCTCCTCAAACATCTCAATGCCACAGGTGAGAAAACTGTTTTAACTCCCACTCCAAATTAAAAAGGTGCTATTCCCTTAATTGCAGCTCTCTTGAAGGGCGGAGATGGGCCTTGTTTAAAGGGCCAGCCACAATTTACTGAGATATTTCACACCTGAATTAATTGTCCTCCTGATTCCAGCTCAGGGTTTCAAACAGGAGAGTTTCCCCACTCTCGTCACTTGCAGCTTTCAGGCAGAGATGAGGTGATGCTGCCATCAGTGGAAGGTAGGAAGCCTGGTTTTACTGTGGCTGCTTTTTCTGGGGTGGTTCTTTGAGTTGTTGGGGTGAAAGGAATCCGGTGTTTGTGGAAGCCCCTGTTTGTGGGTAGTTTGCAAACTGGTGTTCCATGTGGTTCGTGGGTATTGAGCCAGAGAAATGTGTTGTTTTAATGTGTGTGGTTTACTGTGCCTGCAACTTTAGCTCTTGTCTTGGGATGATGGTTTTGGGATGTTTGTGCCTGAGGTTTGGCTCTGAAGTTGTCGGACTCTGGCTTTCCCTTACTCTTAATTTAGTCTGTATGTGGTCTGAGTCCAGCGTGTTCTTTGAATGAAGTGATAGGAGAAGGTATTCGGTTCAACAGTCAATTTATTACCCAGCACAAGAATAAAACTTAACAGAGCTCTGGGTCAGTCGTTAGTTCATAGGTCACCTGCACAGTGAGCTATTCCCCAAGACTGACCCCTATTGTCCAGTTGGCTCAGTTTATATCGATCAACCTTATCATACAGAACAAAAGTTGGCTTCCTTTGCTAGATCTTTTTGCATAAGGGTTATCACAAGTCATCTCCTGTTTTGCAGATATCTGGGGTGTTGCGCTCCCATCTTAATCCTCCAGGCCAGACTATCCTGTTGTTTTGATCAGAAATTAATTCATCACCAGATATTTCTAATCACCATTCTGTTCCTGTCTGGCCAATTTCTGCTGTTCTCTTTAACACCTCCTCATGCCTTAATCTTCCTCCTAGACTGGTTTTCCATTTCCTTGGTTTCTTGCAGGCCATTCTTTGTTCTGGTCTGGCCTGTGTCTCCTGTGCTACTCACCACCTCCTTCAGTTGGAGCTTTCCTCCTAAATCGTTTTATGAATTTCCTCTCCCTGTATTTGGGAGCAGACAATTTTGCTCAGCCAACTTCGCTCCATGCTGTGATTGCCACTTAATCACATTCCTCTTTTTCCCTGAACCATGCAGTACATATCAACTTATTAATTAATCATTTCTTTCATAATGTTTTAACCCCTAGATTCCAACAAAGTGTAGGCTGCTGATGGTTTGATCCCAGAATTGGGGTGGGGAGGGGGGCGGGGGGTGTTATTTGTGGGCAAGGGCTGGTTTGGAGGCTGCAGGGAATTCTTTTGCTCTTGACTGTAAGAAGCATTTCATTTAATTTTTACTGATGTAACCATCTTACCTTACGTGTGTGTAATATTGCACTATGTTACAGGACAGTCAGTCGAATTTTGACCTTGGCATGTTTAACAGAAAATGACAGTGACCCAGGTTCAAATCTGTCCCTTGTGTCAGGATTTTCCCCCCATCACCTTTTACAAAATGGCAAGGTGAACAGGGGCATTTGTGTGGGTCAGGGTTTTTTTTAAAATTAATTTTTAAGAGTTAGTTATATTCTTGTTAATTTTACAAGAATATAATTCAAATCCCGATACATGTGGCTGATTAATACAAATTGAGATCTTCCCAGACCCACCCTCTCCACATCCCATATGAGGGACCAGAGATCTTCAACAGATGTTTTATTTAACCATAATATTGTGAATATTTCAAAACTTCACTTCAACCCACCTTTAGGAAATGTGGGCTCCAAAGATAGAATGTTCATCTCGTGAACGATACATTATTTTCCTGTGGTGAACAGTTCCGAACCTCAGCCAGTTTGCAAGATATGGCCACGCACTTTCTAGCTGTACAATTTGCAGCAATTTAAACCTGGTAAATATTCAGTTTTAATTTAAATTTAATTCCTTAACATCTCTTTCTCATGGATCCTGTGGGAATTTAAAAAAAAATACTTATTTCAACCAAGCTGCCCAACTTTAGGACATTGCCAAGTCAAATGCAGAAAAGTACAAATGACTTGTTAACATTTGAAACAAATCCGATTCCATGTATTTTCTTTTGAGGTGTCTGGTGAATAAAATTGTATTGAACCAGTCTATCTCATTTATAACGATCAGTCCATTTTCTATGTTCAAATCTCCATCCCATCTTTGCCTCAGTTTATGAATTCCTAATTTCTCAGCTTTTGCAGTCATTTCTACATTACTGAATAAATTTATATTCCCATGACCTGTTTCAGATGGTCAGGGCTTGTTATGACCTGTTACTGTTCTATCTGCCACTGTATTTTACATTTTGCATATCCTCTTCCTAAAGACAAGGAAAGGACTTCTTGTTGGTCATCTAATCTCATGTACCAGTTAGGGTTAGGGAACACAAAAAAATCAACAGGAGTCTGGAAGAGTTGCTCACAGTTCTCGTTAGTAATCATTCTCTGCCTGCCTGATTTCTGGTTTCCAATTTACCCAAATGTCTGAATTTCATAGCAGTCTTAAATTCTTCACTTCAAAGCAGAAACAATACCATTCAGGGTCTGAGTGGTGCTGGGGGCTTATTGCAGCCTTTGGATCAGGTCTAAAAATTTGCACCATTGTTTTGAAGATCAGGCAGGCATTTGGATATGTATGGCTCAGTAGAGGAGGTGAGAATTGATCCCTGTCTGGAATGTGCTTTTTAACTCTCTTTCCCAGCTTTCTGGCAAAGTCTGTGTGATGGTTTCTTCATCATAATTCCCAGAAGAAGATATTCTACAGCTAATATTCCACACACTTCACCAAATGAGGCTAGTTGTGGGAAAAAGAAGTTCCTGTCTGTGTGGATGGACAGTTTAAGGGTGAAAAAATGACCTGATGTCCACATATAGTAACTCAACCAAATTCTGTAAGGACATAAATGCTGGAGAAGCTCATCTGATCAAGCAGTGAACCTTTAAAGAGTACAGATACTCGTAGCCCTGTTAAAAGGCACAAGCCTGAAACACTGGTTGTGTATCTTTTTTTAAACTTTATTTATGAACATATAAAATACATAGTAAACAAAATAAACCAACCTCCCAAAAAAAACTATATTCCATCCCCCCTCCCCATAATTACCCCCCCCCCAAACTCCCTCGACTGAGGGAGAGAAAAATCATATCAATTCGTTGCGGCAGAATGAAAACACCAAACCTAATTTTCCACGTCATCGCAATGCATTTACTGGCCACTGCTAATACTAACTGAATAAACTCAATTTGAGGTTTATCCATTCTTAATCCCGTTGATCAAGTTGTAATATACCGCATTAGAAAAAGCAGTGGATCGAACATAAAAAGAGTTTCTTTAAAGTAGTTTCAAATAAATCCTCAGAGGCTTAACTTTATCACACAACCAGACAGACAAAAAAAAGTATTAATTTGAATCCCACAATGAAAACATTAGTCTGAATGACTAAATCCTTATCTTTTTTTCCTGGAGTTAAATACAACTGATGTAAAAAAAAATTATAATTCACCCAATTATATCGCACATTCATCAATTTAATCCACCATCTTCACACATAGTAAGTAGTCCGTTCTTCTTGGGTTAATTCTAAAGAAGAATCTCCCATTTAATCTAAAGTTGGTTTAGCCATTTTCTGTTGTCACAAACATTTCTGAAATAGATCCCTTTTTTTGCCCCATTTACAATTTTCAATTTTAGTTAACTTGGGTATCTTCAATTCCCGCCCAAATCCACCTGTGACAGCACTTGCATGGAATGACACCCGTTTACCATGTCGCTGTGTTCAACCTCACTCCTCAGTGCCCGACCGTTCACCTTGTCTATCTTTTCTTGGTTTGCCCTTCAAAATGTGACACCTCACACTTGTCTGCATTAAATTCCATCTGCCCTTTCTCCAGCTGGTCCAGATCCTTCTGCAAGCTTTCCTGGTTGTCCACAACTCCACCGTTCTTGGTGTCACCTGCAAACTTGCTAATCCAATTCACCACATTATTGTTCCAGCACCTATCCCTGAGGCACAGCTCTCGTCACAGGCCTCCAGTCTGAAGAGCAATTGGTCTCACCAACTCACTGGCTTCTCCTGCACAGCCGTTGTTTCACATCCAAAATACAGAGGACATATGGATGGATGTTAAAATTCTCAAAGGTACATTAGTTAAAATGGTGTCAAATCACAAGGAACAGAAGTTGGCCATTCAGCCCACTGTGTCTGCTATCCCCTGATCTAAACAGTTCTCGCCTCTCATTCCAAGTTATGGCTTTTTCCCCTGATCCCTTGATACCCTGACTCATTAAACATCTATTAATTCCGCCCCCCCCCCCCCACCACTTAAACTCTCTCAACAATCCAGCAACAAATTCCATGACCTTCTGGTGAAATAAATTTCTCATCTGCTTTAAATAGGTACCTTCCAATTCTAAGACAATGTCTTTTTATCCAAAGGAAACATTATTCACATCTACTGTCCAATCCTTTCAGCATTGGAAAGGTTTCTGAAATCTCCTCTCCTTCTTCTATACTCCAATGAAGAGTGGAGATATATCATCCTGGTAAATCTCTGCTCTCTCTCCAACATCAGCACATCCTTTTTAAGATAAACTTCGCAGTTCTCCAAATGAGGTCTCTCCCATGCCCCATCAACACCTCCCTACCCTAGAAACAAAGGCCAACATAGAATTTGCTTTCTTTTCCTGCCGATCCAACCTGGTGGTTACCCACTCACTATGTTTTCCTGAACGAGAACCCCCCAAGTCCCTTGACACTTGAAATAATTACATGTAATTTCTGTAACAAATTTGAAATTTTTGGAAAGATTTGGGAATCCTATTTATAAACTGTAGGAATTAAGTTGTAATCGCCCAACTGAACCTTCAAACTCCTAAAATCAAGAAAATTTGTTAGATTTTATTTGATAGTTTTTTAGTAATTTTTTTATAAATACTTTCCAGACGTTATCTATCTTTTCTATTGGGTTGTTGGGCAGGGGGAATTTAAAAAAATACTATGTATTAATTTTTCATTATCTTTGAATGAGAAATTTACGTACGCATTTAATGCATGTGAAATTAAAATTTTCAAAGAGAAGCTTAACATAACGTAATACATTTGGCTTATTTTCAAGAGTTGTGGAGAGTGAGGAGGGTTTTCATGGATTACAAAAGGATTTGGACTATTTGGAAAGATGGCAGATGGAGTTTAATGTAGGTAAGTGTGAGGTGCTTTATGTTGGGAAGAATAACCAAGATGTATGCATTGAAGGGGAGGGCATTGAGGAACAGAGGGATCTTGGAGGAATGGTTCAATAGACAATAAGAGCTGGAGTAGGCCCTTCGGCCTGTCGAGCCAGCACCGCCATTTTACAGATCATGGCTGATCACTACTATCAGTACCCCTTTCCAGCCTTATCCCCATAAACCTTAACTCCTTTGCCCACTAGAGTCTTATCTAACTCTCTTTTGAACATAATCAGCGAATCTGCCTCTACCACCCTCTGTGGCAGAGCATTCCACAGATTCACACTTCTCTGGGTAAAAAAATGTTTTCTCATCTCCGTCCTAAAGGGCCTCCCCTGTATTCTTAAACTATGCCCTCTAGTCCTCGTCTCCCCCATCACTGGGAACAAGTAATCCGACTTCACCCTATCTGTGCCCCTGATAATTTTGTATACCTCAATCATGTCCCCCCTCATCCTTCTAAACTCCATCGGATACAAGTCCAGTTTTTCTAGCCTTTCAGCATATGTCAACCCCGCCATCCCTGGAACTAACCTTGTAAATCTGCTCTGCACATCCTCTATAGCTAGTATGTCCTTCCTCAAAATTGGAGACCAGAACTGGACACAATACTCCAGGTGGGGTCTCACCAGGGCCCTGCAGAACTGCAGAAGGGCGTCTCTGTTCCTATACTCCAATCCCCTCTTTATGAAAGCCAACATGCCATTTGCCGCCTTCACAGCTTTCTGTACGTGCACGTTAGCCTTCAGTGACCGGTGAACAAGTACACCCAGATCCATTTGCTACTCCCCACACCCTAGCCTGTCTCCATTTAAATAATACTCAGCTTCGCTATTATTGCCCCCAAAATGGATAACCTCACATTTGCTCACATTGAATGTCATCTTCCATTCAGCAGCCCACACCCCCAACCTGTCCAAGTCCCTCTGCATTTTCCTGACATCCTCCTCACACCCCACACCGCCACCCAGTTTAGTGTCATCTGCAAATCTGCTCATGTTATTAATAATCCCCTCATCCAAATCATTTACATAAATTACAAACAACTGAGGACCCAATACCGATCCCTGCGGCACTCCACTCGTCACATGCTGCCATCCTGAAAAATACCCGCTTACTCCAACCCTTTGTTTCCTATTTCTTAACCAATTTCCTATCCATGTCAGCACCTTACCTCCAATACCATGCTCCCTGATCTTGCCCACTAGTCTCCCGTGCGGTACCTTATCAAAGGCCTTCTGGAAGTCCAAATACACCACATCCACTGGCTCTCCCAAGTCCACCCTCTTTTTCACATCCTCGAAAAATTCTAGAAGGTTAGTCAAGCATCACTTACCCGTAAGGAATCCATGCTGACTAGCCCTTATACTATTATTTCTGCCTAAGTGTTCTGCTATTACTCCTTTTATGATAGATTCCAATATCTTCCCACCACTGACGTCAGGCTGACCGGTCTATAATTTCCCGTTTTCTCCCTCCCTCCCTTCTTAAAAATCGGCACCACATCAGCCACTCTCCAATCCTCAGGGACCTCCCCCGAATCTATGGAACTTTGGAAAATGTCGACCAGTGCCTCCACAATTTCCATAGCAACTTCTGGGATGCAGCCCATCAGGCCCTGGGGATTTATCAGCCCTCAGTCCCAACAATTTACTCACAACCTCCTCCTTCTAGATCCGGATATCCATTAGATCCCCTACTTCCCCAGGAAAGATCCCCAAGTCTCTTGACTTATATCCTCCTTGGTGAAGACAGATGCAAAGTATTTGTTAAATTCCACAGCCAACTCCTTGTTTCCGGTAATAATTCCACCCTTTTCCATTCTTAATGGACCAATTGTAGACAGAACCAATTTCTTCCTCTTCACATATTTAAAAAAGCTTTTGCTATCCTCCATTATATTATTTGCTAATTTCCTCTCATACTTCATTTTCCCCTCTCTTATGACTTTCTTAGTTACCCTCTGATGCTCTTTGAAGGTTTCCCAATCCTCTAACTTACCACTCCGCTTCGCTATCTTATACTTACTCCCTTTGGATTTGATAGTGCACTTGATTTCATTAGTTAGCCACGGCTGCCATTTGCATCTCCTAGAGCCTTTCCTCCACTTTGGAATAAATTTGTCTTGAATCCTGTAAAAAATGTCCAAAAATACCTGCCATTTTCCCCAGTTGTCCTCCCAGCTAGTGTATCTTTCCATTTTATTTTGGCTAGCTCCTCCCTCATAGCTGCATAATCCCCTTTATTTAACTGCAGTACAGATGCTTCCGACTTCCTTTCCTTTTCCCTTTCTAATTGCAGCTCAAAAGTAACCATACCATGGTCACTATTCCCTATGGCTCCCCTACATCGAGGTCACTTATTAACTCTGCGTCGCTGCACAGCACCAAGTTCAGAATCGACTTCCCCCTGGTATGTTCCTCCACTAGCTGCTCCAAGAAAGTATCTCGTAGACATTCAATAAACTCACTCTCTTGTGTTCCTGCCCCCGTCTGATTATCCCAGTCCACCTTCATGTTGAAGTCCCCCATAACTACCGTATTGCTACCACTTTGACATGCCACTCTTAATTCCTGATTTATACTGCCACCGATATCTGAGCTACTTTTCGGAGGCCTGTAAATGACCCCCATTATGGTCCTCATGCCTTTACAATTTCTTAATTCTATCCAAACAGACTCTACCCACGTGTTTCAATGTCTTTCCTTTCAAACGCCTGAATTTCATTTCTTACCAACAGAGCTACCCCACCCCCTCTTCCCAACTTTCTGTCTTTTCTATAGGACGTGTACCCGGGAACATTGATTTCCCAATCCATTCGTGGGAATTCGGTCGTGTCCACAGGAAAAAGGGAATCTCAGGGTTGGATGTGATGTCGTGTATGTTCTCTGCCAATCAATGGGAAATCTCCAAATCTTCAATCTTGGTGCAAGAGCCCACGAGGTACAAACCAACCATCTCCTGTCCAAGCTGCAGATTGCAAGGGCTGTAAAGTGCTGCCACCGCCTGTTCACACCGAGTACTGCATGCATGAAGCTTGGGAGAGAGAGAGAGAGAGAGAGAGGTATAATACCACCACCTGGTGTCCGGACTCGCGAACTACAGGATACATGATTTTTATTTTTCATGGGAATGTTGGAGAATGAGAGGAGACTTGATTAAGGTTAACAAAATAGAGCAAGATGGATAATATGGAGCTCCAATGAACAGGGAGGTCTCACCTGTGAAGGAGCAAGTGTGAGATCTCCCAGTTCATTCTTGCTCGGGCAGTGGTGGCCAATTCAAGACAGCTCCAATTAGGGGAAGAGAATATGCTGTTTCAGGTCATGGGTTTGAAACGGTTTCCCCAGTTGTGCCATTCAGACTCAAGAGAGCAGATGCTTGCAGACAGGAAGGAAACCTAGTTTTATTGTGGAGAATTGCTTGTTTTTTGGGGTGAAGGTTGTTTGTGGTCTGAGATTCCTAAATATTTTACAATGGAAGCAGCACTTTTCCTTGTGCCTGATTGCTACATAGCGGGTAAAATGTCTCAAATCTATCGCTCAGCCAGTACTTTTGGTCATTGATTTGGAGAGAGAGTGATGGCTTGGCAATATTTATAGCATGGTGAGTCCAAAGCTCTCAAAGTGACAGTGTGGAAGGAGTTTGTCTGTTCTTTGTGTTTTCTCCCACCCTTGAGAACTTAAAATGTGTCCGTGAATTGTGGTATTGGTGAGACACAAGCTTGTTTTGCCCTCTTTTTGTTCTGTATGTCTAGAAAGTTTCAGTTTAGGGATAAAATGTCCAGACACTGTTCTGTTCAAAAGTCTAGTAACCAAATCAGATTCTCACGAGTTCTTGTCATGGATATGCATCAAGAAGCCTGTTTTGCAGCAGTCGTGTTGCATTAGAGGGGCACATACAATTTTCAAAAATAATGAGTTTGAAACCAGAAAAAGATCAGGTCGTGCCCAAAGGTTCATCTGTGCTGTTGAATTGAATTGATGCCCCCAGGTCCAGAATGTGCACTTCCACCCCATGGTCTTGAGCTTCCCAAATCGCCAATGAACTTACGGCCCCCTTGAGCTGTGGAGTGTGGGAGGAAATCCACACAGACACCAAGAGGATGTAGAAACTTCTTGCAGTCAGTGCTGACTTGATCCTGGGGTGACTCGAGCTGGAGAGGTGGGACTACTGTCCTGCCTTCACCTTGTGATGGCTGATTTTTGTCTGTTGGTGGATGGACGTCTGACATGATATTCCCTTGGCCTTGAGGGAAAGAAGAGTAGAAATTGCAAGGGCTCTGACAGAAATATTTAAAACCTGTTTATCCACGGGTGAGGTGCCAGAGGAATGGATGTAATCTAATGTTCCTTTGTTGAAAAACGGCTTCAAAAGCCAACCAGGTGAGCCTGACAGTGATAGGTTAATTATTGGAGGGTAATCAGAGAGTACCTCGAAAAGAATCTGTTCAAATAGCTGGCCTTGATCAACCATAGCATAGAATACGGGAGTCGGGCAGTGAGGTTGAGACGAGACAAGATATTGGTGAGGCCCTGTTGAGAGTACTGTGTGCAGTTCTGGTCACCAAATGAGAGGAAAGCTATCAACAAAGTAGAGAGGGTGCAGAGAAGATTTAAGTCAATGTTACCTGGATATCAGCAACTGGATTACAAAGAAAGATTGAGCAAATGAAGTCTTTATTCTTTGGATTGTAGATGGTTGAGAGGGGATTTGATCGAGGTCTTTAAAATTACTAGGAGGATAGAACGAGTTGATGTGGATAGACTTTTTTCATTGCGGGAGCAGAGATTGAAACAGGAGGTAAAAGTTTGGAAGTAACATGAGGGGGAACTTCTTTACTCAGAGTGGTGGCTGAGTGGAGTGAGCTTCCGGGAGAAATAGTGGCGGCAGGGTCCATTTTGTCATTTCAGGGAAAATTGGAGGGGAGGGGAATGCAGAGAGGTGGTACGAGAGGAGAGTATTTAGTTCAGTACAGAGAAGAAGGGCCAAGTGACCTGTTTCTGTGCTGTAATTGTTATAGGGTTAAAATGTGTGGCAGTAACTTGGAAGTCCGATACGTATTTGGGAATGGGTCGATGGCCACACTGAAATAGGCCGTTGATTCCCACTTGAAATAATTACATTGAATGCACGGAACAAATTTGAATTTCTCTTTTGAAGATTTGGGATGTGTATTTACCAATTGTCGGAATTAAGTTTTAACCACCCAACACGAACTTTCTGAGTCCTAAAACCAAGAAAACCAAGATTTTATTTGAGAGTTTTGGTCAATTTTTATAAATACTATCAAGATGTTTTCTCTCTTTATTGTTTTCTATTGGGCAGCTGTGGGAGGGGTTACTTTTGAAATCACTATGCATTAATTTTATCTTATTTTCAAGTAAGAAATTTAAGTTTTTTAATGCATATGTTAAATTAAATGTAAAAATGTTACAAATAAGATGAATGAAGAATTGTTTCAGGAACTGACGATCTTCCACGAGTGCCGTGAACCCCAGGAAGCAGGAATGTGTGAACGAAACACAAAACTGGCCAGAAGAACGGAGGAAACACAGCTAAAAGTGTCCAAAAAGGTGCTGATGCCATCTTGATTTTAATGCAGGTGACACCGAGGAATGCGTTGGGGCAGAGATGGTCTATGGGCAGCCAATACAGACGCCTTGGGTAACAAAGCCCGCACCACCAGTAGGGATGGATAATGGTGGGTAATGAATAAGCATATATTAGAGACACCGAGAGAGAGCGACACACACATACCCAGACAGACAGACACACACACACACAGACACAGAGAGACAGATACAGACACACAGAGAAACACAGAGACAGAGAGAGAAACACTGACAGCGAGAAAGAGACAGACAGAGACACACACAGACAGAGACACACAGACACAGAGAGACAGATACACACACACAGACACACAGAGAAACACACACAGACAGAGATAGAGACACTGACAGCGAGAGAGAGACAGACAGAGACACCCACAGAGACACACACAGACAGACACAGACAGACAGATAGAGAGACACACACACAGACAGAGAGAGACACACACACGACACAAAGAGACAGACACACACACAGCCAGAGACAGAGACAAACACACGACACAGAGAGACAGACACAAACACAGATACATACACACAGACATAGATAGAGAGAGACACACACAGAGATATAGACACACAGAGACACACAGATATAGAGACACACACAGAGACACAGACAGAGAGACACATAGACAGCGACACAGAGAGAGAGAAACACACACAAACAGACGGAGAGAGACACAGACAGAGAGACACACAAAGAGACACAGACAGAGACACACAAACAGACACAGAGACACACAAACAGACACAGAGACACACACATACAGACACAGAGAGACACACATTGTGACACAGGGAGAGAGACACACACACAGACAGTGACAAACAAAGAGACACAGACAGTGACACACAAAGAGACAGACAGTGACACACAAAGAGACAGACAGAGACACACAAACAGACACAGACACACACAGACACAGAGAGACACACAGACACAGAGAATCACACAGTCACAGATACACACACAGACCGATAGACAGACAGAGAGAGAGAGACACACACGGAGACACATACAGACACAGAGAATCACACACAGACACAGAGAGACACACAGAGACATAGAGAGAAACACACAGACGTAGTGACACACGCACACAGACAGACAGAGACCCCTTGGTTGTGCCCTTCACCTTCGCACTTAACTCCCTCATCTCTCCTGGCAGGATCTCATCACCTTTCCTACCCGTGGACCATGACATCTGTCTGCTCATCCTCCTTCCTGAGAATGGTGTGAACTCTACCCTAGAAACCCCACAGCAAAGAAAAGGGACCCTTCGGCCCTTCTCGTCCATGGTGAAATATCATTCTGCCAGTCTCGTCGACCTGCACCCAGTCCCTAACCCTCCTGACTTCCCACATCCATGGATCTCTGCAATTGATTCTTAAAACGTAAGAGTTTGAATGTTAAATGGTACACCATTGAGGAGTGTTGTCAAACAAAGGGATTGAGGAACTGTGGTACAGAACTGCCCGAAAGTGGAGTCCCATGTGGAGATGGGGGGGTGGGGGTGGGGGGAGTGAAGAAAGCTTCCGGTATTTTGGCCTTCAGAAATGAGAGGATTGAGTGCAGGAGGTGGGAGGCCACGAGGAAGTTGGACGAGGCATGGGTGAGGCCAACTTGGGAACGTTGTGTGCCGTTTGGGTGGCTGGAGGAGAGGAAGGATAGGAATGAGACAGCGCGTCGAGGAGAGGGACAAGAAGGTGGTCTGGCTTTCAGGGGTTTGAGTTCCAGGGGAAGGTTGGACAGGCTGGGACTTTATTCCCTGGAGCGTCGAAGATTGAGGAAGATTTGAAAATTGTGAGGGGGGACGGATCGTGTCCATGGGGACAGGCTGTTTCCAAGGAGAGTGGGAGAGATTCAAAGAGGAGGACATGGATTGAGATTGAAGGGGGATTTTCTTCCCTCAGAGGGGGGTGGGAGCGTGGAATGAGCTTTGGGCCAAGGTGGTGGAGGTGGGATGGACTGGAATCTTGGGGGGGAATGTGGGGCAGGTCCTGGTGTGGAAATGTGCAGCCTGAAGGGGAGATGGACTGGAGGCCCGAGGCAGCTCTCGGCCCTTTCCCCAGTGGGACTGGGCTGGCGAAGAGATCCCGTGGAGGGGTGGCTCAAGCTCTCGCGAGAGCGACCGCTGGGGGCCGCCATGTTGTTGATCTTTCCCGCCTTTGGAGCAGTTGGTCGCGAGCGGGAGAGGTTCGTGTCGGTGCTTCACGGGCGGGAATCGGGGCATTTTGGGAGCGAGACCAGGGAGGAGGGAGTTTCCACGGGTCGCCCTTTGGGTCTGGGGCGGCCGGAGCTCGGAGGGGAACGGGCGGGGAGATGGTTGTGAGGTGGGGCCGGGGAACCCTGAGGGAGTTTGTGGCGGGGTGACATTAGGGTGTGTGGTAGTCGGGGACCCGCGAGGCTGAAGGGGGGGGGGGGGTCGGGGCCCGCGAGCCTGAGGTGGGGGGGGGGCGGGGGCCGCGGGCTTGAGGTGGGGGGGGAGGGGCCCGCGAGCCTGTGGGGCGATGGGGACCGGGACCGTGAGGGAGTTTGTGGCGGGGTGACAATAGGGTGTGTGGTAGTCGGGGGCCCGCGAGAATGAGGGGGGTCGGGGCCCGCGAGGCTGAGGGGGGTCGGGGCCCGCGAGCCTGAGGTGGGGGGGGGCGGGGCCCGAGAGGCTGAAGGGGGGGTCGGGGCCCGCGAGGCTGAGGGGGGTCGGGGGACCCGCGAGGCTGAGGGGGGTCGGGGGACCCGCGAGTCTGAGGGGGGTCGGGGGACCCGCGAGGCTGAGGCGTGGGTCGGGGGACCCGCGAGGCTGAGGGGGGTCGGGGGACCCGCGAGGCTGAGGCGGGGGTCGGTGACCCGCGAGGTTGAGAGGGGGGGGTCGGGGGCCCGCGAGAATGAGGGGGGTCGGGGCCCGCGAGGCTGAGGGGGGTCGGGGCCCGCGAGCCTGAGGTGGGGGGGGGCGGGGCCCGAGAGGCTGAAGGGGGGGTCGGGGCCCGCGAGGTTGAGCGGGGTCGGGGTCCGTGAGGCTGAGGGGGGGGGGGTCGGGGCCCGCGAGGCTGAGGGGGGGGTAGGGGCCCGCGAGAATGAGGGGGGTCGGGGCCCGCGAGAATGAGGGGCGTCGGGGACCCAGAAGGCTGAGGAGGGACGGGGACCCACAAGGCTGAGGAGGGACGGGGACCCACAAGGCTGAGGGGGGACGGGGACCCAGAAGGCTGAGGGGGGACTGGGACACAAGGCTGAGGGGGGACGGGGACCCAGAAGGCTGAGGGGGGGGACGGGGACCCAGAAGGCTGAGGGGGGGACGGGGACGCAGACCCAGAAGGCTGAGGATGGTCGGGGACCCAGAAGGATGATGGGGGACGGGGACCCAAAAGGCTGAGGGGGGACGGGGACCCAGAAGGCTGAGGGGGGACGGTGACCCAGAAGGCAGATGGGGGACGGGGACCCAGAAGGCTGAGGGGGGACGGGGACCCAGAAGGCTGAGGGGGGACGGGGACCCAGAAGGCTGAGGGGGGACGGGGACCCAGAAGGCTGAGGGGGGGAGGGGACCCAGAAGGCTGAGGGGGGACGGGGACCCAGAAGGCTGAGGGGGGACGGGGACCCAGAAGGCTGAGGGGGGACGGGGACCCAGAAGGCTGAGGGGGGACGGGGACCCAGAAGGCTGAGGGGGGACGGGGACCCAGAAGGCTGAGGGGGGACGTGGACCCAGAAGGCTGAGGGGGGACGGGGACTCAGAAGGCTGAGGGGGGACATGGACTCAGAAGGCTGTGGGGGGACGGGGACCCAGAAGGCTGAGGGGGGAAGGGGACCCAGAAGGCTGAGGGGGGACGGGGATCCAGAAGGCTGAGGGGGGACGGGGACCCAGAAGGCTGAGGGGGGACGGGTCCCACAAGGCTGAGGGGGGACGGGGACCCAGAAGGCTGAGGGGGGACGGGGACCCAGAAGGCTGAGCAGGGACAGGGACGCAGAAGGCTGAGCAGGGACAGGGACGGGGACCCAGAAGGCTGAGGGGGGACGGGGAACCAGACGGCTGAGGGGGGACGGGGACCCAGAAGGCTCAGGGGGGACGGCGACCCAGAAGGCTGATGGGAGACGGGGACCCAGAAGGCTGAGGGGTGACGGGGAACGGGACCCACAAGGCTGAGGAGGAACGGGGACCGGGACCCACAAGGCTGAGGGTGGACGGGGATCGGGACCCAGAAGGCTGAGGGGGGACAGGGACCGGGACCCAGAAGGCTGAGGGGGGACTGGGACACAGAAGGCTGAGGGGGGACGGGGACCCAGAAGGCTGAGGGGCGACGGGGACCCAGAAGGCTGAGGGGCGACGGGGACCCAGAAGGCTGAGGGGGGACGTGGACCCAGAAGGCTGAGGGGGGACCGGGACCCAGAAGGTTGAGGGGGGACGCGGACCCAGAAGGCTGTGGGGGGACGGGGACCCAGAAGGCTGAGGGGGGAAGGGGACCCAGAAGGCTGAGGGGGGACGGGGACCCAGAAGGCTGAGGGGGGACGGGGACCCAGAAGGCTGAGGGGGGACGGGGACCCAGAAGGCTGAGGGGGGACGGGGACCCAGAAGGCTGAGGGGGGACGGGGACCCAGAAGGCTGAGGGGGGACGGGGACCCAGAAGGCTGAGGGGGGACGGGGACCCAGAAGGCTGAGGGGGGACGGGGACCCAGAAGGCTGAGCAGGGACGGGGATCCAGAAGGCTGAGGGAGGACGGGGACCCAGACGGCTGAGGGGGGACGGGGACCCAAAAGGCTGAGGGAGGACGGCGACCCAGAAGGCTGAGGTGGGATGGGGACCCAGAAGGCTGAGGTGGGATGGGGACCCAGAAGGCTGAGGGGGGACCGGGACCCAGAAGGCTGAGGGGGGATGGGGACCCAGAAGGCTGAGGAGGGACGGGCACCCAGAAGGCTGAGGAGGGATGGGGACGGGGACCCAGATGGCTGAGGGGGGACGGGGACCCAGAAGGCTGAGGAGGGACGTGGACGGGGACCCAGAAGGCTGAGAGGGGACGGGGATCCAGAAGGCTGAGGGGGGACGGGGACCCTGAAGGCTGAGGGGGGACGGGGACCCAGAAGGCTGAGGGAGGGACGGGGAGCCAGAAGGCTGAGGGGGGACGGGGACGGGGACCCAGAAGACTGAGGAGGGATGGGGACCCTGAAGGCTGAGGGGGGACGGGGACCCTGAAGGCTGAGGAGGGACGGGGACCCAGAAGGCTGAGGGGGGACGGGGACCCAGAAGGCTGAGGGGGGACGGGGACACAGAAGGCTGAGGGGGGATGGGGACCCAGAAGGCTGAGGGGGGATGGGGACCCAGAAGGCTCGGGGGGACGGGGACCCAGAAGGCTCAGGGGGGACGGGGACCCAGAAGGCTCAGGGGGGACGGGGACCCAGAAGGCTCAGGGGGGACGGGGACCCAGAAGGCTCAGGGGGGACGGGGACCCAGAAGGCTCAGGGGGGACGGGGACCCAGAATGCTCAGGGGGGACGGGGACCCAAAAGGCTGAGGGGGGACGGGTCTGGGACCCTGAAGGCTAAGGGGGGGAAGGGGACCCAGTATGCTGAGGTGGGACGGGTCTGGGTCCCAGAAGGCTGAGTGGGGACGGGAACAGGGACCCACAAGGCTGCGGATGCCTGGAGCGCATGGCCGGGCAGGATAGTGGAGTCTGGAATAATAGGGACCTTTAACAATTAGACAGGCACATTGATGCGAGAAAAATAGTGTTTTACTGGTGTGAGGGGGGAAAGGTTCAGTTTGTAGAAGGTTTGAGCTATTGTCTTGGACACCGCCCTGGACATCTCAGGTAAAAACCCTCCACCATTGAGAACATTTGCAGGGAACGCTGCTGTCAGAGAGCAGCAGCAATCAAGGATCCACATCACCCGCTCTGTTCTCACTGCTCCCATCAGGAAAGAGGTATAGCCAGGTTCAGGAACAGCTGCTACTCCTTCACCACGAGACTCAACACACATTCAGGGACTCATTTAAAGACTCTCCCTTTTGCACTTTGAATTTTTTCTCTCTCTATTGCAGTTTGTTTTCATTTCCACATTTTCAGAGACTTCAAGTAGATGAGTCCAGTTGGGGAAACTTGGTTTTGGTCTATATCATGGTTACTTTTAACTCCTTTTATTGTTCATTTATATTAGTGTCTGGGCCCCTATGTGGTCCAGGTACAGCTGACAGACCTTTACCAAAGGGTCACGTTTATGTGATTTTTTTTTTTCCATAGGTAACTGCAGTTCATTTCCACAGCCCAGCGTGCTATCGGACATCCAGTTGACCATGATACATCTCTTCGCGAAGGCCAGTGCTATTTTTATCAATGAGATTAGATATTTGGTCAAGTTGTCGCTTGTTTCAATGAAGAGATTGCTCCAGGTCTCACGTGGAGGTCACTGCTGTGATCGTGGTTAATTTTTCTGCGCTTTCTTGCCAAAATGGCCTCACTTTCACGCACGACAACGTAGAAAAGTTTAATGAAGCTCATCATCCCATTGGCCTTCATAACTATCCTATCAACCTGAGTGGCAACCTTGAGGGATGTTTGGATTTGAACCCCAAAGTCCCTCTGTTTAGCCTCACTCATGTAACCGACTGGTAACCTTGTACCCAGCCTTCTGGTTTGTCCTCCCAAAATGCATCACCTCACACTTACCTGGATTGAACTCCTTATCCTTCGACAACCTTCAGCTTCATCCACAACTCCTCCAACCTTCACATCATCTGCAGACATACTGACCCATCTTCTGCCTCTTCATCCAGGTCATTTGTAAAAATCATCAAGAGCAGGGGTCCAAGAACAGATCCTTGTGGCACTCCACTCCTCTCTGCTTTCTTCCAACAAGACAATTTTTTATCCACAGCCAAAGTTACCCCGATCCTTTGCCAAATTGCTTTCTGATGAGTCTCGTCAAATTCTTGCTAAAATCCATGTAGACCACATCTACCACACGACCCTCATTCATTTCCTTTGTTACCCCACTCAAATAAAACTCATTTAGACTCATGAGGCATGACCTTCCCATCACAAAGCCATGCTGACTGACCTTGAGAAGTCTGTACTTCTGCAAATGCTCATAGATCCTATACTGGTCTATAATTCCCAAGATTCTCCCCATTACCTTTTCTAAACAAGGCGACTGCATTTGATGGTTTGCGCTGGATTTTGGGGGCAGGGGGCTGGGTGTTTGTGGGCAAGGGCTGGGTTTGGGGGCTGTAGGTGACTCGGAATTCTCTTCTCCTCTTAACTGCAAGGAACACTATGTCTAACTTCCTGCTGATGTGACTCTGTCTGTTTTATGACTGAATGAAGTGAATTTTGTGTAATATTGCACTTTATACCATGACAATCAATTGAATTTTGATCTTGGCATGTTTGGAAGAATGTTCTTAGTGACAGTGACCCAGGTTCAAATCTGTCACCATGTAAGGGGTTTGAGTGTTTTTTTTTTCTCACCCTTTTTTTTTTTTTTTTTAAAATTTTTTATTTTTCACACCATAAATCACAATAGCCATGATATACACTTTTTCTTTTCCACACATTTACAGTGACTTTTTTCTCACCCTTGTTGAAGTCGATTTCCTGTCAAGGTACAAAAAGATACAGTAACAAACCACAAACTCTAAAACACAGTCTTTATTGAGTCATGCCAGCAGGAATGAGGGGTACCAGTGGTGGGTGAACAGACTCACCTCACTATCAATGTTTGAACGGCAGTTAAAGAACACACTCACATGGTAGAGCTTTTAAGACATTTTCCTGCCAACAAATTGGATAACATTTCTTGGAAGGTATTAGTACAGCTTCTGCTTTACATTTTGCACATCCTCTTCCTCAAGACACAGAAAGGATATGTTGTTGGCAATTTAATCTCATGTGCCCATTATAATTAAGAACATCCTTCTGGTCAACAAAATTTCAACAGAAATCTGGAAGGGTTGCTCACAGCACACATTGGTAATCATTCTCTGCCTGTCTGATTTCTGGTTTCCAATTTACACATGTAATGTCTAATTTCATAGTCATTTTTAATTCTTGAAGTTGACAATGGTGTCTAACAGTTCAAAGCAGAAACAGCCATTCTGGGACTGAGTGGTGCTGAAGGCTTCTTGCAGCCTTTGGATCAGGCCTGATGAGCCTCCTTCAGGTGGCCAGAATACCCCCGATGTAAAGTCACATATTCTGCCCGAATGCGGCTGTAAGGAGGCCATGTGAAAGAGCAGATGCGGCTCGGAGGAGTACTTACCAATCTTCCTTCGGGAGGTATGATCTCCGTGTCTGAGCAATTCCCCCGAGGAACCTGAATGCAGCCGCCTGATGATAATCAGCCAGGGACCCAAATCCCCACGCCTGACAGCCCCTCTCCTCATGCCCGACAACCCACCCTTCCCGCGTCCGACAGCCCCATTCACCTCACCCGAGAGCCCCCATCACTGCTCCCGACACCACCCATGCCTCCCCTGCCCCAACATCCTGTGCCAGCCGCACCTGCCCTGATGTCCTGCGCTGACAGGAACTGGAGTGCGCTCTGAGGCGCCTCTCCTGAAGCTTTCCCTTTCAGGCTGCCATCTGAAAGAACATTCCATAGGGCTGTTTCTGCTTCTGCAGACTGATTCTTGACGTAGAATGCAGCTGAAACTGGCTCCAGCTGTAGTCAATTCGCACTATTGTTTTAGAGATGAGGCAGGCATTAGGATATGAGACTCAGTCGTGGAGTTGAGAATTGATTCCTGTCTGAAATGTCCTTGGTCACTCTCCTAGCTTCCTGGCAAAATCTGTGTGATGATGTCTTCATCAGAATTATCAGAACAAGATCCAGCTAATATTCTGCACCCTTCATCAAATTGGAAAGTGAATGGGGGGAGTTGTGTGGTCAGGGCTTAATATGACACAGAATGATGCAGGTCTGTGTGGATTCAGTTGAAATGAGAGGGCAGATAACCTTTAACTTATCCCTGATCCCCCAACAAACCCACTCCCCCAATGCTAATCCCCCAAATGGCACAAGGTTGAACTGAGTCCTTTCAGGGTGAGAGGCAGAAGAGTGGCCTTTGTTCTGTACAAGGGCCAACAGATGCCAAGGACCGATCACCTCAAGGAGTGAACGAGGATTTAGAATAGGTTTTCCCCAACACAGAACAAAGTAGGAGCAGGAGGCTGTTTCTCCCCGTGAGCCTATTCTGCCTTTAGGTGAAGGACCACCAGAACGAGGAATAAAGAATGAAGCTGGAGGAACTCAGCAGGTTAGGCAGTGTCCATGGAGAGAGATGGTCAGTTAATGATTCAGGTCCGTACACAGACTGAAGCGAGAAGGGGAGCTGGCACAAAATTGGGAGGGCCCAGTGCCACAGAGGATCACAAGACCACCCGACAGGCTGAACTTGTGATGGACACTATGAACTATGTATGTCATAAAGTACAGTATGTGCTCTGTGTCGCCACATCACCTCGTTGGGTTTTATCTCAAAGAAGTGGTGAAAGGCTTTGATATAGATGTATGGACTGGCCAGTCCATATCTTCCTGACCTTCTCCAACCTCTCCCTTAGCTCCACCCTGGATTTCCCGGACTAGCCCCCTCTTGCTTCTGTTCATGGAACCTGGCCCAGTCGTGTATCAGTAATGCTCAGGTTTTTGGTCATTGAAGGTGTTTAATCACTCCATCCTATTTGACGTGATTATTGTGTGCACCACAATGCTGATCCCAAAGGCTTTGGGCAATGTGTACACCTGGTGTAACTGTGCCCAAACTGTCTGGGCTGCACACGTAGATGAGGAATCGAACTCCCACTTTGAGTTGACTCAGAGAATTAATGAAGGACACAGAGTTTCACCAAACCACACTCCAACTCTCTTTCGTTCTTATATGCAAGATTCTTTGCACAAAACAGAGAGAGAGTTATTGATCGTATTTACACCAGCTTGACTTCAAGTCACAAGATAGTCTCGCGAGCCATTTACTTGAATGATGGCTCGCGTGGCAGCACCCACTCCTGGCGACTGTGGGTCACTCTGATTAGGGTGTCCGAGCAATGCCAGCATAAATGTTGCCAATATTTAGGAGAAGTGTTGCCCAATTAAGGAATGGTTGTGGTGTTTTGGAGAATTGCATTGTCAGGATTTAAATATGGCGGTTCGGAAATTATGTAAAGATAAAATGCCCAGGGTTTCTTTGGAAAAATTGACTTGGAAATATGAGTTGGTGGGGGGGGGGGGGGTGTGGTTTGTGTCTTCCTCATTTTAAGAATTTTGAAAAGCAGCTCAATTAAGATTTATAAATATATTGTATAATTTAGATGATATTCCAGCTTGGGTTTCTGTTGAATTTAATGCAATAGGGAATACGGATCCCCAAGATTTTATTTACAAATGGAATCCTAAGCTTTATTTGGAAGTGGGGAATCATCTATTTTGAAACATTTGATTGAGTTGATAATGAAATTCGCATGAAAGGTTTAATATTGAAATAGGCATTTTCCTTTTTCAATAGACAACCAATTCTGGAGGATTTGGAGATGGAAGGGTATTAAGAAAATTAGTTTTGAGGATGTGAGATTGAAATCTTTGAAAGAATTATCTTGTTATTACCAAGTTAAAGCTTTTTTATCTTTAAAAATAGGTCTTACTTTGATGTTACCTAATCAAAGTGAATTAGAATTACTGATTTGTTATCCTGCTGGAAATAAATTTATTTCAGTAATGTATAACTTGCTTCAATCTAAGGCCCCAAAAACTGGAGTGAATAAATCTAGATGAAGACGGGAAATAGATTTAAATTCTCAAATAAGCGAAAAGGATTGGATGGATTTGTGTAAATAATCTGACTAAGATATAGGTTGGTTCAATATCATTTTTTACATCAGTTCTATTTGACTCCACAAAAATCAAATAGATTAAATCCTGCCGTATCGGATTAATGTTTTCGATGTGAACCTGAGATTGGAACATTTTTGCATTCAACTTGGCAATGTCCTAAAGTTAGACAATTTTGGATTGGGGTACGTAATTTTCACAGGCCTTCATGTTATTTTTACCGAGTAATATTAAGCTCACACCAAGACACAAGAGCAACTTGTCCGTGAACTACTCTTTGCAGACGATGCCGCTTTAGTTGCCCATTCAGAGCCAGCTCTTCAGCGCTTGACGTCCTGTTTTGCGGAAACTGCCAAAATGTTTGGCCTGCAAGTCAGCCTGAAGAAAACTGAGGTCCTCCATCAGCCAGCTCCCCACCATGACTACCAGCCCCCCCACATCTCCATCGGGCACACAAAACTCAAAATGATCAAGCAGTTTACCTATCTCAGCTGCACCATTTCATCGGATGCAAGGATCGACAACGAGATAGACAACAGACTCGCCAAGGCAAATAGCGCCTTTGGAAGACTACACAAAAGAGTTTGGAAAATCAACGAACTGAAAAACCTCACAAAGATTAGCGTATACAGAGCCATTGTCATACCCACACTCCTGTTTGGCTCCGAATCATGGGTCCTCTACCGGCATCACGCTTCCACCAGCGTTGTCTCTGCTCCATCCTCAACATTCATTGGAGCGACTTCATCTCCAACATCGAAGTACTCGATATGGCAGAGGCCGACGCTGCTGAAGATCCAACTGTGCTGGGTAGGTCACGTCTCCAGAATGGAGGACCATCGCCTTCCCAAGATGGTGTTATATGGCGAGCTCTCCACTGGCCACCGAGACAGAGGTGCACCAAAGAAGAGGTACAAGGACTGCCTAAAGAAATCTCTTGGTGCCTTCCACATTGACCACCGCCAGTGGGCCGATATCGCCTCAAACCGTGCATCTTGGCGCCTCTCAGTTTGGCCGGCAGCAACCTCCTTTGAAGAAGACCGCAGAGCCCACCTCACTGACAAAAGACAAAGGAGGAAAAACCCAACACCCAACCCCAACCCACCAATTTTCCCTTGCGACCGCTACAACCGTGTCTGCCTGTCCTGCATCGGACTTGTCAGCCACAAACGAGCCTGCAGCTGACGTGGACATTACCCCTCCATAAATCTTCGTCCGCGAAGCCAAGCCAAAGAAAGATTAAGGTTATGAGGCCAAAATTAAATTGAAATATTTATCACATTGAATTTGTGTCAATTGCTTCAGCAGTTGCTCGGAAATGTATAGCTGTAGCGGCACACATCGAGACGCAGTCGAATCGGCTCTGCACTGTTACGGCCGCAGCAGCAGTGTAGCCGTGTCAAGATGTTACTGCTGGGCGCATCTTCTCCCCAGCTCAAACGGGCCATGCAGATGCACTTGGCTGCGTCGTTACATCACCGCCCCTGTGTGGGCGGCACTTACGGGCCACCTGATAAGGTGCAGCATGGGAATTTTCCAATATAAACTGTTGGAAGTGCAAGCGACTAACAAAGTCATCTCCTTATTTCATTTCTCCTTGTAGCTACCGCTACAATTGGTGACCCCGACGAGTCCAGACGATTCTGGACTCCACACCATGGATGCTGCAGCAGTCAACGCAGTGGCTATGAAATTGCCAACCTCTGGACGCTTCGCCCACGCACTTGGTTCAGGCAAGCGGAAGCACGATTTCACCTCCGGCAGATCACGTCTGACTCGACAACGTTCTACCATGTCGTCAGTTCCCTGGACCAAGAGACCGCGGCCAGTGTGGACGACCTGATACACGATCCCCGGAGGAAGGAAATACCCAGCCCTCAACAAACTCCTCTTGAGGGCTTTCGGCCTGTTCAGACGACAGTGCGCTGCCAGGCTGATGCACCTGCACAGCTAAGGAGACAGAACACCATGTGCCCTGATGGATGAGATGGTCGCACGAGCAGAGGGCCACAAGTCATGCCTCATGTCTGAGTAGGCTTTCTTGGAACAGATGCCAGATGACATACAACTGCCGTTGACGGACGAAGATTTCTCAGACCCACGTAAGGTCACGGCCAGAGCTGATGCGCTGTGCACATGAAACATGAAAATGAGTCCGCCATGAACCGATTGACTCATCCTCATGTGGGGCAGCAGAACTGATCCCACCCGAACCGAGCACAACCGCGCCCCATCAAATTAGCAGAGGCACTGAACGTTAGCTGGTGTCTTTATCAGCAACATCGATGGGCTCGAGCGTGAAGATGCAGCCAGCCCTGCTCATTTTCAGAAAATGCCCAGGCCAGCCGCCGCTCATGGACAAGGTGGCTGACCTCACCAATAGCCTCTTGAACATTACTGACAAGGCTAGTGGCCGGCACGGGTGCTGAACTCAGTGTCATCCCACCAATCGCCCTGAAGAGACGAACATACCCACAAGGTCCCACCCTCTGGGCGACAAAAAAGACTGCCATCAAGACCTTTGTCACGCACAATGTCCAAAAACAACTCGGCAGAGAAAATTTCTAGTGGAATTTCATTCGAGCCACTGTGGACACATCACTTCTCGGCGCAGACTTTCTACGAGCACACAGCCTGCCTTTGGACGTGAAGGCCAAACGCTTGGTCCATTCCCAGACATCCCAATAGATATTTCTCCAGGAATGCTTTATGTTCTTGGCATTCTCCAGTTTATTTATTTTTTTAGGAGTGGGGGGGATGTTGGGAGGGTGGGTTGAGGGGGATGGGAGGATAATACCACATGTTTAATTTTTAAAAATAATTTACAGTTGAATGTAATACAATTATTATTTTGGTGAAAAATTGAGAAATAAAGTATTAAAAAAATCAAATTGCATTGTCTGCAAATCACCCAGAATGTGTGATGTGTGGCGGCTCACCACCAGGCAGGCGAACCAGCCCCGCTTGTAAGCCACGCGGTGGGACAGCCGGCCAAAATGGCGCCATTGGATGTGTTCCCTTCCTCCCAGCACGGGGCTCAGAAGCCCCGAGCTGGGGGACCACGTGATGCCCAGGTGACGTCAGCGCCCTCCAGCATGGTTTTCAGCCAGGTCCAGGATGGGAGTATAAGTACAGCTTAGCAGCCTGCAATAAACTAGTCTGCTCACTGAGCTCAAACTGTCTGGTTGTGTGTGTTCTTTCAGGAGCACTGTAGCTGATGCAACAATTGGTGACCCTGATTGGATCAAACGTCTTTGAACCCATCATGAGTGAGCCTGGGGTGATCAGCGCCTTAGCCGCGAAACTCCATGAATTCTGGGTTCAGGAGCTGGAGACCTGCGTCAGCCACGCGGAGGCTCAGTTTCACCTCTGCCAGACCTCGTCCGACACAACCAAATTCTATCATGTGGTCGCTGCCCTGGACCTGGCCATCGGCAGACACGTGCTGCACCTTGCTCAGCACCCACCCGCCGAAGACAAATACGAGACCGTAAAGCAAGTGCTTACTGGATCCCTCGGACTATACAGACACCAGCATGCCGCTCAGATGCTACACCTCGGCGCCCTGAGGGACAGATCCCCAATGGAGCTGATGGACGAGATGCTCACGCTCATGGGTGAGCACACCAACTCCCCACTCTTCGAGTGCATTTTCCTCGACCATATGCCCGGAGACGTCCAGCTGCTGCTGGTCCAGGAGAGCTTCACTGACGTGAGGAAGGTCCCCAAGAAGGCCCAGGAGCTATGGCACGCACTATTCCCAGAGGGCTCAGTGGTCCAGTAGGTCTCGAGGCACAGACATGACCACGCCAAGCCTGCCCCGAGCGCTGCAGTAGAGCATTTGGCTCCTGCAGGGGTGCCCAAGAGCATAACCAAGGCCACAGCATCCGCTCCATGCCTCTGCTCCTACCACCAGCGCTGGGGAGCCAAGGCTCGGAAGTGTCATCAGTCTGGCTCATTCCAGGGAAATGACCAGGCCGGCCAGGGTTAATGGCTGCGGGGGCTGGCGAAGAACACAGCCTCCTCTATCTGCGGGACTCAGTCAGCAGCTGGCAGTTCCTCGTTGATCTGGAGCCCAGATCAATGTCATCCTGGCCACGACCGTCGAGTCCAGGAACTGACCTTGTGGTCCTCCCCTCCGTGCAGCCAATGCAACAGCAATCCAGATGTATGGAGACAAGACAGTCCACTTCCAGATCAGCCAATGAAATTTCACATGGAGGTTCACCGTCTTGTCCTTTCCAACTGCCATCCTGGGTGCAGACTTCCTCCTCGCACATGGGCTTCTGGTAGATATTCGGGGTAGGCGCCTGGTGGACGCCGTACCTTCCAGGCCGTTCGCCTCGACGCCTCCTGCTCGGAGCAACCACAGATGGCCACGATTAGCACACCCAGAGACTCGTTCCAGTGAATCCCGGAAGAGTTCACGACACTCATCAAGCCATAGTTCTCCGCTGCCTCACCGCACCACGGGCTGTTCCACCACATCCCCACTCAGGGCCCACTGGTTCACGCCAAGGCTCGCCGGCTCCTGCCTGACAATCTCAAGGAGGCGAAGGAGGAGTTTTGGCACCTGTTGGACCTGGGGATCATTCGGCGGTCTGAAAACCCATGGGCCTCGCCGCTCCACCTGGTCCTGAAAGCCTCCGGTGGCTGGCGTCCCTGCGGAGACTATCGACGGCTCAATGAGGTAACAGTTCCTGACCGTTATCCCATCCCTCACATCCAAGACTTTGCGGCCAACCTGCATGGTGCGAGGGTTTTCTCCATGGTTGACCTGGTGCGTGGATATTACCAGATCCCGGTGAACCCTGAGGACATACCAAAGACAGCAATCATCTCCCCCTTTGGCTTGTTCGAATTCCTGCGCATGCCATTCAGGCTCAAGGGTCCCGCTCAGACCTTCAAGCGCCTCATGGACTCTGTGGGCATGGACTTGGATTTTGGCTTTATTTATTAGGACGACATTCTCGTCGCCAGCAAGGGCCAGGCGCAACACAAGGCCCACCTTTGTGCCCTTTTCTCCCGGCTGGCCGATTTCAGCCTTGCTATCAACCTGGCCAAGTGCTAGTTTGGGAAAGAGTCCATGCAGTTCCTGGGCCATACCATCACGGCCGAAGGAGCCACGCCCACCGCTGCAAAGGTCTCCGCTCTCAGGGAGTTACCATGTCCGGACAGCCTCAAGGAGCTGCAGGAGTTTGCGGGTATGGACTACTTTTACAACCGCTTCATCCCGGGATTTGATGGATGCAGCCGGTGCTGTATTAAAAATAAATATGTCTGATGATGTTAAAAATCCACTGGCTTATGATTCTCAGACATTGAATAAACACTCAAAAGAATTATTCTGCTGCTGGAAAATCATTTTTGTCCCTTGTATTAGCTCTGCAACATGTAGAAGAATGTGTTTGTGCTGCTATGGGATTAAGTATTGATCATAATTTTTGAGTAAGATTAAAAATAAGAATAGATGATGATTCAACTGGAGTTTAATTTTGCAAGAATAGGACTGAAGTATAAGACACTATAATGATATTAAGGGCCAGTGTCATTGAGGATTGCTTATTTAGATGTTGGATTTAGAGGTTTCTGCTACATTTGTTTTTATTCTATTGATTATGGCTGTGAAATCTATTAAGAACAAATCAGAGATTGCAGTTTAAAATTTTAACCTTTCAGAAGTCTAAAAATTTCTCCATGGGAAGGAGGTGTAATGGAATTGTGTTAACCTTTCAAATAAATCCTCAAAGGCTTAACTTTATCACACCACCAGACAGACAAAAAAAGGTATTAATTTGAATCCCACAATGAAAACATAAATCTGAATGACTAAAGTTAAATACAAATGATGTAAAAAAAATTATAATTCACCCAATTATATCGCACATTCATCAATTTAATCCACCATCTTCACACATAGTAAGTAGTCCGTTCTTCTTGGGTTAATTCTAAAGAAGAATCTCCCATTTAATCTAAAGTTGGTTTAGCCATTTTCTGTTGTCACAAACATTTCTGAAATAGATCCCTTTTTTTGCCCCATTTACAATTTTCAATTTTAGTTAACTTGGGTATCTTCAATTCCCGCCCAAATCCACCTGTGACAGCACTTGCATTGAATGACACCCGTTTACCATGTCGCTCTGTTCAACCTCACTCCTCAGTGCCCGACCGTTCACCGTGTCTATCTTTTCTTGGTTTGCCCTTCAAAATGTGACACCTCACACTTGTCTGCATTAAATTCCATCTGCCCTTTCTCCAGCTGGTCCAGATCCTTCTGCAAGCTTTCCTGGCTGTCCACAACTCCACCGTTCTTGGTGTCACCTGCAAACTTGCTAATCCAATTCACCACATTATTGTTCCAGCACCTATCCCTGAGGCACAGCTCTCGTCACAGGCCTCCACAGAGGATATATGGATGGATGTTAAAATTCTCAAATGTACATTAGTTAAAATGGTGTCAAATTACAAGGAACAGAAGTTGGCCATTCAGCCCACTGTGTCTGCTATCCCCTGATCTAAACTGTTCTCGCCTCTCATTCCAAGTTCTGGCTTTTTCCCCTGATCCCTTGATACCCTGACTCATTAAACATCTATTAATTCCGCCACCCCCCCCCCCCCCCCCCACTTAAACTCCCTCAACAGTCCAGCAACAAATTCCATGACCTTCTGGTGAAATAAATTTCTCATCTGCTTTAAATAGGTATCTTCTAATTCTAAGACAATGTCTTTTTATCCAAGGGAAACATTATTCACATCTACTGTCCAATCCTTTCAGCATTGGAAAGGTTTCTGAGATCTCCTCTCCTTCTTCTATACTCCAATGAAGAGTGGAGATATATCATCCTGGTAAATCTCTGCTCTCTCTCCAACATCAGCACATCCTTTTTAAGATAAACTTCGCAGTTCTCCAAATGAGGTCTCTCCCATGCCCCATCAACACCTCCCTACCCTTGAAACAAAGGCCAACATAGAATTTGCTTTCTTTTCCTGCCGATCCAACCTGGTGGTTACCCACTCACTATGTTTTCCTGAACGAGAACCCCCCCCCCCAAGTCCCTTGACACTTGAAATAATTACATGTAATTTCTGTAACAAATTTGAAATTTTTGGAAAGATTTGGGAATCCTATTTATAAACTGTAGGAATTAAGTTGTAATCGCCAAACCTGAACCTTCTGACTCCTAAAATCAAGAAAATTTGTTAGATTTTATTTGATAGCTTTTTAGTAATGTTTTTATAAATACTTTCCAGATGTTATCTTTCTTTTCTATTGGGTTGTTGGGCAGGGGGAATTTAAAAAAAAATACTATGTATTAATTTTTCATTATCTTTGAATGAGAAATTTATGTACGCATTTAATGCATGTGAAATTAAAATTTTCAAAGAGAAGCTTAACTTAACGTAATACATTTTGCTTATTTTCAAGAGTTGTGGAGAGTGAGGAGGCTTTTCATGGACTACAAAAGGATTTGGACTGTTTGGAAAGATGGCAGATGGAGTTTAATGTAGGTAAGTGTGAGGTGCTTTATTTTGGGAAGAATAACCAAGACGTATGCAGTGAAGGGGAAGGCATTGAGGAACAGAGGGACCTTGGAGGAATGGTTCAAAAGACAATAGGAGCAGGAGTAGGCCCTTCGGCCTGTCGAGCCAGCACCACCATTTTACAGATCATGGCTGATCACTACTATCAGTACCCCTTTCCAGCCTTATCCCCATAACCCTTAACTCCTTTGCCCACTAGAGTCTTATCTAATCTCTTTTGAACATAATCAGCGAATCTGCCTCGACCACCCTCAGTGGCAGAGCATTCCACAGATTCACACTTCTCTGGGTAAAAAAATGTTTTCTCATCTCCGTCCTAAAGGGCCTACCCTGTATTCTTAAACTATGCCCTCTAGTCCTCGTCTCCCCCATCACTGGGAACAAGTAATCCGACTTCACCCTGTCCATCCCCCTGATAATTTTGTATACCTCAATCATGTCCCCCCTCATCCTTCTAAACTCCATCGGATACAAGTCCAGTTTTTCTAGCCTTTCAGCATATGTCAACCCCGCCATCGCTGGAATTAACCTTGTAAATCTGCGCTGCACACCCACTATAGCTAGTATGTCCTTCCTCAAAATTGGAGACCAGTACTGGGTACAATACTCCAGGTGGGGTCTCACCAGGGCCCTGTACAACTGCAGAAGGGCGTCTCTGTTCCTATACTCCAATCCCCTCTTTATGAAAGCCAACATGCCATTTGCCTTCTTCACCACATTCTGAACCTGCATGTTAGCCTTCAGTGACCGGTGAACAAGTAAACCCAGATCCATTTTCTCCTCCCCACTCCCTAGCCTGTCTCCATTTAAATAATACTCACCTTTCCTATTATTGCCCCCAAAATGGATAACCTCACATTTGCTCACATTGAACGTCATCTTCCATTCAGCAGCCCAAACCCCAACCTGTCCAAGTCCCTCTGCATTTTCCTGACATCCTCCTCACACCCCACACCGCCACCCCGTTTAGTGTCATCTGCAAATTTGCTCATGTTATTAATAATACCCTCATCCAAATCATTTACATAAATTACAAACAACTGAGGACCCAATACCGATCCCTGCGGCACTCAACTCGTCACATCCTGCCATCCTGAAAAGGACCGGCTTACTCCAACCCTTTGTTTCCTATTTCTTAACCAATTTCCTATCCATGTCAGCACCTTACCTCCAATTCCATGCTCCCTGATCTTGCCCACTAGTCTCCCGTGCGGTACCTTATCAAAGGCCTTCTGGAAGTCCAAATACACCACATCCACTGGCTCTCCCAAGTCCACCCTCTTTGTCACATCCTCGAAAAATTCCAGAAGGTTAGTCAAGCATGACTTACCCTTAAGGAATCCATGCTGACTAGCCCTTATCCTATTTCTGCCTAAGTGTTCTGGTATTACTCCTTTTATGATAGATTCCAATATCTTCCCCACCACTGACGTCAGGCTGACCGGTCTATAATTTCCCGTTTTCTCCCTCCCTCCCTTCTTAAAAATCGGCACCACATCAGCCACTCTCCAATCCTCAGGGACCTCCCCCGAATCTATGGAACTTTGGAAAATGTCGACCAGTGCCTCCACAATTTCCATAGCAACTTCTTTAAGCACCCTGGGATGCAGCCCATCAGGCCCTGGGGATTTATCAGCCCTCAGTCCCAACAATTTACTCACAACCTCCTCCTTCTAGATCTGGATATGCATTAGATCCCCTACTTCCCCAGGAAAGTTCCCCAAGTCTCTTGATACCGCATGACCACTACCCCCTAACAGAAGGCTGAGGAGGGACCGGGACCCAGAAGGTTGAGGGGGGACGCGGACCCAGAAGGCTGTGGGGGGACGGGGACCCAGAAGGCTGTGGGGGGACGGGGACCCAGAAGGCTGAGGGGGGAAGGGGACCCAGAAGGCTGAGGGGGGACGGGGACCCAGAAGGCTGAGGGGGGACGGGGACCCAGAAGGCTGAGGGGGGACGGGGACCCAGAAGGCTGAGGGGGGACGGGGACCCAGAAGGCTGAGGGGGGACGGGGACCCACAAGGCTGAGCAGGGACGGGGACCCAGAAGGCTGAGCAGGGACGGGGACCCAGAAGGCTGAGGGAGGACGGGGACCCAGACGGCTGAGGGGGGACGGGGACCCAAAAGGCTGAGGGAGGACGGCGACCCAGAAGGCTGAGGTGGGATGGGGACCCAGAAGGCTGAGGTGGGATGGGGACCCAGAAGGCTGAGGGGGGACCGGGACCCAGAAGGCTGAGGGGGGATGGGGACCCAGAAGGCTGAGGAGGGACGGGCACCCAGAAGGCTGAGGAGGGATGGGGACGGGGACCCAGATGGCTGAGGGGGGACGGGGACCCAGAAGGCTGAGGAGGGACGTGGACGGGGACCCAGAAGGCTGAGAGGGGACGGGGATCCAGAAGGCTGAGGGGGGACGGGGTCCCTGAAGGCTGAGGGGGGACGGGGACCCAGAAGGCTGAGGGAGGGACGGGGAGCCAGAAGGCTGAGGGGGGACGGGGACGGGGACCCAGAAGACTGAGGAGGGACGGGGACCCTGAAGGCTGAGGGGGGACGGGGACCCTGAAGGCTGAGGAGGGACGGGGACCCAGAAGGCTGAGGGGGGACGGGGACCCAGAAGGCTGAGGGGGGACGGGGACACAGAAGGATGAGGGGGGATGGGGACCCAGAAGGCTCAGGGGGGACGGGGACCCAGAAGGCTCAGGGGGGACGGGGACCCAGAAGGCTCAGGGGGGACGGGGACCCAGAAGGCTCAGGGGGGACGGGGACCCAGAAGGCTCAGGGGGGACGGGGACCCAAAAGGCTGAGGGGGGACGGGTCTGGGACCCTGAAGGCTAAGGGGGGGAAGGGGACCCAGTATGCTGAGGTGGGACGGGTCTGGGTCCCAGAAGGCTGAGTGGGGACGGGAACAGGGACCCACAAGGCTGCGGATGCCTGGAGCGCATGGCCGGGCAGGATAGTGGAGTCTGGAATAATAGGGACCTTTAACAATTAGACAGGCACATTGATGCGAGAAAAATAGTGTTTTACGGGTGTGAGGGGGGAAAGGTTCAGTTTGTAGAAGGCTTGAGCTATTGTCTTGGACACCGCCCTGGACATCTCAGGTAAAAACCCTCCACCATTGAGAACATTTGCAGGGAACGCTGCTGTCAGAGAGCAGCAGCAATCAAGGATCCACATCACCCGCTCTGTTCTCACTGCTCCCATCAGGAAAGAGGTATAGCCAGGTTCAGGAACAGCTGCTACTCCTTCACCACGAGACTCAACACACATTCAGGGACTCATTTAAAGACTCTCCCTTTTGCACTTTGAATTTTTTCTCTCTCTATTGCAGTTTGTTTTCATTTCCACATTTTCAGAGACTTCAAGTAGATGAGTCCAGTTGGGGAAACTTGGTTTTGGTCTATATCATGGTTACTTTTAACTCCTTTTATTGTTCATTTATATTAGTGTCTGGGCCCCTATGTGGTCCAGGTACAGCTGACAGACCTTTACCAAAGGGTCACGTTTATGTGATTTTTTTTTTTCCATAGGTAACTGCAGTTCATTTCCACAGCCCAGCGTGCTATCGGACATCCAGTTGACCATGATACATCTCTTCGCGAAGGCCAGTGCTATTTTTATCAATGAGATTAGATATTTGGTCAAGTTGTTGCTTGTTTCAATGAAGAGATTGCTCCAGGTCTCACGTGGAGGTCACTGCTGTGATCGTGGTTAATTTTTCTGCGCTTTCTTGCCAAAATGGCCTCACTTTCACGCACGACAACGTAGAAAAGTTTAATGAAGCTCATCATCCCATTGGCCTTCATAACTATCCTATCAACCTGAGTGGCAACCTTGAGGGATGTTTGGATTTGAACCCCAAAGTCCCTCTGTTTAGCCTCACTCATGTAACCGACTGGTAACCTTGTACCCAGCCTTCTGGTTTGTCCTCCCAAAATGCATCACCTCACACTTACCTGGATTGAACTCCTTATCCTTCGACAACCTTCAGCTTCATCCACAACTCCTCCAACCTTCACATCATCTGCAGACATACTGACCCATCTTCTGCCTCTTCATCCAGGTCATTTGTAAAAATCATCAAGAGCAGGGGTCCCAGAACAGATCCTTGTGGCACTCCACTCCTCTCTGCTTTCTTCCAACAAGACAATTTTTTATCCACAGCCAAAGTTACCCCGATCCTTTGCCAAATTGCTTTCTGATGAGTCTCGTCAAATTCTTGCTAAAATCCATGTAGACCACATCTACCACACGACCCTCATTCATTTCCTTTGTTACCCCACTCAAATAAAACTCATTTAGACTCATGAGGCATGACCTTCCCATCACAAAGCCATGCTGACTGACCTTGAGAAGTCTGTACTTCTGCAAATGCTCATAGATCCTATACTGGTCTATAATTCCCAAGATTCTCCCCATTACCTTTTCTAAACAAGGCGACTGCATTTGATGGTTTGCGCTGGATTTTGGGGGCAGGGGGCTGGGTGTTTGTGGGCAAGGGCTGTGTTTGGGGGCTGTAGGTGACTCGGAATTCTCTTCTCCTCTTAACTGCAAGGAACACTATGTCTAACTTCCTGCTGATGTGACTCTGTCTGTTTTATGACTGAATGAAGTGAATTTTGTGTAATATTGCACTTTATACCATGACAATCAATTGAATTTTGATCTTGGCATGTTTGGAAGAATGTTCTTAGTGACAGTGACCCAGGTTCAAATCTGTCACCATGTAAGGGGTTTGAGTGTTTTTTTTTTCTCACCCTTGTTGAAGTCGATTTCCTGTCAAGGTACAAAAAGATACAGTAACAAACCACAAACTCTAAAACACAGTCTTTATTGAGTCATGCCAGCAGGAATGAGGGGTACCAGTGGTGGGTGAACAGACTCACCTCACTATCAATGTTTGAACGGCAGTTAAAGAACACACTCACATGGTAGAGCTTTTAAGACATTTTCCTGCCAACAAATTGGATAACATTTCTTGGAAGGTATTAGAACAGCTTCTGCTTTACATTTTGCACATCCTCTTCCTCAAGACACAGAAAGGATATGTTGTTGGCAATTTAATCTCATGTGCCCATTATAATTAAGAACATCCTTCTGGTCTACAAAATTTCAACAGAAATCTGGAAGGGTTGCTCACAGCACACATTGGTAATCATTCTCTGCCTGTCTGATTTCTGGTTTCCAATTTACACATGTAATGTCTAATTTCATAGGAATTTTTAATTCTTGAAGTTGACAATGGTGGCTAACAGTTCAAAGCAGAAACAGCCATTCTGGGACTGAGTGGTGCTGAAGGCTTCTTGCAGCCTTTGGATCAGGCCTGATGAGCCTCCTTCAGGTGGCCAGAATACCCCCGATGTAAAGTCACATATTCTGCCCGAATGCGGCTGTAAGGAGGCCATGTGAAAGAGCAGATGCGGCTCGGAGGAGTACTTACCAATCTTCCTTCGGGAGGTATGATCTCCGTGTCTGAGCAATTCCCCCGAGGAACCTGAATGCAGCCGCCTGATGATAATCAGCCAGGGACCCAAATCCCCACGCCTGACAGCCCCTCTCCTCATGCCCGACAACCCACCCTTCCCGCGTCCGACAGCCCCATTCACCTCACCCGAGAGCCCCCATCACTGCTCCCGACACCACCCATGCCTCCCCTGCCCCAACATCCTGTGCCAGCCGCACCTGCCCTGATGTCCTGCGCTGACCGGAACTGGAGTGCGCTCTGAGGCGCCTCTCCTGCAGCTTTCCCTTTCAGGCTGCCATCTGAAAGAACATTCCATAGGGCTGTTTCTGCTTCTGCAGACTGATTCTTGACGTAGAATGCAGCTGAAACTGGCTCCAGCTGTAGTCAATTCGCACTATTGTTTTAGAGATGAGGCAGGCATTAGGATATGAGACTCAGTCGTGGAGTTGAGAATTGATTCCTGTCTGAAATGTCCTTGGACACTCTCCTAGCTTCCTGGCAAAATCTGTGTGATGATGTCTTCATCAGAATTATCAGAACAAGATCCAGCTAATATTCTGCACCCTTCATCAAATTGGAAAGTGAATGGGGGGAGTTGTGTGGTCAGGGCTTAATATGACACAGAATGATGCAGGTCTGTGTGGATTCAGTTGAAATGAGAGGGCAGATAACCTTTAACTTATCCCTGATCCCCCAACAAACCCACTCCCCCAATGCTAATCCCCCAAATGGCACAAGGTTGAACTGAGTCCTTTCAGGGTGAGAGGCAGAAGAGTGGCCTTTGTTCTGTACAAGGGCCAACAGATGCCAAGGACCGATCACCTCAAGGAGTGAACGAGGATTTAGAATAGGTTTTCCCCAACACAGAACAAAGTAGGAGCAGGAGGCTGTTTCTCCCCGTGAGCCTATTCTGCCTTTAGGTGAAGGACCACCAGAATGAGGAATAAAGAATGAAGCTGGAGGAACTCAGCAGGTTAGGCAGTGTCCATGGAGAGAGATGGTCAGTTAATGATTCAGGTCCGTACACAGACTGAAGCGAGAAGGGGAGCTGGCACAAAATTGGGAGGGCCCAGTGCCTCGGAAGCCACAGAGGATCACAAGACCACCCGACAGGCTGAACTTGTGATGGACACTATGAACTATGTATGTCATAAAGTACAGTACGTGCTCTGTGTCGCCAGATCACCTCGTTGGGTTTTATCTCAAAGAAGTGGTGAAAGGCTTTGATATAGATGTATGGACTGGCCAGTCCATATCTACCTGACCTTCTCCAACCTCTCCCTTAGCTCCATCCTGGATTTCCCGGACTTGCCCCCTCTTGCTTCTGTTCATGGAACCTGGCCCAGTCGTGTATCAGTAATGCTCAGGTTTTTGGTCATTGAAGGTGTTTAATCACTCCATCCTATTTGACGTGATTATTGTGTGCACCACAATGCTGATCCCAAAGGCTTTGGGCAATGTGTACACCTGGTGTAACTGTGCCCAAACTGTCTGGGCTGCACACGTGGATGAGGAATCGAACTCCCACTTTGAGGTGACTCAGAGAATTAATGAAGGACACAGAGTTTCACCAAACCACACTCCAACTCTCTTCGTTCTTATATGCAAGATTCTTTGCACAAAACAGAGAGAGAGTTATTGATCGTATTTACACCAGCTTGACTTCAAGTCACAAGATAGTCTCGCGAGCCATTTACTTGAATGATGGCTCGCGTGGCAGCACCCACTCCTGGCGACTGTGGGTCACTCTGATTAGGGCGTCCGAGCAATGCCAGCATAAATGTTACCAAAATTTAGGAGAAGTGTTGCCCAATTAAGGAATGGTTGTGGTGTTTTGGAGAATTTGTGTACAATGGTTGTTCTGGGAGAAGTGGAGGTTCTAATAAACAAAAACTGAAGGTTGTGTTTTGAAGGAAAGTATGGAGTGCTTTGCTAAAAAGGGACAAAAGTTGTATTTTTCAAAATAGGTCCTGTTTTTGGGTCAAAACCGACATCTTTACTGTGCAAAAATGTGTGCAATTTTCATTTCAAAAGCCAAAACTGTGATTTTCAAATTGGGGTTGAAAAAAACATCTGTGCTTTGTAAAATATGATACAATAAGATACAGGAGCAGAAGTAGGCCATTTGGCCCATTGTGTCCATTCCATCATGAACTGATCCATTCTCCCACTCACCTTTAATACCTTGACTATTCAGATATGTCACGGAGTTGTGTTAACCTTTAATATTAATTTAATATTTCTCGTATATAAAAATGTCTTAGTAAATTAAATTACTGAGGTAAAATATTGTACCTGTATTCTTGATGAGTTAGCTTGGATGTTTCCAGGTGTACAGAAGCCATACCACTTGGGATCATTAAAGCAAACACTGTGTCTGGGGCTCGAGAAAAATTTTTTCAATTGGTTTGGTTTGCCTCAAGAAATGAAATCAGATCAGGGAAAGAATTTTATGTCAGATGTATTTCAACCGTTAGTTTATAAACAAGGAGCTCAACAAATTGCATTGTCAGGATTTAAATATGGCGGTTCGGAAATTATGTAAAGATAAAATGCCCAGGGTTTCTTTGGAAAAATTGACTTGGAAATATGAGTTGGTGGGGGGGGGGGGGGGGGGGTGGGTGTGGTTTGTGTCTTCCTCATTTTAAGAATTTTGAAAAGCAGCTCAATTGAGATTTATAAATATATTGAATAATTTAGATGATATTCCAGCTTGGGTTTCTGTTGAATTTAATGCAATAGGGAATACGAATCCCCAAGATTTTATTTACAAATGGAATCCTAAGCTTTATTTGGAAGTGGGGAATCATCTATTTTGAAACATTTGATTGAGTTGATAATGAAATTGGCATGAAAGGTTTAATATTGAAATAGGCATTTTCCTTCTTCAATAGACAACCAATCCTGGAAGATTTGGAGATGGAAGGGTATTAAGAAAATTAGTTTTGAGGATGTGAGATTGAAATCTTTGAAAGAATTATCTTGTTATTACCAAGTTAAAGCTTTTTTATCTGTAAAAATAGGTCTTACTTTGATGTTACCTAATCAAAGTGAATTAGAATTACTGATTTGTTATCCTACTGGAAATAAATTTATTTCAGTAATGTATAACTTGCTTCAATCTAAGACCTCCAAAACTGGAGTGAATAAATCTAGATGAAGATGGGAAATAGATTTAAATTCTCAAATAAGCGAAAAGGATTGGATGGATTTGTGTAAATAATATGACTAAGATATAGGTTGGTTCAATATAATTTTTTACATCAGTTCTATTTGACAACGTAGAAAAGTTTAATGAAGCTCATCAAGGCTGAGGGGGGTCGGGGACCCAGAAGGCTGAGGGGGGATGGGGACCCAGAAGGCTGAGGGGGGACGGGGACCCAGAAGGCTGAGGGGGGACGGGGACCCAGAAGGCTGAGGGGGGACGGGGACCCAGAAGGCTGAGGTGGGACGGGGACCCAGAAGGCTGAGGGGGGACGGCGACTCAGAAGGCTGAGGGGGACGGGGACTCAGAAGGCTGAGGGGGGCGGGGACCCAGAAGGCTGAGGAGGACGGGGACGGGGTCCCAGAATGCTGACGGGGGACGGGGACCCATAAGGCTGAGGTGGGACGGGGACCCAGAAGGCTGAGGGGGGACGGGGACCAAGAAGGCTGAGGGGGGATGGGGACCCAGAAGGCTCAGGGGGGACTTGGACCCAGAAGGCTGAGTGGGGACGGGGACCCAGAAGGCTGAGGGGGGACGGGGACCCAGAAGGCTGAGGGGGGACGGGGACCCAAAAGGCTGAGGGGGGACGGGTCTGGGACCAAGAAGGCTAAGGGGGGACGGGGACAGGGACCCAGAATGCTGAGGGGAGACGGGGACCCCGAAGGCTGAGTGGGGACGGGGACCCACAAGGCTGCGGATGCCTGGAGCGCATGGCCGGGCAGGATAGTGGAGTCTGGAATAATAGGGACCTTTAACATTTAGACAGGCACATTGATGCAAGAAAAATAGTGGGTTACGGGTGTGAGGGGAGAACGGTTCAGTTTGTAGAAGGTTTGAGCTATTGTCTTGTGACACCAATACCCCTGAGCAAAAAGCTCTGCAAAAGTACGGACACCGCCCAGAACCCTCCACCATTGAGAACATTTGCAGGGAACGCTGCTGTCAGAGAGCAGCAGCAATCAAGGATCCACATCACCCGCTCTGTTCTCACTGCTCCCATCAGGGAAGAGGTATAGCCAGGTTCAGGAACAGCTGCTACCCCTTCACCACGAGACTCAACACACATTCAGGGACTCATTTAAAGACTCTCCCTTTTGCACTTTGAATTTTTTTCTCTCTGTTGCAGTTTGTTTTCATATCCACATTTTCAGAGATTACAAGTCGATGAGTCCAGTTGGGGAATCTTGGTTTTGGTCTATATAATGGTTACTTTCATCCCCTTTTATTGTTCATTTGTATTAGTGTCTGGGCCCCTATGTGGTCCAGGTACAGCTGACAGACCTTTACCAAAGGGTCACGTTTATGTGATTTTTTTTTCCCGTAGGTAACTGCAGTTCGTTTCCACAGCCCAACGTGCTATCGGACATCCAGTTGATCGTGATACATCTCTTCGCGAAGGCCAGTGCTATTTTTATAAATGAGATTAGATATTTGGTCAAGTTGTCGCTTGTTTCAATGAAGAGATTGTCAGGTCTCACGTGGAGGTCACTGCTGTGATCGTGGTTAATTTTTCTGCGCTTTCTTGCCAAAATGGCCTCACTTTCACGCACGACAACGTAGAAAAGTTTAATGAAGCTCATCATCCCATTGGCCTTCATAACTATCTTATCAACCTGAGCGGCAACCTTGAGGGATGTTTGGATTTGAACCCCAAAGTCCCTCTGTTTATCCTCACTCATGTAACCGACTGGTAACCTTGTACCCAGCCTTCTGGTTTGTCCTTCCAAAATGCATCACCTCACACTTACCTGGATTGAAATCCTTATCCTTCGACAACCTTCAGCATCATCCACAACTCCTCCAACCTTCACATCATCTGCAGACATACTGACCCATCTTCTGCCTCTTCATCCAGGTCATTTATAAAAATCATCAAGAGCAGGGGTCCCAGAACAGATCCATGTGGCACTCCACTCCTCTCTGCTTTCTTCCAACAAGACAATTTTTTATCCACAGCCAAAGTTACCCTGATCCTTTGCCAAATTGCTTTCTAATGAGTCTCGTCAAATTCTTGATAAAATCCATGTAGACCACATCTACCACACGACCCTCATTCATTTCCTTTGTTACCCCACTCAAATAAAACTCATTTAGACTCATGCGGCATGACCTTCCCATCACAAAGCCATGCTGACTGACCTTGAGAAGTCTGTACTTCTGCAAATGCTCATAGATCCTAACTGGTCTATAATTCCCAAGATTCTCCCCATTACCTTTTCTAAACAAGGCAACTGCATTTGATGGTTTGCGCTGGATTTTGGGGGCAGGGGGCTGGGTGTTTGTGGGCAAGGGCTGTGTTTGGGGGCTGTAGGGGACTCAGGGAATTCTCTTTTCCTCTTAACTGCAAGGAACACTATGTCTAACTTCCTGCTGATGTGACTCTGTCTGCTTTATGACTGAATGAAGTGAATTTTGTGTAATATTGCACTTTATACCATGACAATCAATTGAATTTTGATCTTGGCATGTTTGGAAGAATGTTCTTCGTGACAGTGACCCAGGTTCAAATCTGTCACCATGTAAGGGGTTTGAGTGTTTTTTTTTCTCACCCTTGTTGAAGTCGATTTCCTGTCAAGGTACAAAAAGGTACAGTAACAAACCACAAACTCTAAAACACAGTCTTTATTGAGTCATGCCAGCAGGAATGAGGGGTACCAGTGGTGGGTGAACAGACTCACCTCACTATCAATGTTTGAACGGCAGTTAAAGAACACACTCACATGGTAGAGCTTTTAAGACATTTTCCTGCCAACAAATTGGATAACATTTCTTGGAAGGTATTAGTACAGCTTCTGCTTTACATTTTGCACATCCTCTTCCTCAAGACATAGAAAGGATTTGTTGTTGGCAATTTAATCTCATGTGCCCATTATAATTAAGAACATCCTTCTGGTCTACAAAATTTCAACAGAAATCTGGAAGGGTTGCTCACAGTACACATTGGTAATCATTCTTTGCCTGTCTGATTTCTGGTTTCCAATTTACACATGTAAATGTCTAATTTCATAGGAATTTTTAATTCTTGAAGTTGACAATGGTGGCTAACAGTTCAAAGCAGAAACTGCCATTCTGGGACTGAGTGGTGCTGAAGGCTTATTGCAGCCTTTGGATCAGGCCTGATGAGCCTCCTTCAGGTGGCCAGAATACCCCCGATGTAAAGTCACATATTCTATCTGAATGCGGCTGTAAGGAGGCCATGTGAAAGAGCCTGATGCGGCTCGGAGGAGTACTTACCAATCTTCCTTCGGGAGGTATGATCTCCGTGTCTGAGCAATTCCCCCGAGGACCCTGAATGCAGCCGCCTGATGATAATCAGCCAGGGACCCAAATCCCCGCGCCTCACAGCCCCCCTCCTCGTGCCCGACAACCCATCCTTCCTGCGTCCGACAGCCCCATTCACCTCACCCGAGAGCCCCCATCACCGCGCCCGACACCACCCATCACTGCTGCCTGACAGCCTCCCCTGCCCCAACATCCTGTGCCAGCCGCACCTGCCCTGATGTCCTGCGCTGACAGGAACTGGAGTGCGCTCTGAGGCGCCTCTCCTGCAGCTGTCCCTTTCAGGCTGCCATCTGAAAGAACATTCCATAGGGCTGTTTCTGCTTCTGCAGACTGATTCTTGACGTAGAATGCAGCTGAAACTGGCTCCAGCTGTAGTCAATTCGCACTATTGTTTTAGAGATGAGGCAGGCATTAGGATATGAGACTCAGTCGAGGAATTGAGAATTGATTCCTGTCTGAAATGTCCTTGGTCACTCTCTCTCCTAGCTTCCTGGCAAAATCTGTGTGATGATGTCTTCATCAGAATTATCAGAACAAGATCCAGCTAATATTCTGCACCCTTCATCAAATTGGAAAGTGAATGGGGGGATTTGTGTGGTCAGGGCTTAATATGACACAGAATGATGCAGGTCTGTGTGGATTCAGTTGAAATGAGAGGGCAGATAACCTTTAACTTATCCCTGATCCCCCAACAAACCCACTCCCCCAATGCTAATCCCCCAAATGGCACAAGGTTGAACTGAGTCCTTTCAGGGTGAGAGGCAGAAGAGTGGCCTTTGTTCTGTACAAGGGCCAACAGATGCCAAGGACCGATCACCTCAAGGAGTGAACGAGGATTTAGAATAGGTTTTCCCCAACACAGAACAAAGTAGGAGCAGGAGGCTGTTTCTCCCCGTGAGCCTATTCTGCCTTTAGGTGAAGGACCACCAGAATGAGGAATAAAGAATGAAGCTGGAGGAACTCAGCAGGTTAGGCAGTGTCCATGGAGAGAGATGGTCAGTTAATGATTCAGGTCCGTACACAGACTGAAGCGAGAAGGGGAGCTGGCACAAAATTGGGAGGGCCCAGTGCCACAGAGGATCACAAGACCACCCGACAGGCTGAACTTGTGATGGACACTATGAACTATGTATGTCATAAAGTACAGTATGTGCTCTGTGTCGCCACATCACCTCGTTGGGTTTTATCTCAAAGAAGTGGTGAAAGGCTTTGATATAGATGTATGGACTGGCCAGTCCATATCTTCCTGACCTTCTCCAACCTCTCCCTTAGCTCCACCCTGGATTTCCCGGACTAGCCCCCTCTTGCTTCTGTTCATGGAACCTGGCCCAGTCGTGTATCAGTAATGCTCAGGTTTTTGGTCATTGAAGGTGTTTAATCACTCCATCCTATTTGACGTGATTATTGTGTGCACCACAATGCTGATCCCAAAGGCTTTGGGCAATGTGTACACCTGGTGTAACTGTGCCCAAACTGTCTGGGCTGCACACGTAGATGAGGAATCGAACTCCCACTTTGAGTTGACTCAGAGAATTAATGAAGGACACAGAGTTTCACCAAACCACACTCCAACTCTCTTTCGTTCTTATATGCAAGATTCTTTGCACAAAACAGAGAGAGAGTTATTGATCGTATTTACACCAGCTTGACTTCAAGTCACAAGATAGTCTCGCGAGCCATTTACTTGAATGATGGCTCGCGTGGCAGCACCCACTCCTGGCGACTGTGGGTCACTCTGATTAGGGTGTCCGAGCAATGCCAGCATAAATGTTGCCAATATTTAGGAGAAGTGTTGCCCAATTAAGGAATGGTTGTGGTGTTTTGGAGAATTGCATTGTCAGGATTTAAATATGGCGGTTCGGAAATTATGTAAAGATAAAATGCCCAGGGTTTCTTTGGAAAAATTGACTTGGAAATATGAGTTGGTGGGGGGGGGGGGGGTGTGGTTTGTGTCTTCCTCATTTTAAGAATTTTGAAAAGCAGCTCAATTAAGATTTATAAATATATTGTATAATTTAGATGATATTCCAGCTTGGGTTTCTGTTGAATTTAATGCAATAGGGAATACGGATCCCCAAGATTTTATTTACAAATGGAATCCTAAGCTTTATTTGGAAGTGGGGAATCATCTATTTTGAAACATTTGATTGAGTTGATAATGAAATTCGCATGAAAGGTTTAATATTGAAATAGGCATTTTCCTTTTTCAATAGACAACCAATTCTGGAGGATTTGGAGATGGAAGGGTATTAAGAAAATTAGTTTTGAGGATGTGAGATTGAAATCTTTGAAAGAATTATCTTGTTATTACCAAGTTAAAGCTTTTTTATCTTTAAAAATAGGTCTTACTTTGATGTTACCTAATCAAAGTGAATTAGAATTACTGATTTGTTATCCTGCTGGAAATAAATTTATTTCAGTAATGTATAACTTGCTTCAATCTAAGGCCCCAAAAACTGGAGTGAATAAATCTAGATGAAGACGGGAAATAGATTTAAATTCTCAAATAAGCGAAAAGGATTGGATGGATTTGTGTAAATAATCTGACTAAGATATAGGTTGGTTCAATATCATTTTTTACATCAGTTCTATTTGACTCCACAAAAATCAAATAGATTAAATCCTGCCGTATCGGATTAATGTTTTCGATGTGAACCTGAGATTGGAACATTTTTGCATTCAACTTGGCAATGTCCTAAAGTTAGACAATTTTGGATTGGGGTACGTAATTTTCACAGGCCTTCATGTTATTTTTACCGAGTAATATTAAGCTCACACCAAGACACAAGAGCAACTTGTCCGTGAACTACTCTTTGCAGACGATGCCGCTTTAGTTGCCCATTCAGAGCCAGCTCTTCAGCGCTTGACGTCCTGTTTTGCGGAAACTGCCAAAATGTTTGGCCTGCAAGTCAGCCTGAAGAAAACTGAGGTCCTCCATCAGCCAGCTCCCCACCATGACTACCAGCCCCCCCACATCTCCATCGGGCACACAAAACTCAAAATGATCAAGCAGTTTACCTATCTCAGCTGCACCATTTCATCGGATGCAAGGATCGACAACGAGATAGACAACAGACTCGCCAAGGCAAATAGCGCCTTTGGAAGACTACACAAAAGAGTTTGGAAAATCAACGAACTGAAAAACCTCACAAAGATTAGCGTATACAGAGCCATTGTCATACCCACACTCCTGTTTGGCTCCGAATCATGGGTCCTCTACCGGCATCACGCTTCCACCAGCGTTGTCTCTGCTCCATCCTCAACATTCATTGGAGCGACTTCATCTCCAACATCGAAGTACTCGATATGGCAGAGGCCGACGCTGCTGAAGATCCAACTGTGCTGGGTAGGTCACGTCTCCAGAATGGAGGACCATCGCCTTCCCAAGATGGTGTTATATGGCGAGCTCTCCACTGGCCACCGAGACAGAGGTGCACCAAAGAAGAGGTACAAGGACTGCCTAAAGAAATCTCTTGGTGCCTTCCACATTGACCACCGCCAGTGGGCCGATATCGCCTCAAACCGTGCATCTTGGCGCCTCTCAGTTTGGCCGGCAGCAACCTCCTTTGAAGAAGACCGCAGAGCCCACCTCACTGACAAAAGACAAAGGAGGAAAAACCCAACACCCAACCCCAACCCACCAATTTTCCCTTGCGACCGCTACAACCGTGTCTGCCTGTCCTGCATCGGACTTGTCAGCCACAAACGAGCCTGCAGCTGACGTGGACATTACCCCTCCATAAATCTTCGTCCGCGAAGCCAAGCCAAAGAAAGATTAAGGTTATGAGGCCAAAATTAAATTGAAATATTTATCACATTGAATTTGTGTCAATTGCTTCAGCAGTTGCTCGGAAATGTATAGCTGTAGCGGCACACATCGAGACGCAGTCGAATCGGCTCTGCACTGTTACGGCCGCAGCAGCAGTGTAGCCGTGTCAAGATGTTACTGCTGGGCGCATCTTCTCCCCAGCTCAAACGGGCCATGCAGATGCACTTGGCTGCGTCGTTACATCACCGCCCCTGTGTGGGCGGCACTTACGGGCCACCTGATAAGGTGCAGCATGGGAATTTTCCAATATAAACTGTTGGAAGTGCAAGCGACTAACAAAGTCATCTCCTTATTTCATTTCTCCTTGTAGCTACCGCTACAATTGGTGACCCCGACGAGTCCAGACGATTCTGGACTCCACACCATGGATGCTGCAGCAGTCAACGCAGTGGCTATGAAATTGCCAACCTCTGGACGCTTCGCCCACGCACTTGGTTCAGGCAAGCGGAAGCACGATTTCACCTCCGGCAGATCACGTCTGACTCGACAACGTTCTACCATGTCGTCAGTTCCCTGGACCAAGAGACCGCGGCCAGTGTGGACGACCTGATACACGATCCCCGGAGGAAGGAAATACCCAGCCCTCAACAAACTCCTCTTGAGGGCTTTCGGCCTGTTCAGACGACAGTGCGCTGCCAGGCTGATGCACCTGCACAGCTAAGGAGACAGAACACCATGTGCCCTGATGGATGAGATGGTCGCACGAGCAGAGGGCCACAAGTCATGCCTCATGTCTGAGTAGGCTTTCTTGGAACAGATGCCAGATGACATACAACTGCCGTTGACGGACGAAGATTTCTCAGACCCACGTAAGGTCACGGCCAGAGCTGATGCGCTGTGCACATGAAACATGAAAATGAGTCCGCCATGAACCGATTGACTCATCCTCATGTGGGGCAGCAGAACTGATCCCACCCGAACCGAGCACAACCGCGCCCCATCAAATTAGCAGAGGCACTGAACGTTAGCTGGTGTCTTTATCAGCAACATCGATGGGCTCGAGCGTGAAGATGCAGCCAGCCCTGCTCATTTTCAGAAAATGCCCAGGCCAGCCGCCGCTCATGGACAAGGTGGCTGACCTCACCAATAGCCTCTTGAACATTACTGACAAGGCTAGTGGCCGGCACGGGTGCTGAACTCAGTGTCATCCCACCAATCGCCCTGAAGAGACGAACATACCCACAAGGTCCCACCCTCTGGGCGACAAAAAAGACTGCCATCAAGACCTTTGTCACGCACAATGTCCAAAAACAACTCGGCAGAGAAAATTTCTAGTGGAATTTCATTCGAGCCACTGTGGACACATCACTTCTCGGCGCAGACTTTCTACGAGCACACAGCCTGCCTTTGGACGTGAAGGCCAAACGCTTGGTCCATTCCCAGACATCCCAATAGATATTTCTCCAGGAATGCTTTATGTTCTTGGCATTCTCCAGTTTATTTATTTTTTTAGGAGTGGGGGGGATGTTGGGAGGGTGGGTTGAGGGGGATGGGAGGATAATACCACATGTTTAATTTTTAAAAATAATTTACAGTTGAATGTAATACAATTATTATTTTGGTGAAAAATTGAGAAATAAAGTATTAAAAAAATCAAATTGCATTGTCTGCAAATCACCCAGAATGTGTGATGTGTGGCGGCTCACCACCAGGCAGGCGAACCAGCCCCGCTTGTAAGCCACGCGGTGGGACAGCCGGCCAAAATGGCGCCATTGGATGTGTTCCCTTCCTCCCAGCACGGGGCTCAGAAGCCCCGAGCTGGGGGACCACGTGATGCCCAGGTGACGTCAGCGCCCTCCAGCATGGTTTTCAGCCAGGTCCAGGATGGGAGTATAAGTACAGCTTAGCAGCCTGCAATAAACTAGTCTGCTCACTGAGCTCAAACTGTCTGGTTGTGTGTGTTCTTTCAGGAGCACTGTAGCTGATGCAACAATTGGTGACCCTGATTGGATCAAACGTCTTTGAACCCATCATGAGTGAGCCTGGGGTGATCAGCGCCTTAGCCGCGAAACTCCATGAATTCTGGGTTCAGGAGCTGGAGACCTGCGTCAGCCACGCGGAGGCTCAGTTTCACCTCTGCCAGACCTCGTCCGACACAACCAAATTCTATCATGTGGTCGCTGCCCTGGACCTGGCCATCGGCAGACACGTGCTGCACCTTGCTCAGCACCCACCCGCCGAAGACAAATACGAGACCGTAAAGCAAGTGCTTACTGGATCCCTCGGACTATACAGACACCAGCATGCCGCTCAGATGCTACACCTCGGCGCCCTGAGGGACAGATCCCCAATGGAGCTGATGGACGAGATGCTCACGCTCATGGGTGAGCACACCAACTCCCCACTCTTCGAGTGCATTTTCCTCGACCATATGCCCGGAGACGTCCAGCTGCTGCTGGTCCAGGAGAGCTTCACTGACGTGAGGAAGGTCCCCAAGAAGGCCCAGGAGCTATGGCACGCACTATTCCCAGAGGGCTCAGTGGTCCAGTAGGTCTCGAGGCACAGACATGACCACGCCAAGCCTGCCCCGAGCGCTGCAGTAGAGCATTTGGCTCCTGCAGGGGTGCCCAAGAGCATAACCAAGGCCACAGCATCCGCTCCATGCCTCTGCTCCTACCACCAGCGCTGGGGAGCCAAGGCTCGGAAGTGTCATCAGTCTGGCTCATTCCAGGGAAATGACCAGGCCGGCCAGGGTTAATGGCTGCGGGGGCTGGCGAAGAACACAGCCTCCTCTATCTGCGGGACTCAGTCAGCAGCTGGCAGTTCCTCGTTGATCTGGAGCCCAGATCAATGTCATCCTGGCCACGACCGTCGAGTCCAGGAACTGACCTTGTGGTCCTCCCCTCCGTGCAGCCAATGCAACAGCAATCCAGATGTATGGAGACAAGACAGTCCACTTCCAGATCAGCCAATGAAATTTCACATGGAGGTTCACCGTCTTGTCCTTTCCAACTGCCATCCTGGGTGCAGACTTCCTCCTCGCACATGGGCTTCTGGTAGATATTCGGGGTAGGCGCCTGGTGGACGCCGTACCTTCCAGGCCGTTCGCCTCGACGCCTCCTGCTCGGAGCAACCACAGATGGCCACGATTAGCACACCCAGAGACTCGTTCCAGTGAATCCCGGAAGAGTTCACGACACTCATCAAGCCATAGTTCTCCGCTGCCTCACCGCACCACGGGCTGTTCCACCACATCCCCACTCAGGGCCCACTGGTTCACGCCAAGGCTCGCCGGCTCCTGCCTGACAATCTCAAGGAGGCGAAGGAGGAGTTTTGGCACCTGTTGGACCTGGGGATCATTCGGCGGTCTGAAAACCCATGGGCCTCGCCGCTCCACCTGGTCCTGAAAGCCTCCGGTGGCTGGCGTCCCTGCGGAGACTATCGACGGCTCAATGAGGTAACAGTTCCTGACCGTTATCCCATCCCTCACATCCAAGACTTTGCGGCCAACCTGCATGGTGCGAGGGTTTTCTCCATGGTTGACCTGGTGCGTGGATATTACCAGATCCCGGTGAACCCTGAGGACATACCAAAGACAGCAATCATCTCCCCCTTTGGCTTGTTCGAATTCCTGCGCATGCCATTCAGGCTCAAGGGTCCCGCTCAGACCTTCAAGCGCCTCATGGACTCTGTGGGCATGGACTTGGATTTTGGCTTTATTTATTAGGACGACATTCTCGTCGCCAGCAAGGGCCAGGCGCAACACAAGGCCCACCTTTGTGCCCTTTTCTCCCGGCTGGCCGATTTCAGCCTTGCTATCAACCTGGCCAAGTGCTAGTTTGGGAAAGAGTCCATGCAGTTCCTGGGCCATACCATCACGGCCGAAGGAGCCACGCCCACCGCTGCAAAGGTCTCCGCTCTCAGGGAGTTACCATGTCCGGACAGCCTCAAGGAGCTGCAGGAGTTTGCGGGTATGGACTACTTTTACAACCGCTTCATCCCGGGATTTGATGGATGCAGCCGGTGCTGTATTAAAAATAAATATGTCTGATGATGTTAAAAATCCACTGGCTTATGATTCTCAGACATTGAATAAACACTCAAAAGAATTATTCTGCTGCTGGAAAATCATTTTTGTCCCTTGTATTAGCTCTGCAACATGTAGAAGAATGTGTTTGTGCTGCTATGGGATTAAGTATTGATCATAATTTTTGAGTAAGATTAAAAATAAGAATAGATGATGATTCAACTGGAGTTTAATTTTGCAAGAATAGGACTGAAGTATAAGACACTATAATGATATTAAGGGCCAGTGTCATTGAGGATTGCTTATTTAGATGTTGGATTTAGAGGTTTCTGCTACATTTGTTTTTATTCTATTGATTATGGCTGTGAAATCTATTAAGAACAAATCAGAGATTGCAGTTTAAAATTTTAACCTTTCAGAAGTCTAAAAATTTCTCCATGGGAAGGAGGTGTAATGGAATTGTGTTAACCTTTCAAATAAATCCTCAAAGGCTTAACTTTATCACACCACCAGACAGACAAAAAAAGGTATTAATTTGAATCCCACAATGAAAACATAAATCTGAATGACTAAAGTTAAATACAAATGATGTAAAAAAAATTATAATTCACCCAATTATATCGCACATTCATCAATTTAATCCACCATCTTCACACATAGTAAGTAGTCCGTTCTTCTTGGGTTAATTCTAAAGAAGAATCTCCCATTTAATCTAAAGTTGGTTTAGCCATTTTCTGTTGTCACAAACATTTCTGAAATAGATCCCTTTTTTTGCCCCATTTACAATTTTCAATTTTAGTTAACTTGGGTATCTTCAATTCCCGCCCAAATCCACCTGTGACAGCACTTGCATTGAATGACACCCGTTTACCATGTCGCTCTGTTCAACCTCACTCCTCAGTGCCCGACCGTTCACCGTGTCTATCTTTTCTTGGTTTGCCCTTCAAAATGTGACACCTCACACTTGTCTGCATTAAATTCCATCTGCCCTTTCTCCAGCTGGTCCAGATCCTTCTGCAAGCTTTCCTGGCTGTCCACAACTCCACCGTTCTTGGTGTCACCTGCAAACTTGCTAATCCAATTCACCACATTATTGTTCCAGCACCTATCCCTGAGGCACAGCTCTCGTCACAGGCCTCCACAGAGGATATATGGATGGATGTTAAAATTCTCAAATGTACATTAGTTAAAATGGTGTCAAATTACAAGGAACAGAAGTTGGCCATTCAGCCCACTGTGTCTGCTATCCCCTGATCTAAACTGTTCTCGCCTCTCATTCCAAGTTCTGGCTTTTTCCCCTGATCCCTTGATACCCTGACTCATTAAACATCTATTAATTCCGCCACCCCCCCCCCCCCCCCCCACTTAAACTCCCTCAACAGTCCAGCAACAAATTCCATGACCTTCTGGTGAAATAAATTTCTCATCTGCTTTAAATAGGTATCTTCTAATTCTAAGACAATGTCTTTTTATCCAAGGGAAACATTATTCACATCTACTGTCCAATCCTTTCAGCATTGGAAAGGTTTCTGAGATCTCCTCTCCTTCTTCTATACTCCAATGAAGAGTGGAGATATATCATCCTGGTAAATCTCTGCTCTCTCTCCAACATCAGCACATCCTTTTTAAGATAAACTTCGCAGTTCTCCAAATGAGGTCTCTCCCATGCCCCATCAACACCTCCCTACCCTTGAAACAAAGGCCAACATAGAATTTGCTTTCTTTTCCTGCCGATCCAACCTGGTGGTTACCCACTCACTATGTTTTCCTGAACGAGAACCCCCCCCCCCAAGTCCCTTGACACTTGAAATAATTACATGTAATTTCTGTAACAAATTTGAAATTTTTGGAAAGATTTGGGAATCCTATTTATAAACTGTAGGAATTAAGTTGTAATCGCCAAACCTGAACCTTCTGACTCCTAAAATCAAGAAAATTTGTTAGATTTTATTTGATAGCTTTTTAGTAATGTTTTTATAAATACTTTCCAGATGTTATCTTTCTTTTCTATTGGGTTGTTGGGCAGGGGGAATTTAAAAAAAAATACTATGTATTAATTTTTCATTATCTTTGAATGAGAAATTTATGTACGCATTTAATGCATGTGAAATTAAAATTTTCAAAGAGAAGCTTAACTTAACGTAATACATTTTGCTTATTTTCAAGAGTTGTGGAGAGTGAGGAGGCTTTTCATGGACTACAAAAGGATTTGGACTGTTTGGAAAGATGGCAGATGGAGTTTAATGTAGGTAAGTGTGAGGTGCTTTATTTTGGGAAGAATAACCAAGACGTATGCAGTGAAGGGGAAGGCATTGAGGAACAGAGGGACCTTGGAGGAATGGTTCAAAAGACAATAGGAGCAGGAGTAGGCCCTTCGGCCTGTCGAGCCAGCACCACCATTTTACAGATCATGGCTGATCACTACTATCAGTACCCCTTTCCAGCCTTATCCCCATAACCCTTAACTCCTTTGCCCACTAGAGTCTTATCTAATCTCTTTTGAACATAATCAGCGAATCTGCCTCGACCACCCTCAGTGGCAGAGCATTCCACAGATTCACACTTCTCTGGGTAAAAAAATGTTTTCTCATCTCCGTCCTAAAGGGCCTACCCTGTATTCTTAAACTATGCCCTCTAGTCCTCGTCTCCCCCATCACTGGGAACAAGTAATCCGACTTCACCCTGTCCATCCCCCTGATAATTTTGTATACCTCAATCATGTCCCCCCTCATCCTTCTAAACTCCATCGGATACAAGTCCAGTTTTTCTAGCCTTTCAGCATATGTCAACCCCGCCATCGCTGGAATTAACCTTGTAAATCTGCGCTGCACACCCACTATAGCTAGTATGTCCTTCCTCAAAATTGGAGACCAGTACTGGGTACAATACTCCAGGTGGGGTCTCACCAGGGCCCTGTACAACTGCAGAAGGGCGTCTCTGTTCCTATACTCCAATCCCCTCTTTATGAAAGCCAACATGCCATTTGCCTTCTTCACCACATTCTGAACCTGCATGTTAGCCTTCAGTGACCGGTGAACAAGTAAACCCAGATCCATTTTCTCCTCCCCACTCCCTAGCCTGTCTCCATTTAAATAATACTCACCTTTCCTATTATTGCCCCCAAAATGGATAACCTCACATTTGCTCACATTGAACGTCATCTTCCATTCAGCAGCCCAAACCCCAACCTGTCCAAGTCCCTCTGCATTTTCCTGACATCCTCCTCACACCCCACACCGCCACCCCGTTTAGTGTCATCTGCAAATTTGCTCATGTTATTAATAATACCCTCATCCAAATCATTTACATAAATTACAAACAACTGAGGACCCAATACCGATCCCTGCGGCACTCAACTCGTCACATCCTGCCATCCTGAAAAGGACCGGCTTACTCCAACCCTTTGTTTCCTATTTCTTAACCAATTTCCTATCCATGTCAGCACCTTACCTCCAATTCCATGCTCCCTGATCTTGCCCACTAGTCTCCCGTGCGGTACCTTATCAAAGGCCTTCTGGAAGTCCAAATACACCACATCCACTGGCTCTCCCAAGTCCACCCTCTTTGTCACATCCTCGAAAAATTCCAGAAGGTTAGTCAAGCATGACTTACCCTTAAGGAATCCATGCTGACTAGCCCTTATCCTATTTCTGCCTAAGTGTTCTGGTATTACTCCTTTTATGATAGATTCCAATATCTTCCCCACCACTGACGTCAGGCTGACCGGTCTATAATTTCCCGTTTTCTCCCTCCCTCCCTTCTTAAAAATCGGCACCACATCAGCCACTCTCCAATCCTCAGGGACCTCCCCCGAATCTATGGAACTTTGGAAAATGTCGACCAGTGCCTCCACAATTTCCATAGCAACTTCTTTAAGCACCCTGGGATGCAGCCCATCAGGCCCTGGGGATTTATCAGCCCTCAGTCCCAACAATTTACTCACAACCTCCTCCTTCTAGATCTGGATATGCATTAGATCCCCTACTTCCCCAGGAAAGTTCCCCAAGTCTCTTGATACCGCATGACCACTACCCCCTAACAGAAGGCTGAGGAGGGACCGGGACCCAGAAGGTTGAGGGGGGACGCGGACCCAGAAGGCTGTGGGGGGACGGGGACCCAGAAGGCTGTGGGGGGACGGGGACCCAGAAGGCTGAGGGGGGAAGGGGACCCAGAAGGCTGAGGGGGGACGGGGACCCAGAAGGCTGAGGGGGGACGGGGACCCAGAAGGCTGAGGGGGGACGGGGACCCAGAAGGCTGAGGGGGGACGGGGACCCAGAAGGCTGAGGGGGGACGGGGACCCACAAGGCTGAGCAGGGACGGGGACCCAGAAGGCTGAGCAGGGACGGGGACCCAGAAGGCTGAGGGAGGACGGGGACCCAGACGGCTGAGGGGGGACGGGGACCCAAAAGGCTGAGGGAGGACGGCGACCCAGAAGGCTGAGGTGGGATGGGGACCCAGAAGGCTGAGGTGGGATGGGGACCCAGAAGGCTGAGGGGGGACCGGGACCCAGAAGGCTGAGGGGGGATGGGGACCCAGAAGGCTGAGGAGGGACGGGCACCCAGAAGGCTGAGGAGGGATGGGGACGGGGACCCAGATGGCTGAGGGGGGACGGGGACCCAGAAGGCTGAGGAGGGACGTGGACGGGGACCCAGAAGGCTGAGAGGGGACGGGGATCCAGAAGGCTGAGGGGGGACGGGGTCCCTGAAGGCTGAGGGGGGACGGGGACCCAGAAGGCTGAGGGAGGGACGGGGAGCCAGAAGGCTGAGGGGGGACGGGGACGGGGACCCAGAAGACTGAGGAGGGACGGGGACCCTGAAGGCTGAGGGGGGACGGGGACCCTGAAGGCTGAGGAGGGACGGGGACCCAGAAGGCTGAGGGGGGACGGGGACCCAGAAGGCTGAGGGGGGACGGGGACACAGAAGGATGAGGGGGGATGGGGACCCAGAAGGCTCAGGGGGGACGGGGACCCAGAAGGCTCAGGGGGGACGGGGACCCAGAAGGCTCAGGGGGGACGGGGACCCAGAAGGCTCAGGGGGGACGGGGACCCAGAAGGCTCAGGGGGGACGGGGACCCAAAAGGCTGAGGGGGGACGGGTCTGGGACCCTGAAGGCTAAGGGGGGGAAGGGGACCCAGTATGCTGAGGTGGGACGGGTCTGGGTCCCAGAAGGCTGAGTGGGGACGGGAACAGGGACCCACAAGGCTGCGGATGCCTGGAGCGCATGGCCGGGCAGGATAGTGGAGTCTGGAATAATAGGGACCTTTAACAATTAGACAGGCACATTGATGCGAGAAAAATAGTGTTTTACGGGTGTGAGGGGGGAAAGGTTCAGTTTGTAGAAGGCTTGAGCTATTGTCTTGGACACCGCCCTGGACATCTCAGGTAAAAACCCTCCACCATTGAGAACATTTGCAGGGAACGCTGCTGTCAGAGAGCAGCAGCAATCAAGGATCCACATCACCCGCTCTGTTCTCACTGCTCCCATCAGGAAAGAGGTATAGCCAGGTTCAGGAACAGCTGCTACTCCTTCACCACGAGACTCAACACACATTCAGGGACTCATTTAAAGACTCTCCCTTTTGCACTTTGAATTTTTTCTCTCTCTATTGCAGTTTGTTTTCATTTCCACATTTTCAGAGACTTCAAGTAGATGAGTCCAGTTGGGGAAACTTGGTTTTGGTCTATATCATGGTTACTTTTAACTCCTTTTATTGTTCATTTATATTAGTGTCTGGGCCCCTATGTGGTCCAGGTACAGCTGACAGACCTTTACCAAAGGGTCACGTTTATGTGATTTTTTTTTTTCCATAGGTAACTGCAGTTCATTTCCACAGCCCAGCGTGCTATCGGACATCCAGTTGACCATGATACATCTCTTCGCGAAGGCCAGTGCTATTTTTATCAATGAGATTAGATATTTGGTCAAGTTGTTGCTTGTTTCAATGAAGAGATTGCTCCAGGTCTCACGTGGAGGTCACTGCTGTGATCGTGGTTAATTTTTCTGCGCTTTCTTGCCAAAATGGCCTCACTTTCACGCACGACAACGTAGAAAAGTTTAATGAAGCTCATCATCCCATTGGCCTTCATAACTATCCTATCAACCTGAGTGGCAACCTTGAGGGATGTTTGGATTTGAACCCCAAAGTCCCTCTGTTTAGCCTCACTCATGTAACCGACTGGTAACCTTGTACCCAGCCTTCTGGTTTGTCCTCCCAAAATGCATCACCTCACACTTACCTGGATTGAACTCCTTATCCTTCGACAACCTTCAGCTTCATCCACAACTCCTCCAACCTTCACATCATCTGCAGACATACTGACCCATCTTCTGCCTCTTCATCCAGGTCATTTGTAAAAATCATCAAGAGCAGGGGTCCCAGAACAGATCCTTGTGGCACTCCACTCCTCTCTGCTTTCTTCCAACAAGACAATTTTTTATCCACAGCCAAAGTTACCCCGATCCTTTGCCAAATTGCTTTCTGATGAGTCTCGTCAAATTCTTGCTAAAATCCATGTAGACCACATCTACCACACGACCCTCATTCATTTCCTTTGTTACCCCACTCAAATAAAACTCATTTAGACTCATGAGGCATGACCTTCCCATCACAAAGCCATGCTGACTGACCTTGAGAAGTCTGTACTTCTGCAAATGCTCATAGATCCTATACTGGTCTATAATTCCCAAGATTCTCCCCATTACCTTTTCTAAACAAGGCGACTGCATTTGATGGTTTGCGCTGGATTTTGGGGGCAGGGGGCTGGGTGTTTGTGGGCAAGGGCTGTGTTTGGGGGCTGTAGGTGACTCGGAATTCTCTTCTCCTCTTAACTGCAAGGAACACTATGTCTAACTTCCTGCTGATGTGACTCTGTCTGTTTTATGACTGAATGAAGTGAATTTTGTGTAATATTGCACTTTATACCATGACAATCAATTGAATTTTGATCTTGGCATGTTTGGAAGAATGTTCTTAGTGACAGTGACCCAGGTTCAAATCTGTCACCATGTAAGGGGTTTGAGTGTTTTTTTTTTCTCACCCTTGTTGAAGTCGATTTCCTGTCAAGGTACAAAAAGATACAGTAACAAACCACAAACTCTAAAACACAGTCTTTATTGAGTCATGCCAGCAGGAATGAGGGGTACCAGTGGTGGGTGAACAGACTCACCTCACTATCAATGTTTGAACGGCAGTTAAAGAACACACTCACATGGTAGAGCTTTTAAGACATTTTCCTGCCAACAAATTGGATAACATTTCTTGGAAGGTATTAGAACAGCTTCTGCTTTACATTTTGCACATCCTCTTCCTCAAGACACAGAAAGGATATGTTGTTGGCAATTTAATCTCATGTGCCCATTATAATTAAGAACATCCTTCTGGTCTACAAAATTTCAACAGAAATCTGGAAGGGTTGCTCACAGCACACATTGGTAATCATTCTCTGCCTGTCTGATTTCTGGTTTCCAATTTACACATGTAATGTCTAATTTCATAGGAATTTTTAATTCTTGAAGTTGACAATGGTGGCTAACAGTTCAAAGCAGAAACAGCCATTCTGGGACTGAGTGGTGCTGAAGGCTTCTTGCAGCCTTTGGATCAGGCCTGATGAGCCTCCTTCAGGTGGCCAGAATACCCCCGATGTAAAGTCACATATTCTGCCCGAATGCGGCTGTAAGGAGGCCATGTGAAAGAGCAGATGCGGCTCGGAGGAGTACTTACCAATCTTCCTTCGGGAGGTATGATCTCCGTGTCTGAGCAATTCCCCCGAGGAACCTGAATGCAGCCGCCTGATGATAATCAGCCAGGGACCCAAATCCCCACGCCTGACAGCCCCTCTCCTCATGCCCGACAACCCACCCTTCCCGCGTCCGACAGCCCCATTCACCTCACCCGAGAGCCCCCATCACTGCTCCCGACACCACCCATGCCTCCCCTGCCCCAACATCCTGTGCCAGCCGCACCTGCCCTGATGTCCTGCGCTGACCGGAACTGGAGTGCGCTCTGAGGCGCCTCTCCTGCAGCTTTCCCTTTCAGGCTGCCATCTGAAAGAACATTCCATAGGGCTGTTTCTGCTTCTGCAGACTGATTCTTGACGTAGAATGCAGCTGAAACTGGCTCCAGCTGTAGTCAATTCGCACTATTGTTTTAGAGATGAGGCAGGCATTAGGATATGAGACTCAGTCGTGGAGTTGAGAATTGATTCCTGTCTGAAATGTCCTTGGACACTCTCCTAGCTTCCTGGCAAAATCTGTGTGATGATGTCTTCATCAGAATTATCAGAACAAGATCCAGCTAATATTCTGCACCCTTCATCAAATTGGAAAGTGAATGGGGGGAGTTGTGTGGTCAGGGCTTAATATGACACAGAATGATGCAGGTCTGTGTGGATTCAGTTGAAATGAGAGGGCAGATAACCTTTAACTTATCCCTGATCCCCCAACAAACCCACTCCCCCAATGCTAATCCCCCAAATGGCACAAGGTTGAACTGAGTCCTTTCAGGGTGAGAGGCAGAAGAGTGGCCTTTGTTCTGTACAAGGGCCAACAGATGCCAAGGACCGATCACCTCAAGGAGTGAACGAGGATTTAGAATAGGTTTTCCCCAACACAGAACAAAGTAGGAGCAGGAGGCTGTTTCTCCCCGTGAGCCTATTCTGCCTTTAGGTGAAGGACCACCAGAATGAGGAATAAAGAATGAAGCTGGAGGAACTCAGCAGGTTAGGCAGTGTCCATGGAGAGAGATGGTCAGTTAATGATTCAGGTCCGTACACAGACTGAAGCGAGAAGGGGAGCTGGCACAAAATTGGGAGGGCCCAGTGCCACAGAGGATCACAAGACCACCCGACAGGCTGAACTTGTGATGGACACTATGAACTATGTATGTCATAAAGTACAGTATGTGCTCTGTGTCGCCACATCACCTCGTTGGGTTTTATCTCAAAGAAGTGGTGAAAGGCTTTGATATAGATGTATGGACTGGCCAGTCCATATCTTCCTGACCTTCTCCAACCTCTCCCTTAGCTCCACCCTGGATTTCCCGGACTAGCCCCCTCTTGCTTCTGTTCATGGAACCTGGCCCAGTCGTGTATCAGTAATGCTCAGGTTTTTGGTCATTGAAGGTGTTTAATCACTCCATCCTATTTGACGTGATTATTGTGTGCACCACAATGCTGATCCCAAAGGCTTTGGGCAATGTGTACACCTGGTGTAACTGTGCCCAAACTGTCTGGGCTGCACACGTAGATGAGGAATCGAACTCCCACTTTGAGTTGACTCAGAGAATTAATGAAGGACACAGAGTTTCACCAAACCACACTCCAACTCTCTTTCGTTCTTATATGCAAGATTCTTTGCACAAAACAGAGAGAGAGTTATTGATCGTATTTACACCAGCTTGACTTCAAGTCACAAGATAGTCTCGCGAGCCATTTACTTGAATGATGGCTCGCGTGGCAGCACCCACTCCTGGCGACTGTGGGTCACTCTGATTAGGGTGTCCGAGCAATGCCAGCATAAATGTTGCCAATATTTAGGAGAAGTGTTGCCCAATTAAGGAATGGTTGTGGTGTTTTGGAGAATTGCATTGTCAGGATTTAAATATGGCGGTTCGGAAATTATGTAAAGATAAAATGCCCAGGGTTTCTTTGGAAAAATTGACTTGGAAATATGAGTTGGGGGGGGGGGGGGGGGGTGTGGTTTGTGTCTTCCTCATTTTAAGAATTTTGAAAAGCAGCTCAATTAAGATTTATAAATATATTGTATAATTTAGATGATATTCCAGCTTGGGTTTCTGTTGAATTTAATGCAATAGGGAATACGGATCCCCAAGATTTTATTTACAAATGGAATCCTAAGCTTTATTTGGAAGTGGGGAATCATCTATTTTGAAACATTTGATTGAGTTGATAATGAAATTCGCATGAAAGGTTTAATATTGAAATAGGCATTTTCCTTTTTCAATAGACAACCAATTCTGGAGGATTTGGAGATGGAAGGGTATTAAGAAAATTAGTTTTGAGGATGTGAGATTGAAATCTTTGAAAGAATTATCTTGTTATTACCAAGTTAAAGCTTTTTTATCTTTAAAAATAGGTCTTACTTTGATGTTACCTAATCAAAGTGAATTAGAATTACTGATTTGTTATCCTGCTGGAAATAAATTTATTTCAGTAATGTATAACTTGCTTCAATCTAAGGCCCCAAAAACTGGAGTGAATAAATCTAGATGAAGACGGGAAATAGATTTAAATTCTCAAATAAGCGAAAAGGATTGGATGGATTTGTGTAAATAATCTGACTAAGATATAGGTTGGTTCAATATCATTTTTTACATCAGTTCTATTTGACTCCACAAAAATCAAATAGATTAAATCCTGCCGTATCGGATTAATGTTTTCGATGTGAACCTGAGATTGGAACATTTTTGCATTCAACTTGGCAATGTCCTAAAGTTAGACAATTTTGGATTGGGGTACGTAATTTTCACAGGCCTTCATGTTATTTTTACCGAGTAATATTAAGCTCACACCAAGACACAAGAGCAACTTGTCCGTGAACTACTCTTTGCAGACGATGCCGCTTTAGTTGCCCATTCAGAGCCAGCTCTTCAGCGCTTGACGTCCTGTTTTGCGGAAACTGCCAAAATGTTTGGCCTGCAAGTCAGCCTGAAGAAAACTGAGGTCCTCCATCAGCCAGCTCCCCACCATGACTACCAGCCCCCCCACATCTCCATCGGGCACACAAAACTCAAAATGATCAAGCAGTTTACCTATCTCAGCTGCACCATTTCATCGGATGCAAGGATCGACAACGAGATAGACAACAGACTCGCCAAGGCAAATAGCGCCTTTGGAAGACTACACAAAAGAGTTTGGAAAATCAACGAACTGAAAAACCTCACAAAGATTAGCGTATACAGAGCCATTGTCATACCCACACTCCTGTTTGGCTCCGAATCATGGGTCCTCTACCGGCATCACGCTTCCACCAGCGTTGTCTCTGCTCCATCCTCAACATTCATTGGAGCGACTTCATCTCCAACATCGAAGTACTCGATATGGCAGAGGCCGACGCTGCTGAAGATCCAACTGTGCTGGGTAGGTCACGTCTCCAGAATGGAGGACCATCGCCTTCCCAAGATGGTGTTATATGGCGAGCTCTCCACTGGCCACCGAGACAGAGGTGCACCAAAGAAGAGGTACAAGGACTGCCTAAAGAAATCTCTTGGTGCCTTCCACATTGACCACCGCCAGTGGGCCGATATCGCCTCAAACCGTGCATCTTGGCGCCTCTCAGTTTGGCCGGCAGCAACCTCCTTTGAAGAAGACCGCAGAGCCCACCTCACTGACAAAAGACAAAGGAGGAAAAACCCAACACCCAACCCCAACCCACCAATTTTCCCTTGCGACCGCTACAACCGTGTCTGCCTGTCCTGCATCGGACTTGTCAGCCACAAACGAGCCTGCAGCTGACGTGGACATTACCCCTCCATAAATCTTCGTCCGCGAAGCCAAGCCAAAGAAAGATTAAGGTTATGAGGCCAAAATTAAATTGAAATATTTATCACATTGAATTTGTGTCAATTGCTTCAGCAGTTGCTCGGAAATGTATAGCTGTAGCGGCACACATCGAGACGCAGTCGAATCGGCTCTGCACTGTTACGGCCGCAGCAGCAGTGTAGCCGTGTCAAGATGTTACTGCTGGGCGCATCTTCTCCCCAGCTCAAACGGGCCATGCAGATGCACTTGGCTGCGTCGTTACATCACCGCCCCTGTGTGGGCGGCACTTACGGGCCACCTGATAAGGTGCAGCATGGGAATTTTCCAATATAAACTGTTGGAAGTGCAAGCGACTAACAAAGTCATCTCCTTATTTCATTTCTCCTTGTAGCTACCGCTACAATTGGTGACCCCGACGAGTCCAGACGATTCTGGACTCCACACCATGGATGCTGCAGCAGTCAACGCAGTGGCTATGAAATTGCCAACCTCTGGACGCTTCGCCCACGCACTTGGTTCAGGCAAGCGGAAGCACGATTTCACCTCCGGCAGATCACGTCTGACTCGACAACGTTCTACCATGTCGTCAGTTCCCTGGACCAAGAGACCGCGGCCAGTGTGGACGACCTGATACACGATCCCCGGAGGAAGGAAATACCCAGCCCTCAACAAACTCCTCTTGAGGGCTTTCGGCCTGTTCAGACGACAGTGCGCTGCCAGGCTGATGCACCTGCACAGCTAAGGAGACAGAACACCATGTGCCCTGATGGATGAGATGGTCGCACGAGCAGAGGGCCACAAGTCATGCCTCATGTCTGAGTAGGCTTTCTTGGAACAGATGCCAGATGACATACAACTGCCGTTGACGGACGAAGATTTCTCAGACCCACGTAAGGTCACGGCCAGAGCTGATGCGCTGTGCACATGAAACATGAAAATGAGTCCGCCATGAACCGATTGACTCATCCTCATGTGGGGCAGCAGAACTGATCCCACCCGAACCGAGCACAACCGCGCCCCATCAAATTAGCAGAGGCACTGAACGTTAGCTGGTGTCTTTATCAGCAACATCGATGGGCTCGAGCGTGAAGATGCAGCCAGCCCTGCTCATTTTCAGAAAATGCCCAGGCCAGCCGCCGCTCATGGACAAGGTGGCTGACCTCACCAATAGCCTCTTGAACATTACTGACAAGGCTAGTGGCCGGCACGGGTGCTGAACTCAGTGTCATCCCACCAATCGCCCTGAAGAGACGAACATACCCACAAGGTCCCACCCTCTGGGCGACAAAAAAGACTGCCATCAAGACCTTTGTCACGCACAATGTCCAAAAACAACTCGGCAGAGAAAATTTCTAGTGGAATTTCATTCGAGCCACTGTGGACACATCACTTCTCGGCGCAGACTTTCTACGAGCACACAGCCTGCCTTTGGACGTGAAGGCCAAACGCTTGGTCCATTCCCAGACATCCCAATAGATATTTCTCCAGGAATGCTTTATGTTCTTGGCATTCTCCAGTTTATTTATTTTTTTAGGAGTGGGGGGGATGTTGGGAGGGTGGGTTGAGGGGGATGGGAGGATAATACCACATGTTTAATTTTTAAAAATAATTTACAGTTGAATGTAATACAATTATTATTTTGGTGAAAAATTGAGAAATAAAGTATTAAAAAAATCAAATTGCATTGTCTGCAAATCACCCAGAATGTGTGATGTGTGGCGGCTCACCACCAGGCAGGCGAACCAGCCCCGCTTGTAAGCCACGCGGTGGGACAGCCGGCCAAAATGGCGCCATTGGATGTGTTCCCTTCCTCCCAGCACGGGGCTCAGAAGCCCCGAGCTGGGGGACCACGTGATGCCCAGGTGACGTCAGCGCCCTCCAGCATGGTTTTCAGCCAGGTCCAGGATGGGAGTATAAGTACAGCTTAGCAGCCTGCAATAAACTAGTCTGCTCACTGAGCTCAAACTGTCTGGTTGTGTGTGTTCTTTCAGGAGCACTGTAGCTGATGCAACAATTGGTGACCCTGATTGGATCAAACGTCTTTGAACCCATCATGAGTGAGCCTGGGGTGATCAGCGCCTTAGCCGCGAAACTCCATGAATTCTGGGTTCAGGAGCTGGAGACCTGCGTCAGCCACGCGGAGGCTCAGTTTCACCTCTGCCAGACCTCGTCCGACACAACCAAATTCTATCATGTGGTCGCTGCCCTGGACCTGGCCATCGGCAGACACGTGCTGCACCTTGCTCAGCACCCACCCGCCGAAGACAAATACGAGACCGTAAAGCAAGTGCTTACTGGATCCCTCGGACTATACAGACACCAGCATGCCGCTCAGATGCTACACCTCGGCGCCCTGAGGGACAGATCCCCAATGGAGCTGATGGACGAGATGCTCACGCTCATGGGTGAGCACACCAACTCCCCACTCTTCGAGTGCATTTTCCTCGACCATATGCCCGGAGACGTCCAGCTGCTGCTGGTCCAGGAGAGCTTCACTGACGTGAGGAAGGTCCCCAAGAAGGCCCAGGAGCTATGGCACGCACTATTCCCAGAGGGCTCAGTGGTCCAGTAGGTCTCGAGGCACAGACATGACCACGCCAAGCCTGCCCCGAGCGCTGCAGTAGAGCATTTGGCTCCTGCAGGGGTGCCCAAGAGCATAACCAAGGCCACAGCATCCGCTCCATGCCTCTGCTCCTACCACCAGCGCTGGGGAGCCAAGGCTCGGAAGTGTCATCAGTCTGGCTCATTCCAGGGAAATGACCAGGCCGGCCAGGGTTAATGGCTGCGGGGGCTGGCGAAGAACACAGCCTCCTCTATCTGCGGGACTCAGTCAGCAGCTGGCAGTTCCTCGTTGATCTGGAGCCCAGATCAATGTCATCCTGGCCACGACCGTCGAGTCCAGGAACTGACCTTGTGGTCCTCCCCTCCGTGCAGCCAATGCAACAGCAATCCAGATGTATGGAGACAAGACAGTCCACTTCCAGATCAGCCAATGAAATTTCACATGGAGGTTCACCGTCTTGTCCTTTCCAACTGCCATCCTGGGTGCAGACTTCCTCCTCGCACATGGGCTTCTGGTAGATATTCGGGGTAGGCGCCTGGTGGACGCCGTACCTTCCAGGCCGTTCGCCTCGACGCCTCCTGCTCGGAGCAACCACAGATGGCCACGATTAGCACACCCAGAGACTCGTTCCAGTGAATCCCGGAAGAGTTCACGACACTCATCAAGCCATAGTTCTCCGCTGCCTCACCGCACCACGGGCTGTTCCACCACATCCCCACTCAGGGCCCACTGGTTCACGCCAAGGCTCGCCGGCTCCTGCCTGACAATCTCAAGGAGGCGAAGGAGGAGTTTTGGCACCTGTTGGACCTGGGGATCATTCGGCGGTCTGAAAACCCATGGGCCTCGCCGCTCCACCTGGTCCTGAAAGCCTCCGGTGGCTGGCGTCCCTGCGGAGACTATCGACGGCTCAATGAGGTAACAGTTCCTGACCGTTATCCCATCCCTCACACCCAAGACTTTGCGGCCAACCTGCATGGTGCGAGGGTTTTCTCCATGGTTGACCTGGTGCGTGGATATTACCAGATCCCGGTGAACCCTGAGGACATACCAAAGACAGCAATCATCTCCCCCTTTGGCTTGTTCGAATTCCTGCGCATGCCATTCAGGCTCAAGGGTCCCGCTCAGACCTTCAAGCGCCTCATGGACTCTGTGGGCAGGGACTTGGATTTTGGCTTTATTTATTAGGACGACATTCTCGTCGCCAGCAAGGGCCAGGCGCAACACAAGGCCCACCTTTGTGCCCTTTTCTCCCGGCTGGCCGATTTCAGCCTTGCCATCAACCTGGCCAAGTGCTAGTTTGGGAAAGAGTCCATGCAGTTCCTGGGCCATACCATCACGGCCGAAGGAGCCACGCCCACCGCTGCAAAGGTCTCCGCTCTCAGGGAGTTACCATGTCCGGACAGCCTCAAGGAGCTGCAGGAGTTTGCGGGTATGGACTACTTTTACAACCGCTTCATCCCGGGATTTGATGGATGCAGCCGGTGCTGTATTAAAAATAAATATGTCTGATGATGTTAAAAATCCACTGGCTTATGATTCTCAGACATTGAATAAACACTCAAAAGAATTATTCTGCTGCTGGAAAATCATTTTTGTCCCTTGTATTAGCTCTGCAACATGTAGAAGAATGTGTTTGTGCTGCTATGGGATTAAGTATTGATCATAATTTTTGAGTAAGATTAAAAATAAGAATAGATGATGATTCAACTGGAGTTTAATTTTGCAAGAATAGGACTGAAGTATAAGACACTATAATGATATTAAGGGCCAGTGTCATTGAGGATTGCTTATTTAGATGTTGGATTTAGAGGTTTCTGCTACATTTGTTTTTATTCTATTGATTATGGCTGTGAAATCTATTAAGAACAAATCAGAGATTGCAGTTTAAAATTTTAACCTTTCAGAAGTCTAAAAATTTCTCCATGGGAAGGAGGTGTAATGGAATTGTGTTAACCTTTCAAATAAATCCTCAAAGGCTTAACTTTATCACACCACCAGACAGACAAAAAAAGGTATTAATTTGAATCCCACAATGAAAACATAAATCTGAATGACTAAAGTTAAATACAAATGATGTAAAAAAAATTATAATTCACCCAATTATATCGCACATTCATCAATTTAATCCACCATCTTCACACATAGTAAGTAGTCCGTTCTTCTTGGGTTAATTCTAAAGAAGAATCTCCCATTTAATCTAAAGTTGGTTTAGCCATTTTCTGTTGTCACAAACATTTCTGAAATAGATCCCTTTTTTTGCCCCATTTACAATTTTCAATTTTAGTTAACTTGGGTATCTTCAATTCCCGCCCAAATCCACCTGTGACAGCACTTGCATGGAATGACACCCGTTTACCATGTCGCTCTGTTCAACCTCACTCCTCAGTGCCCGACCGTACCGTGTCTATCTTTTCTTGGTTTGCCCTTCAAAATGTGACACCTCACACTTGTCTGCATTAAATTCCATCTGCCCTTTCTCCAGCTGGTCCAGATCCTTCTGCAAGCTTTCCTGGCTGTCCACAACTCCACCGTTCTTGGTGTCACCTGCAAACTTGCTAATCCAATTCACCACATTATTGTTCCAGCACCTATCCCTGAGGCACAGCTCTCGTCACAGGCCTCCACAGAGGATATATGGATGGATGTTAAAATTCTCAAATGTACATTAGTTAAAATGGTGTCAAATTACAAGGAACAGAAGTTGGCCATTCAGCCCACTGTGTCTGCTATCCCCTGATCTAAACTGTTCTCGCCTCTCATTCCAAGTTCTGGCTTTTTCCCCTGATCCCTTGATACCCTGACTCATTAAACATCTATTAATTCCGCCACCCCCCCCCCCCCCCCCACTTAAACTCCCTCAACAGTCCAGCAACAAATTCCATGACCTTCTGGTGAAATAAATTTCTCATCTGCTTTAAATAGGTATCTTCTAATTCTAAGACAATGTCTTTTTATCCAAGGGAAACATTATTCACATCTACTGTCCAATCCTTTCAGCATTGGAAAGGTTTCTGAGATCTCCTCTCCTTCTTCTATACTCCAATGAAGAGTGGAGATATATCATCCTGGTAAATCTCTGCTCTCTCTCCAACATCAGCACATCCTTTTTAAGATAAACTTCGCAGTTCTCCAAATGAGGTCTCTCCCATGCCCCATCAACACCTCCCTACCCTTGAAACAAAGGCCAACATAGAATTTGCTTTCTTTTCCTGCCGATCCAACCTGGTGGTTACCCACTCACTATGTTTTCCTGAACGAGAACCCCCCCCCCCAAGTCCCTTGACACTTGAAATAATTACATGTAATTTCTGTAACAAATTTGAAATTTTTGGAAAGATTTGGGAATCCTATTTATAAACTGTAGGAATTAAGTTGTAATCGCCCAACCTGAACCTTCTGACTCCTAAAATCAAGAAAATTTGTTAGATTTTATTTGATAGCTTTTTAGTAATGTTTTTATAAATACTTTCCAGATGTTATCTTTCTTTTCTATTGGGTTGTTGGGCAGGGGGAATTTAAAAAAAAATACTATGTATTAATTTTTCATTATCTTTGAATGAGAAATTTATGTACGCATTTAATGCATGTGAAATTAAAATTTTCAAAGAGAAGCTTAACTTAACGTAATACATTTTGCTTATTTTCAAGAGTTGTGGAGAGTGAGGAGGCTTTTCATGGACTACAAAAGGATTTGGACTGTTTGGAAAGATGGCAGATGGAGTTTAATGTAGGTAAGTGTGAGGTGCTTTATTTTGGGAAGAATAACCAAGACGTATGCAGTGAAGGGGAAGGCATTGAGGAACAGAGGAATGGTTCAATAGACAATAGGAGCAGGAGTAGGCCCTTCGGCCTGTCGAGCCAGCACCACCATTTTACAGATCATGGCTGATCACTACTATCAGTACCCCTTTCCAGCCTTATCCCCATAACCCTTAACTCCTTTGCCCACTAGAGTCTTATCTAATCTCTTTTGAACATAATCAGCGAATCTGCCTCGACCACCCTCAGTGGCAGAGCATTCCACAGATTCACACTTCTCTGGGTAAAAAAATGTTTTCTCATCTCCGTCCTAAAGGGCCTACCCTGTATTCTTAAACTATGCCCTCTAGTCCTCGTCTTCCCCATCACTGGGAACAAGTAATCCGACTTCACCCTGTCCATCCCCCTGATAATTTTGTATACCTCAATCATGTCCCCCCTCATCCTTCTAAACTCCATCGGATACAAGTCCAGTTTTTCTAGCCTTTCAGCATATGTCAACCCCGCCATCGCTGGAACTAACCTTGTAAATCTGCGCTGCACACCCACTATAGCTAGTATGTCCTTCCTCAAAATTGGAGACCAGTACTGGGTACAATACTCCAGGTGGGGTCTCACCAGGGCCCTGTACAACTGCAGAAGGGCGTCTCTGTTCCTATACTCCAATCCCCTCTTTATGAAAGCCAACATGCCATTTGCCTTCTTCACCACATTCTGAACCTGCATGTTAGCCTTCAGTGACCGGTGAACAAGTAAACCCAGATCCATTTTCTCCTCCGCACTCCCTAGCCTGTCTCCATTTAAATAATACTCACCTTTCCTATTATTGCCCCCAAAATGGATAACCTCACATTTGCTCACATTGAACGTCATCTTCCATTCAGCAGCCCAAACCCCAACCTGTCCAAGTCCCTCTGCATTTTCCTGACATCCTCCTCACACCCCACACCGCCACGCAGTTTAGTGTCATCTGCAAATTTGCTCATGTTATTAATAATACCCTCATCCAAATCATTTACATAAATTACAAACAACTGAGGACCCAATGACGATCCCTGCGGCACTCAACTCGTCACATCCTGCCATCCTGAAAAGGACCGGCTTACTCCAACCCTTTGTTTCCTATTTCTTAACCAATTTCCTATCCATGTCAGCACCTTACCTCCAATTCCATGCTCCCTGATCTTGCCCACTAGTCTCCCGTGCGGTACCTTATCAAAGGCCTTCTGGAAGTCCAAATACACCACATCCACTGGCTCTCCCAAGTCCACCCTCTTTGTCACATCCTCGAAAAATTCCAGAAGGTTAGTCAAGCATGACTTACCCTTAAGGAATCCATGCTGACTAGCCCTTATCCTATTTCTGCCTAAGTGTTCTGGTATTACTCCTTTTATGATAGATTCCAATATCTTCCCCACCACTGACGTCAGGCTGACCGGTCTATAATTTCCCGTTTTCTCCCTCCCTCCCTTCTTAAAAATCGGCACCACATCAGCCACTCTCCAATCCTCAGGGACCTCCCCCGAATCTATGGAACTTTGGAAAATGTCGACCAGTGCCTCCACAATTTCCATAGCAACTTCTTTAAGCACCCTGTGATGCAGCCCATCAGGCCCTGGGGTTTTATCAGCCCTTAGTCCCAACAATTTACTCACAACCTCCTGCTTCTATATCCGGATATCCATTGGATCCCCTACTTCCCCAGGAAAGTTTCCCAAGTCTCTTGATACCGCATGACCACTACCCCCTAACTGACCATAACCTATATCCTCCTTGGTGAAGACCGATGCAAAATATTTGTTAAATTCCTCAGCCATCTCCTTGTTTCCGGTAATAATTCCAGCCTTTTCCATTCTTAATGGACCAATTTTAGACCGAACCAATTTCTTCCTCTTCACATATTTAAAAAATCTTTTGCTAACCTCCATGATATTATTTGCTAATTTCCTCTCATACTTCATTTTCCCCTCTCTTATGACTTTCTTAGTTACCCTCTGATGCTCTTTGAAGGTTTCCCAATCCTCTAGCTTCCCACTCCACTTTGCTATCTTATACTGACTCCTTTTGGATTTGATATTGGACTTGATTTCATTAGTTAGCCACGACTGCCATTTGCATCTCCTCGAGCCTTTCCTCCACTTTGGAATAAATTTGTCCTGAATCCTGTGGAAAATGTCCAAAAGCACCTGCCATTTTTCCCGAGTTGTCCTCCCAGCTAGTGTATCTTTCCATTTTATTTTGGCTAGCTCCTCCCTCATAGCTGCATAATCCCCTTTATTTAACTGCAGTACAGATGCTTCCGACTTCCTTTCTTTTTCCCTTTCTAATTGCAGCTCAAAAATAACCATACCATGGTCACTATTCCCTAATGGCTCCCCTACATCGAGGTCACTTATTAACTCTGCGTCGCTGCACAGCACCAAGTCCAGAATCGACTTCCCCCTGGTAGGTACTTCCACTAGCTGCTCCAAGAAAGTATCTCGTATTGGGTAGGACATGTAACACCAGCATCATATAATTCAAAAGCAAGAGGAGTAGCTATATTAATTAGTAAAAATGTGCCATTTAAAATAGAAGAGGAAATAATAGATCCAGCAGGGAGATATGTAATGATAAAATGTCAGATATATTCAGAGTTTTGGAATCTACTCAATGTATATTCACCTAACGAAGAAGATCAAAAGTTTATGGAAGATATCTTTTTGAAGGTAGCAGATACGCAAGGGAACATATAAATAGGAGGGGATTTCAACCTGAATTTGGATTCAAATATGGATAAAACTGGGGAAAAAAATTAACAGAAAGAACAAAGTAACCAAATTATAATTAAATCAATGGAAGAAAGTATTTCGTAGACATTCAATAAACTCACTCTCTTGTGTTCCTGCCCCCGTCTGATTATCCCAGTCCACTTTCATGTTGAAGTCCCCCATAACTACCGTATTGCTACCACTTTGACATGCCACTCTTAATTCCTGATTTATACCTCTATATCTGAGCTACTTTTCGGAGACCTGTAAATCACCCCCATTATGGTCCTCATGCCTTTACAATTTCTTAATTCTATCCAAACAGACTCGACCCACCTCTTTTAGTGTCTTTCCTTTCAAACGCCTGAATTTCATTTCTTACCAACAGAGCTAACCCACCCCCTCTTCCCAACTTTCTGTCTTTTCTATAGGACGTGTACCCAGGAACATTGATTTCCCAATCCTGCCCTTCCCGCAGCCATGCCTCCGTAACTCCGACATCTCCTGTCCAAGCTGCAGATTGCAAGGGCTGTACAGTGCTGCCACTGCCTGTTCACACCGAGTACTTCATGCATGAAGCGAGGGAGAGAGAGAGAGATCTAGGTATAATACCACCACCTGGTGTCCGGACTCGCAAACTACAGGATACATGATTTTTATTTTTCATGGGAGTGTTGGAGTATGAGAGGAGACTTGATTAAGGTTAACAAAATAGAGCAAGATGGATAATATGGAGCTCCAATGAACAGGGAGGTCTCACCTGTGAAGGAGCAAGTGTGAGATCCCCCAGTTCATTCTTGCTTGGGCAGTGGTGGCCAATTGCAAGACAGCTCCAATTAGGGGAAGAGAATATGCTGTTTCAGGTCATGGGTTTGAAACGGTTTCCCCAGTTGTGCCATTCAGACTCAAGAGAGCAGATGCTTGCAGACAGGAAGGAAACCTAGTTTTATTGTGGAGAATTGCTTGTTTTTCGGGGTGAAGGTTGTTTGTGGTCTGAGATTCCTAAATACTTTACAATGGAAGCAGCACTTTTCCTTGTGCCTGATTGCTACATCGCGGGTAAAATGTCTCAAATCTATCACTCAGCCAGTACTTTTGGTCATTGATTTGGAGAGAGAGTGATGGCTTGGCAATATTTATAGCATGGTGAGTCCAAAGCTCTCAAAGTGACAGTGTGGAAGGAGTTTGTCTGTTCTGTGTTTTCTGCCACCCTTGAGAACTTAAAATGTGTCCGTGAATTGTGGTATTGGTGAGACACAAGCTTGTTTTGCCCTCTTTTTGTTCTGTATGTCTATAAAGTTTCAGTTTAGGGATAAAATGTCCAGACACTGTT